>NC_139232.1:4340774-4801349 GCF_977018435.1 Lepisma saccharinum
TCCTGCCTTTTTGGTTATGGATGAATACCTCCTCCTCTGGTCTTCTTCTTTCTCTTCTTTCTTCCTTGTTCATACTTCTTTTTTCTTCATTCCTTTTCTTCATCCTTTCAACTTTCTCTAACACACTCTTCCATTCCTTGTTTATCTTGAGTCCTCCATTCCAATTCATGATGTCTTCTCCTTTCTTTTCTATTTCTTTGGCCTCCTTCCATTTTCTCACTAGTTCTCTCTTCTCTTTTCCTATTCGCCTAGCCGAATCCCATTCAACTTCATGTCCTGTTTCTCTAGTGTGTTTGAATATGGCATTCCTGTCTCTCTTCAATCTCACATCATCCATGTGTTGCTTTAACCTGTCCTTAAGTCTCTTCTTCGTTTCCCCTATATATACACTTTCACATCCTCTGCACTTCACCTCGTAGATAACCCCTTCCTCTTCTTCCTCTCTCTTTTCTTCCTTCTTCTTGCTGGCTATACTTAAAATAGTTCGTCCTCCCTTCCTGTAAGTTCTTATACCCACTTTCCTTCAGCACTTTGCATATCTTCTCTGTGGCATCGCCCATACTTCTTATACCAAACCATCTCTCTTTTTCTTTTTCTTCCTTCTCTTCCAGTCCTCTCTCTTTTATCTCTTTCCTTCTTCTGTTGATGTTGTGTCTGTCTTTCTTTTCATAGCCATTCTCTTCTAGTGTTCCCACAGGATATTAATCTTGGTTTCTTCTTCCCCTTTCTCTGTGCATATCTTCTTTATTCGGTCTTCCATATTCCTTATAAAATTACGTTTAGTTCCATCACCCACATCACTTCTTTTGTGGCAGAACACTCCTGCCGAACACTTCTTTTGGTACCATGTAGCCACAATCCCCATTCCTCTCTTCTTTTTCATCTCAATATCCAAGAAATTTAATGTTCCTTCCTGTTCCGTTTCGAGCTCAAGGAATATCCCTGCTTTCTCATCTTCTACATCTTTAACAAGCTTACTCAGCTGCCGTTTTGTTCCCTTCCATATCCCAAAACAATCACCCACATATCTACAAAACAGACTTAACTTATCTCCTCCTTTCACTATCACTTCCTTCTCCCATTCATTCATAACTAATTCCGCCAGCACAGGGCTCAAGCAAGAGCCTATATTCAGACCTTCACTAATCTTGATGATTTTACTCCCCACTCTGCTGTAGCCATTGTCCCAAATGGTTTCCAGCGCTTGTACCACTCTCTCACTATCCCATTCTCCTATAATGATTTTCCCCACTTTCTTCCTCACTATATCCACTACGTGTCCCCTTTTGATGCTCGGGAACATGCTTCTCACGTCTAGGCTAAACATTGTGATTTTATCCCCAGACTCCTTCAGACCTTTTATAAGGTCCACCACCTGCTCACTGTTTTTCACGGCTCTGCTTTCTTGTTATATTCCTTGAGCTCGAAACGGAACAGGAAGGAACATTAAATTTCTTGGATATTGAGATGAAAAAGAAGAGAGGAATGGGGATTGTGGCTACATGGTACCAAAAGAAGTGTTCGGCAGGAGTGTTCTGCCACAAAAGAAGTGATGTGGGTGATGGAACTAAACGTAATTTTATAAGGAATATGGAAGACCGAATAAAGAAGATATGCACAGAGAAAGGGGAAGAAGAAACCAAGATTAATATCCTGTGGGAACACTAGAAGAGAATGGCTATGAAAAGAAAGACAGACACAACATCAACAGAAGAAGGAAAGAGATAAAAGAGAGAGGACTGGAAGAGAATGAAGAAAAAGAAAAAGAGAGATGGTTTGGTATAAGAAGTATGGGCGATGCCACAGAGAAGATATGCAAAGTGCTGAAGGAAAGTGGGTATAAGAACTTACAGGAAGGGAGGACGAACTATTTTAAGTATAGCCAGCAAGAAGAAGGAAGAAAAGAGAGAGGAAGAAGAGGAAGGGGTTATCTACGAGGTGAAGTGCAGAGGATGTGAAAGTGTATATATAGGGGAAACGAAGAAGAGACTTAAGGACAGGTTAAAGCAACACATGGATGATGTGAGATTGAAGAGAGACAGGAATGCCATATTCAAACACACTAGAGAAACAGGACATGAAGTTGAATGGGATTCGGCTAGGCGAATAGGAAAAGAGAAGAGAGAACTAGTGAGAAAATGGAAGGAGGCCAAAGAAATAGAAAAGAAAGGAGAAGACATCATGAATTGGAATGGAGGACTCAAGATAAACAAGGAATGGAAGAGTGTGTTAGAGAAAGTTGAAAGGATGAAGAAAAGGAATGAAGAAAAAAGAAGTATGAACAAGGAAGAAAGAAGAGAAAGAAGAAGACCAGAGGAGGAGGTATTCATCCATAACCAAAAAGGCAGGAGGGGTGGGGGAGTGGTAAGCAGGTGGTTCTAGACTCTTGCTAATCTTGACCTGCCAATCACCTGTCAGTGTAGTAGACCCATTAGTGTACAACTGTCAGGAGGTGATAAGTTTAATTCCTTTGGAGAAATCTTCCTAGATAAGGACTGTCAACTTGATTTGTTGTTGTGTGGCTTGTGACCCTGCTATGTGTATGTAATCTTTCTGTGTGTAGTATATTTCATAATTTTAGTTTAGTTCTTCGTCTGAGGAAGACCCTGATACAGGGTCGAAACGTTACGTGTTAAGTGTTTTTATCTTAATAAACTGCCTTGGTCAGCAACTTATTGGTTTTAATATGGAAACAAGGCTTAATTATATTAGAATAAATTGAACTTAAAAATAACTTTGGAAAAGTTCTCGACCAATGTGGTCAATGGTACAGCCAACGGTAAAGACCCTAGTAGGCAAACTGTCCATTTTTATTTTTATTCTTTTAATTGTGTTGATTGATTTGGTTTATTTTCGTTTGTTTTTCTGCTACTTTTGGCTAATCGCTAAGATGAGGATGAGTGACGATGTGATGAAATTGATGAAGGGGCGCCTATGGTTAGACCGAGATTCGAACCCCAAACCGCTGGCGTTGTAGTGCACGTGAAAGGAATTCCGCTTGTGCGAATTGGATGATTTTCTCTGCATATTCCAATTCATGGTCATCTAATTCTGGCAAAACATACTGGTGTGAAAAGTGATAGACAATTAGCTTACTGTTAGCCTTTTTTGCTGTTTGGTATACGATCTACATGCTAACGAATGTATTCCATTGGCATCAACAGGGTGTCTGATAAGTCAATACCTGTTTTTAAGTTGGCAATACATAATGTAGAAACCATTGTATAATGGTAACCATCACAGGGAATGAAAACTAATTCTGTACCATTGCAGGTAACTGAAAATGCCACCAACGCTTAGCAGACGAGAGCGAGCAAGAATTTCTGCAAGGTAGGATTTCTCTTTCCAACCGACCATGATTTCTGCAAATTCCATGCGGTGGTCACAGTTCCCGGGAAAGATTTGCTGGAGGCAATGAGGCTTCCAGGAACGGACATTTAATTCTTTTTTTTCAAAACAGCCTCAATGGTATAGCATGTTAGCCCGCTCTCTCTGCTGTCCTGACGGATGGACTTTTTATGGCTTCTTTCAAACATTTCCCTCACGTATACATTCTCTTCCGATCGCGACGTCGATGGTTGACCAGTACTTCGTACATCCAACACACAACCCGTTCTCATCAATTGACTGTGAAATTTTTGATGATTTTGGGTTTCATCGTTGCATTTCGGCCATTCTCGGCTCTCCGTCACTGCTGGACTTGAACTACCGATTTCCATACCCCGTACCTTGCAGCAATTCTTGCTAGCTCTTCTGTGCTAAGCGTTGGTGGCTTTTTCGGTTACCTCCAATATACGAGGGTTGTCATAAGTCATGGCAACTATTTTATTTCTCGCAAACAGAGGACAACACGAAAAATCTAAGATGTACGTTTGAAAGTGTATGGAATGTACCTTCGAATGAAGCGACCAGATGAAGTCTGGATGCAGGAGACTGTCGTAAGGAAGAGGCAGAACACAGGATATTGGACAACAGTGTTTTATTATGAGGCAGATCGGCAGTTGACACTGCCCCGTTTGAAGGCCTCCACCCACCTCGCCACTGTTCGATAGGGCATGGAATACACACCCAGAGCTTCCCGTAGCTCTGTATGGCACTCCCGTGCATTTCTGCCGCGGAGAACTGCTATTTTAACGTATGAACGTTGCTCCTGCTTCGTGACCTCCATTTTCGAACGCTGTCGCTCACCGACTGAACTTGGGTGCGTTCTTACTACCGCACCGTTGTTCACATACACCATCTGGTGGCTTCTTTCGAAAGTACATTCCATACACTTTCAAACGTATATCTTAGATTTTTCGTATTGTCTACTGTTCGCGAGAAAGAAAATAGTTGCCATGACTTATGACTTAACCCACGTAAATGGTACAGAATTAGTTTTCATTCCCTGCGATAGTTACCATCATACAATGGTTTCTACATTATGTACTACCAACTTAAAAATAGGTATTGACTTATCAGACGCCCTGTATATGTATTGGTAGACTTTCAAATGCATAAATAGAGGAAGAGTGTTCAACATAAGTTGATGTGTCCTGTTGCTCGAGGTGGACAAATTCATTTTGTAAATCAGTATGACCACTATGTTCTCCATGTGAACCAAGCAGTAAAGTGCTTCCAAGTGCCAGATACGTAAGAAGATGCGTCATGTCTTATAGCGTTGAAGAGAGATTTGTATATAGCCGTATACTGAGATCGACGAAGCAATTGACTGATCAATGAACGATGCCGGTTGCTGGTAAATTTATCTGTCGAATCTTTCCACGAGTATCCTACGGGTGTGTCCATGTCGACCATGTTATCATCCCTCCACTGCCAGCCCATTTTCAAGCTATCTGACTAGCTGCTCCAAAAATACACAACTACATACTGACCAATGACGCAATCTACTTCTTACATGTACTAATGTAGTAACAGCTCCACCGAGGAGTACTGTTGTGCTGAATAGGCCGAAACCACTGAGTTGTATTTAGTTCTATACAAATATTTATAAAATACGTTTAACTCTTGTATGTGTTGTGATTGTGTTATGAAGGTATGTATGTTTTTTTTTAAACTTAGTTAATATTGTCACAACATTTTAAAATCTGTATTATTTTTTTTATCCACTTACAGATGTATCTGCAGAGGTCTGGAGTTCTTCCAGGTTCACTGAAGAACAGAGAGTTAATGAGATACTTCATGGTGTATCCTTTATTAGTCACGTTAGCTTCAATTTAAATACAGCGTATAAATTATTTTGGACCATTTTTGCTTAACACAGGTAAAAATTCAATACACTTTTCAATCTTTTATACAATGCTATATAGTACTCGTGACTTATAACTAGGGAAGTTTTCGTTTTAACGATAACACAGAAAAGTTGAGGAAAGCAAAATAAAGTATTTAAAATGTATTTGGATAGGAGGTAAGTTTTCGGTGTTTCGAAATCGCGAAATAACGTGAATTCTGCCATTTTTCAGAATAAACCCGAATTTTAACGCGAAAAACGCCGTGAAATATGCAATATAAACTGGGGATAACACTTCTTTTGTAAAAACAAAAGCGCCATTCTGTCATTTGTAACCTACCTGGTGATAGTTCAATTCAAAGGAGATTTTCGCACTTCATTTATTGCAGTTCGGCGCAGACATGACTGACAGTGTTTAAACTCGTCCTAAAATAGAATTTGCTCGGGGGGATCTTCACAAAAGGAAAATTTCGTACGAACGGGAAAATTTTCAGGGAGAAGCAGCTGTGTTTCGGAGGGGGGAGGGCGTGTATATGTATGTGTATATACAAAACGGTATTTTGAGGTCGCAGGAGGGATTTTTTGGCATGCTTATGGAAATGTGATGTGTATGATTGTGTTCAAAGATTTGGGTGTTATCATTCAATAAATATTTCATATTTAGTGGCTGATGAGATGAAATAGTTTTCCAAATGGAAGTGATTTGGTCATTTCTGCCAAAGGTAAGCTATAATTTTTTTTTGTAATTAAAACTAAAATTTGTCTCCATTTCCCAGAACTAAAACAACGTGAAAATCTGAAGCATAGAAGAAACAGTAAAAATGGATGTAAAAATTACCGATTTTGAATTAATAACACCAAAGTTTGCCCTAAACCGCGAAAAATAACACCAAAATTTAGGGAAAAATACAACGAAAACTTCACGTTCCTGCTTATAACTTATTTCTTAGAAGTATTGTGTGTAAATATGGAGGGAAGCTTTTGTCACTTAACGGTCAGCACATCCTATATTTAATTTGCTTACGAACAAGTGGAATAGTTTATATTATCAGCTAGAAAAAGTATACCAATAACAATTATATAAATTCTGTCCTATAGCTACTTAAACACCAAACCCTTGTTTCAGTTTTTATATTGTCCAAAATACCCATTTCCCATTTTCTTTTGGGTAATTCCAACTACACTTAAGCTTTCGTAAACTCTGTATTAAAGCCTACAGTATGAAGTACTGCTATCAGTACTGCATTCACAGTGTGACTGCTGGCCTCACCGATGGCGTAGTGGTAAAGTCGCCGCTTTACAATCGAGCGGTCCCGGTTCGATACCCGATGGATGCAGAGATCGGTTCGGATTCCACTTTAAACTGTACTTCCAGTCCCTATTAACCTTACTGTGCATAAAGTGGACTTGCAACAAAAACGTTAAAAGAAACTCAGTGTGACATGGGATCCAGACAACTATTCTTCACGCGATTCGAACACGGTATCCTGCGGTTCCTGTGCCCATGGTTGCCAGGTGTCCTGGATTTTAAGGGACAGTCCATTATATAAGTATTGTGTCACTTGAAAATATTTCCAAGGACTTCAATTGCCCCGTATTTGAAAATTACATGTACCACAACTGTATCCTTGTTTCTGAATGGCTAGATCATCAGATTTTCTTTCACCAGTGGCGGCGCATCGTGGCATGGTTATTAATTCCACCTGAGCTGCTCCACCTGTTTGTGACCGCTACCACCCATGCATTCTTTATTTGTAATTTCTTTCCAATGAACCTTGTGCGTGAGATCTGTTCAGCATGTTCCAAAATCAGCGGTGAACGTAAATACTCTTCATATAAAAATAAGACGAAACGACTGTGTATATTTTGCAAGCCATCGTTGGAAGAAGAATATTTCCATCTGTGGTTAGAGGTATTAATATAAAGCGGGCTGTGCCTCCCCGATGGCGTAGTGGTAACGTTGTCGCCTTGTAATCAAGGGGTCCCGGGTTCGATACCCGGTGGAGGCACATTGCACAGTGTTTCGGATCCCACTTTAAACTGTAGGTCCAGTCCCGATTAGCATATCTGTGCATAAAGTGGACTTAAAACCACATTTCAAACAATAAAGCAGGGTGCAAACACTCAAGCAAAGAATTTTCAATAGCACGTCGCAGTCGCAGTGATTTATTGCAACATACCCGAGGAAGACAGCACAAGAATAACACAGTATCTTCTTTATCTACAGCACCTATTAGAAGGTGAAAAGGTGATTAGAAATATTAATTAAGACTAGAAGCTGTGTTTTTGCCTCTTAATTAAAACTATGTTCAATACGAAAGCATTTACTTAGTAAGTACATGGGAAAGGTTCCCTTGGTTCCTTACTTTGTTTCTTGTGATTGCGATTCTGTCCCTTATTTTCATCTTGGCCATACCTAGCAACCTTACTCCATCATACTCTGTTTATAAACAGGCTACTGCCGACAACCTCCGTGGCGGAGTGGTTAGCACAGCGCGCTACGACGCCAGGGGTTCCGAGTTCGAATCCCGGGCAAGGCACGAGTGTTCTTTGTGAGTACCCCTTCATCAATTTCATTGTATCATCACTCATCGCCATCTTTTTGCGATTAGACAAAAGTAGCAATAAAAGCGAAGTAATGTAAACCAAATCGATCAATGAATAAATAGGGTACCACTCAGACGACAGTCAGAATAACCTTGTATTCATGATAATTTAAAACATCATCTGCCACATGATTAGGGCACGTGTGAACCAATCACGTCACTTGCTTGCAACAGCTCAACCAGGTGCTGCTGGCGTTCGAAGGCAGGGTAAGATAAATGTACTCCTGTGAATGTGCACACGTACCTAACTCGGCTCTTTCTGAATGCCATCTGTTTACTAACACGTGATGGGATAGACAATTTCAGTTACCAGCTGTCTCTTTCTCAAACAGATTTCGTAAGAGATAGAATACCTTGAATAAATTATGAGTGGCAAAGCTGTACCTTTCAGTCTTATTTTAGACAGTATATCAGCACCCTCTCATAGCTAGAAAGATTAGAACATTTGTTTTATGACGGTTTGGGGTCATAATTCCCTTGTTGATAAAACGTAAGTCAGCTACAGTAAATTCTGATGGTTGGAGAACTGATCTAACCTATCGAGATTGCTCGTCGATGGTGTGAACGCACACGAAACTCAGAGAATTCACGGAAAAGGGCAGCTGCTTACGGGAAAAACTTGACCCGGAAACTAGGGTTACAAATTTACCCGCTAGAGGTCTCTCTGTATATTAATCTAAAAAGGAAGGAAATACTAGTTGAATTAGTAGTGAATATTATTAAACTTTTTGTAGAACTCTCACTTTATTCATTGGGAACTTAAAAGCAATCAAACATATATTTTCAAAATTACGTGAATACTTTTAATCTAATTATCGCTCGATGAGTGACATTTTGACTAATCTTAAGGGAACAGTCGTGTTCGGAAACTCGGAAGCCGAAGGGATGGAAAAAAGACATCAAAATATCTACGTCTTGAGGGAATATTCTAATGTTAAAATTCTAAAGGTGGGGTATAAGTAATTGATAATTGTACCTTAACACACGCACCTGTAGTAGATATTAACAAGTGGGTGTTAAGTGATTTGCGTGTGAAAGTGCGATGGAATTTGGATATGAAGAGTTCGGAGACGGCGTGTGGCGGTGAAGAAACAATGAACGCAGCCCAGGAAGATGGAGGGAAATGACGGTAGTTGACATAGTACCGGCGCGAAACGGTTTGAGAGTTTTTGCAGAGTTGTTGTCGAAAAGCCTGCACGAATGTGAATTCGTCTGTACCCAGATGGGGATGCAGTTGGATTTTGCTCACAAGGGGACAGTCATTCCATTAAGTGCAGTGACGATCCAGACAAAGAATCCAGCGTCAGGTAAATCTATCTTCATGTCAATCGCGACTAAAGTAAAAGGATAAACGTCGCATACTATTTTTAGTAATTGTACGTAACTTACACTGGTGTCATTCGCGCAACTGGATAGCAATACGTACTTGGCTTAAAATCCAGGAATGCACATGGCTCATCGGAAGCCGCCATGTTAAAAGGGAAGTAAAGTACTTTTCAGCACCAGGATTTTCTCTAGGAAAGTTAAATCTAGCCCATGCACAATACGTACCACAGCTGAGAACGGAAGAAACGTGGCAAGAACAGTATTAATTTTGATCGTATGATATCGTGTCGTCACGTATACATTTCTTCGCATTGCTCGAGCATGAATAATTAGTATTAGCACTATTGGGTTGGGGTAACGTCCAGTGCACGGAGAAACCTGATATGAAAAGCGACTAGAAAGTACAATTGATAATATTTGGATTGAAACCTGCATTGACATAATATGATATTATTGTAATATTTAATTCGTGCATGTACTATTTAGATATACAAGGTGCACCAGCTGGTTTGTCAGTAGAACATGAGAATTTATCTTGACGTTTAATCTTACACTTCATTCTAGTTTTTGAAAACGAGGTACCTCCAGTATTGTATCATATTGCTATCTGATCAAGTACATTAAAGTTAACGTCATCGTTTGTAACTCAAGAGTTTTCAAACATAAATTGCTTATTTTGTACGAAAGGAATATCGTTCAAACTAATTACAATATCTAATGTAAATTTGGATTCATCACGGATTTGAATAAATAATTGAATATACGAGTGAGTTATAATTCACCAAGGTACTCATGCATAATGTCTAGTTCTCCATTTGTGAGTATTCAATAACCATGAAATTTCTTTTTCGATAGAGGTGACATTTTTTAAGCATGATACTGAACTCGTTTTATTCATAAATAATAAGAGTGAATGTGAATTAACATAATCACGTCTTACCGCGAATTGATCTTTCAGACTTATCAGGCATGATGCAGCGAAAGAGCGGAAATACTAATTAAGGGATTTTCAGTAACTGCTTTGTGCATCTGCCTAGTACAGGGCAGTTTTTCAACAGATTGACTGATTTTTGAATTTCTCATATTTCATCTTAAATCAATGTGAACTTGAAACATAGTTATACTATTTCTTACTAGCAGGGATTGACTTATTGAGACCAATCAATCGTTGCCAGCGCGACCGTACGGTTATTCTATGGGATGGAACTGAATTGGAGAGGACGAGTTGCTTGAGTAGGCTGCGTGATGCGGGTAAGGTTTGGAGGAGCGAAAAGTCATCTCACGGAATAGTCAGGCTAGGGCAGCCCCGCTAGAGTGGACCGTTAAAGTTTGTTGGAGACTCATTGCGGAAGATAAAATATAAAGGTGTAATGAATAGCGCGGAAGGCTTGTTGTGACTCCAGACATCAGCAAGAGCCCATACTCATGAAAACATCCAAACTCCTGACGAAATATTCAGAATTGCATATCAGAGAGCTTCAACGATATCTTAAGGACGAGGAATCTGCTGCAGGAAATCTACTTCAGAGATCTTTCTCGCACTACTCGAAGTACTCATCTTTTTACATACTCAAAACCCAGAGTATCTCTTATTTCGTAGAATGCCCAGCCAGTTCAACGATCTTCCAAGCGACAATAATAATAATAATTAAAACAACAACAGTTGTGTTTTGACATCCTGGCGTCTGTAACATTTTGAAAAGAGGAACAAGTGTGTAGGTCGCCTGTAATAAAGTAATACAGGATTTTTTTTTTCGAAAATTGTCTTAATACAACCAAATACTTTAACGTACAAGAAAATCTCGGTATTAAAATACAGTTTACACTTTTTAAATACTTTCACATTTTCTCATAGACGTAATATGTACCTAGATATGTAAAACAATGTAAAAAGCACCTGTAAAATCTTTAAATCTTTAACTCTGAGAAGATTTGGCTGTAAAGTACTGGAACATCGGAAAACGGACAAAACCACGAATGTGATAGTGAGCTAGAATAGGGTAAGTGTGATTTTTAAAATATATTTTGTTTATGTAGTATTTATATGTGTGTAGTCAAGGTAACTCGTCCGATTTGTAGCTGCTTTCCAGTGCAGCGAAATCTGTAAATCAGTTTTACAGTTCCATGCACTCCTCAAATTGCTATAAGAACACAATTGCAGGGTTAATCACAAGAACTACTATAAATCCGGTGATATTTTCATACATGATCATATTTTAGTACATATTTTATTACATTTATTAACATAAATGAGTATTAGTCGATATTAGGGATGGCCAGATCCGGATCCTGGCGCATCCGAAATCCGAATCCTAAAATTTTTCGGATCCGGATCTGCGGATCCGGAATTTTCAGATCCGGATCGGGATCCGGTACTTTCGGATCCGGATCCGTTTTGCCATCCCACATGCGCTTCTTTGGAAAGTAAGAATGTGCTTATAACATATTGTTACCTGCTATACATACACACACACACACACACACACACACATATATATATAGTGTGTGCACATATATATAGTGTGTGTGCGCGCGTGCGCGATTTGTAATTAATTAATATACTTACAAGGGAGGTCTAAGTCTCCCCCTCTGATTTCCATGAAACTTGGCAGGTGTATAGAGACCCCCCCCCCTCAAATGTCAAGATGAGGAGAAATTAAAGTGGGGATCTGACCCCGAAACCACGTAAATATGGCATAGGAAGAAACAGGGGGCATAGGGCCTCTCTATACACCTGTCAAATTTTATGGGAATCGGAGGGGAACACAGGGGTCAGATGATCCCCACGTCAATTTGTCCTCATCTGGACATTTGAGGCGGGTTTTGAACCCTAAAACAGTTTTTTAGTCGAAACAAAAAAACACGTATTTCTTCCTTTGGGCCCCTCTATATACCTGCGAAGTTTCATGAAAATCGGAGGGGGACACAGGAGTCAGATCCTTACTTCAATTTGTTCTCATCTTGACATTTGAGGGGATTTTGCCCCCTAAAACAGTTTTTAGGTGAAACAAAAAAAAAACAAAAAACACGTATTTCTTTCCTTGGGCCCCTCTATACACCTACCACGTTTCATGGAAATCGGAGGGGAACACAAGGGTCAGATCCCCACTTCAATCTGTCCTCATCTTGACATTTGAGGGGAGGTTGCCCCCTAAAACAGATTTTTAGCCGAAACAAAATAAACACGTATTTCTTCATTTGGGCCCGTTTATACGCACACCTGCCAAGTTTCATGGAAATTGGAGGGGGACACAGGGGTCAGATCCCCACTTCAATTTGTCCTCATCTTGACAATTGAGTGGGTTTTGCCCTGTAAAACCGTTTTCTAACTGAAACAAGAAAAACACGTATTTCTTCCATTTGGCCCCACTATACACCTGCCAAGTTTCATGGAAATCGGAGGGGGACACTTAGATAACCTCCCTTGTTAGTCTTACACTTTGTAATTATATAACACTGCATATATTATAATGTTTTATTTTAATTTTTAAAACTGTAACTGTAGAACAATTGTATAATTTTTGTATAACATTTCTATCTTGTTATATGTGTTAAAGGTTTCATCCTGGAATGGAATTTCTCACATTTATGTGTGTTTCCATTTCCAATACATTCGAATGAATACATATTCGTTTCAATGGCATTTACAAAATCACCTCTGACATTTTATGTTCAACAAGTAAGATTATTTTTGTGCACGAGTGTGTTAGCCGATGCGTAGCAAAGTATTTTAGGAACAACACTTGAAAAAGATTCTTGTAGGATTAACTAATGAAAAATTTCTTTGTAATCGAAGATCATAATACCTTTTAAGGTGTGGTAATATTATAATGGGATTGAGATACGAAACTCTCGGATCCGGATCCAGATCCAGATCCACTTTCGGACCCGGATCCGGATCCAGAATTTTCGGACTCGGATCAGGATCCACATCCGAAACTTTCTGACCCGGATCCGGATCCGGATCCGGATACGTTTGGCCATCCCTAGTCGATATATAGGATGTCTGACTAGAATGCAAATTTTCACATCGCAGAGAGAATATGAACGTTAACTTCTTTCCTTAGTAACCACTATGCTGATTGGATTTTCGTTTCCGCACTACAAGTTTTTGAAAAACTGAACTTTCTAATCTGTATATATGCAACCGCGAATCATACATTGTGTCGGAAAGGGGCACAATCTTTAGATGCTACGGACAGACTGCACAACGAATGAAGAAATGAGGATATCACCTGTGGGTAGGACACCCTTAGCGATTGTATCCTAATTGCGAACAGCGCCTAAATTGTTCAAATTGCGAACACACAAGTGGAAAATAATTTCATGTCCTAATTGTGAACACATGTTACTAAAACACCTTTTTTAAAAAACAAACAAAGTGTATGACCCAGAGAGACAAATAGTTTAACTAGCAACAACCGCAGCTAACCTGATTGACCAATCATGGTCTTCTACAGGATGAGGCATAAGTCCGGCACCATCCTTTTAATTTGAAAATGGCTTGACGATGGACGATGAACCTCAGGATATGATTAATGGGGCACACCAGATGAGGATAGCATGCATCATGGCGGCCGTCTTAAAAGCCGCCACCTTCGAATTACCTCCAGATTTTCAATTGGGAAGGGGTCAAGTGGCACGTCTTTTAACATGTGCGTTTTCCCAGAAATAAGAATATGCAGTTATTTTTTCCATAACTTTATGTGGTGAGGATATTTTGACAGTTGAAATTCACATGGGGCGTTCTACAAGATGTGCTCTATGCGTTGCCCGTTCTGTGCCACACAAAATGCAAGACATTTCCTCCAGTTCTCATGGACACGCTATAACACTGCAGGGTCCACAGAGTCACACGCTTGCTGGATCCGGTGCTGGAGATGTCGGACGGAAATCATTGATTTTATCTTGGCTTTATGATGGCCCCAGGGAGTAAGGTCCGGAGAACGGGGGCCCACTCAGTGGGTCATCTCCGACCAATCCAATGACCCGGAAACTGTTCATCCAACCACTGTCTGACACATAACGCGTAGTGCGGAGGCGCGCCGTCCTGTTGGAAATTAGCTGGAAATTCGCCTTCTGGGTTCAGCAGTGAAGGGAACACCTCTTCCTGAAGAATGTTGAGATATCTCTCCCCATTCAAATTCCCATGGATGAAGATATGTTCCACAATTCAGGCGTTCCATATTCCACACCACACCATTACTTTTGCCGCACAGACTTCCCTACAGGGATCTGCCCACGATGGGTTGGTACCTGACCAATAACGATGATTCTGTTTATTTACCTTACCGTTCACAAAGAATATGGCTTTGTCGCTAAACAGAACACTTTTCGCGAACATGGGATCCTCATTGCACCGAGCCAAAGCCCTATCTGCAAACTGTAACCGCCAGTCTGGGTTATCCTCAGAACTGCTGCATTTGAATTTTGTAAGGGCACCGCTTGTTCGTATGCAACACCCGGAGTATGGATCTCTGACTCCTGACACTGATGCCAAACGTCCGGTACTGCGTTTAGGGCTCTTGACCAAGAATGCCACGATTGCCGTTGCTGTTTCCTCGTCGGTAGCGGTTATGGGCCGTCCACTACGTTCTGTCCTGCACGGATCCCGTCTCTTTAAACTTCTGCAACACACGCAACACTGTTGTAGGTGAGATGTCGTCTCTCTCAGGACGCCGGGCGTTGAAATCCTCTGCGAAGACCCTGGCACTGCGCTCCCCACTTATCACAATAATTTCAATCCGTACTTCGAGGGTTAGAGCCATTACAACCCATTACATTACGCCAAATGTGAACTTCAACTTTGAAAATATCCTCACCGCATAAAGTTAGGAAAAAAATAACTGCATATTCTTATTTCTGAGTAAACGCACATGTTAAATGATGTGTCACTTGATCCCCTTCCCATTTGAAAATCTGGAGGTAATTCCAAGATGGCGGCTTTCAATATGGCTGCCATGATGCATACTAGGGATGGCCAAACGGATCCGGATCCGAAAATTCCGGATCCGGGTCCAAACGTTCCTTATCCGAGAGTTTCGTATCTCAATCCCATTATAATATTACCACACTATAAAAGATATTATGATCTTCGATTACAAAGAAATTTTTCATTAGTTAGTCCTACAAGATTTTTTTCCAAGTGTTGTTCCTAAAATTCTTTGCTACGCATCGGCTAACACACTCGTGCACAAAAATATTCTTACTTGTTTAACATAAAATGTCAGAGGTGATTTTGTAAATGCCATTGAAACGAATATGTATTCATTCGAATGTATTGGAAATGAAAACCCACATAAATGTGAGAAATTCCATTCCAGGATGAAACCTTTAACACATATAACAAGATAGAAATGTTATACAAAAATTATACAATTGTTCTACAGTTACAGTTTTAAAAATTAAAATAAAACATTATAATATATGCAGTGTTATATAATTACAAAGTGTAAGACTAACAAGGGAGGTTATCTAAGTGTCCCCCTCAGGTGTATAGTGCGGCCCAATGGAAGAAATACGTGTTTTTTTGTTTCAGCCAAAAACGGTTTTAGGGGGCAAAACCCCCTCAAATATCAAGATGAGGACAAATTGAAGTGAGGATCTCCCCCCTGTGTCCCCCTCCGATTTCCATGAAACTTGGCAGGTGTGTGTATAAACGGGCCCAAAGGAAGAAATACGTGTTTTTTTTGTTTCGGTTAAAAAACGGTTGACAAATTTAAGTGGACATTTGACCCCTGTGTCCCCCTCCGATTTCCATGAAACTTGGCAGATATATAGAGGGGCCCAAAGGAAGAAATACATGTTTTTTTTTGTTTCAGCTAAAAAAAACTGTTTTAAGGGGCAAAATCCCCTCAAATGTCAAGATGAGGACAAATTCAAGTAAGGATCTGACCCCTGTGTCCCCCTCAGATTTCCATGAAACTTGGCAGGTGTATAGACGGGCCCAAAAGAAGAAATACGTGTTTGTTTGTTTCGGCTAAAAAACTGTTATAGGGGGCAAAACCCGCCTCAAATGTCAAGATGAGGACAAATTTAAGTGGGCATTTGACCCCTGTGTCGCCCTCCGATTTCCATGAAACTTGGCAGGTGTATAAAGGGACCCAAAGGAAGAAATACGTGTTTTTTTATTTCGGCTAAAAAACTGTTTTAGGGCGCAAACTCCCTGAAATGTCAAAATGAGGACAAATTTAAGTGGGCATTTGACCCCTGTGTCCCCCTCCGATTTTCATGAAACTTCGCAGGTGTATAAAGGGGCCCAAAGGAAGAAATACGTGTTTGTTTGTTTCGGCTAAAAAACTGTTTTAGGGGGCAAAACCCGCCTCAAATATCAAGATGAGGACAAATTTAAGTGGGCATTTGACCCCTGTGTCGCCCTCCGATTTCCATGAAATTTTGCAGGTGTATAGAGGGGCCCTATGCCCCCTGTTTCTTCCTATGCCATATTTTCGTGGTTTCGGAGTCAGATCCCCACTTCAATTTGTCCTCATCTTGACATTTAAGGGGGGAGTTGTCCCCTAAAACCGTTTTTTAGCTGAAACACAAAAACACGTACTTCTTCCTTTGGCTCCCTCCATACACCTGCCAAATTTCATGGAAATCGGAGGTGGAGACTTAGACCTCCCTTGTAAGTGTATTTATTAATTACAAATCGCGCACGCGAGCGCACACACTATATATATATGTGTGTATGTATGTGTGTGTATATTAGCAGGTAACAATATGTTATAAACACAGTCTTACTTTCCAAAGAAGTGCATGTGGGATGGCAAAACGGATCCGGATCCGAAAAAAATTGGGATCCGGATCCTTAGGATCCGGAACCAACCGGATCCGGATTTCGGATCCGCTAGGATCCGAATTTCGGATCCGCTAGGATCCGAATCTGGCCATCCCTAATGCATACAAGCCCCATCTGGTGTGCCCCCTTCCCCATAACCATACCATGAGTTTCATCGTCCCCCGTCAAGCCGTTTTAATATTGAAAGGGTAGTGCCGGACTTTTGCCTCACCCTGTACTTTTTAAATCACTCCAAGGCCATGTTACACCCTTCCGTCTGTTGTAATCGGACCTTTGTACGAATGTCTTGCAATTGCATTAGTTTCACAAGTAAAAACATCGAGACAGAGAAAAGGAAGTATTGTGCTTTGTTCGAAAAGTCCTAACTACCTCACATGACCTGACCTACCAGACTAATAATGCAGTGCAAGTGTGGAACCACAAAATCAACAGTGAGCTAGGCAGGTCACATCCAAGAGTGACAGCCTCATAGAAAGCTTAAAGGCTGAAATAGGAATGTCTAATAAACCTGGAAGATGTAAAGCGAAAGAAAAAAAAAGTGTTTTATTGGACGAGAGGATAACAAGAAACACTAACAAGTTTGAAGAGAGTAGTGACTTTCCTAGATTCTTAAGAACAGTGTCATCTGTTGTGAAATTATTAAGTTAATAATTGCATTATTAACTGACGGTAGTCGTATAAAAAAAACGTTTTGTTATTAAATTGTCACACTTTGACAACGGACATCAATGATGTCGGAGTTTCTGTATGTTCTGTCATGCTTCAATTGGAACTATGACTTTTTAACCACCACTGACCCATCCCATAAGACACTGACCAGTCTGAAGTCTGGAACTGAGCCCTTTGAAAACCTTGTTAAAAGACTCTGGAAGTGTAAGAACAAGATGTTGGTCCCAATAAAAAGAAATAGTGTTCGCAATTAGCACACGACCCTTCCAAATAGTAGCCTATAGTGTTATTTATGATCAGGTAGCAAATGTGTCTGTTTCAGTAAACTACCATACATTTTAGCGCGCTATCTGACAGAATCATTTAGGATCGGGGGTAATCGTCAATCTTTAATGCGTGGTTGCATACACACAAGGTAAAAAGCGCATGTGCGTCGAAAGGAAACTTCATCGAACAAAACGTTACCAAGAATAGTTGTTTACCTTGATGTCCTGTACACGCTTTGAAAGTTTTCGCTACTGTTCTGCAAGACTATTTATATTGGGTTGATGTATAGGTTCGTAGAGTTTGTGTTTGGTATGGCAACACTGCGGTGTTAGGAGTTTGTTTATCGTTTAATGTTCATCAATTGGAGTGGCATTGATGTTATTTGTGAATACGCATTGAATTTTACAGATTTGAAGAAAGACTGTGTTATTTATGGGCTAAAGAACAATAAGTGTCCAATGAGGAAAATGAAACATTTGCGACATATTCTTCTGTCTAGGGGCAAAGGAAGCAGAGGCGGCTCGAAACATTTATCCCTTGTATGGGGAGGATATAAAAGGGGAAAGCAGGACAAGAAAATGGTTTTGTCATTACAAAGAGAGCATTTTTGCCTTAAGCGTTTCTTCACGTTCAGGAAGACCATCGGGCTTTAATGAAGACAGTTTAAACCCTTTAATCCACGAGGATCCACATCAGTCGACTAGAGAATTAGCAAATGTGATGAACCGTGACCATTCAACCATCATGTGACATTTCATTCCATGGGTAAGGTTCAGGTAACCAAATCATCTAGTTGGCCAGGAAGACAGCATCAAGTGTTGCGACACGATAATGCACACCCACACTCCACTAACATGACCAAAGCTGCTATCCAGGAGCTTGGGTACTTATTTCACATCATCCTTAGACTACTATCCGTGACACAAATATTGAGCCCTTGGGAGGAAAAAAGTAAAATATACCTCATTGGAAAGCTACAAGTGTCTGTTTTTAGACAAAAGCAAGACGTTTGTTTGCTATTCAGACAAAAATGTTTGTAAAAGTGTAGTTTTTTCGTGTAATTTTTACATTAGTCGAATTAAATTGTGTGTAGCTTCGTGTAAAACCGTCGTGAAAATATGATATTTTTTGTGATTGAAGCTTGGTTATGTGCAAATATCTCAGCCAAATATAATGGTACTATCAGCTGTACAACAGCCACAATTAATGATTAATTATGATGTTGCAATCTCGGAAATGGTTAGTGCAATGGTCATGAAATGCATATCAAAATGATGACCGTGGAATAAAAATCAAATTTCCATATTTCATTCTTTCACACTGTACGAATTGAAAACAACAGAGCGAATTGTTTTTCTTGGCAACCGGTTCCCGCGCGATTCACATCGTTGCTATGAACGCATGTAGAGCAAGTGAGCTTTGTTGCCAAGCGTTTCCATTGCCCTTTAAACTCCGCGTCCAAGCAGCTTTGTCACGGGAAATGAGCCGAAACAATGTGTCGCGCAAAGGAAAGCATTGTAGAGATGCCGAAAGTTTCTTTTGTCACTTCTTGTGTTTACATTCCTGCCATTAATATTGCCTGAACACCCACATAGCCATAATAATTCTCACGTGCATTCTGTCCAGGCAGTCGGTCTCTCACAAGTTCGCGTGTTCGTTCTTACGCACAGTAATTGAGTGATAGCGGTTCTGTGAAGTGATTTTTTTGTTGCATGATAATGGCAAGACGGTAATATCAAAGTAGTGCAAGAGAAATGATAGTCAATGACAAGAGATATGGGCGCATCTCACGACATAAGCCAAGGTGTCAAGTGCACGGCGGAGTGTTTGGGGGTTACGTCAGCACAGTGAAAAATAATGCAAAGAAAAAGGGAACAACAAAAATTTTCATCGCCCAATATTTTATTGGGAGAGTTTTTGCAAGGATGTGGTGAGAAGAAAGATATACGACTTTTATTTTAATCATCCAGTTCAACAGAACCCAATATGAACAGCATTTTATACTTTTACCTTTCACTCATTATATTTATTGAAAGTTTATTAGTTTTTAGTCCTTCTGTGTCTCTAAATGAATCCACAACTCCTTGCTTATTACAACAGTTGCAGCTGTGTAAGAGACTAAAATATAAAAGCAACACTTCAGGTGGAATTTATAGCAACACATTAAATGCTGAAACCACCACCACTACTCGATACGTGCGAGATAAACACAATTTACATGCGTTTTTGCTCGAAATATATTTTAAAATCTTAGTTGGCGTGAAGGCTTCAAATGCGCAATTTTTTCAATATAATATTTATGTGTTGCTAGTTTAAAGTGGGATCCGAACCAATATGTACACTCGAAATCGAATAAAACGCCCCCCCCTTACGGTTATGCAACCCGGAATTTTATATCATCTAGTTTCGCCAGGAATAGCAGCTCGCGAGAAGCGTAGTGTTTCCAACTCTTGAATCTAGCCACAGATTCACGCGACCGGGTGGAGATCTTGCTTTCCTCTTGATTTGATTTTAACGGACAAGAAGTTTATTTTGAGAATGTCTCTGGTAATAATAACAAGTGTTATTAACATTTATGCTTGAGTTTTTTTATTATTCTTTTACCACTTCCGAACGAATATGTGAAGATTTTTTTTTTCATTTTGTAATAACGCTTTCGGCATTTTTCCTTCAGAGTTATTCTTTTTGTTTTTAAATTTTTGGCGACATCTGATTTGGAAAAAGTTCCACGAAGTTTTTTTTAAGTGTAAATGCATCTGGACATACAGTGTAGAGTGGGATTCGAACAACAAATATGAGCTTCCGTCACGAATCGAACCAGCGCTCCTTTCATTATGTTTTCTTTCCACGTTTATTAAAATTTGCTTCCTTCAGCCTACTTCCGATTGTCGTATATTTCAATTCGTATTCCCGTTTTTTTTTTCATTTGCATTGTTCGAGCCGTGATAACTTTCTCTCTTAATCTGGTTATTCGAATCCTTTTATACTTATTTTTTTTTTTCCTTTTCTCGATTTTCCCTTCGCACTCATTACAGATTTCGGTATCGCGCTGTTCCATATTTTCAGTAATTTAATTCTTTGACTATTTTTAATTTGCCCTTAGTCCGAATCAAGAAAATATGTTAGGAAATGTTTCCCGTGTAAATCTTATTGTATGGTGGTGTAAAATTGATGCCAGCTTTTTCTTGCGATAAGGGTTTTGAAAGTGCAAGGGTCTCATTTATTAACCATGGTGGGAAGGGGGGGGCGGAGGAGTGCCAGAAACCTTCCAGTCGGAATATGCCTGAAACGAAAAGTATAGATCGACCACAACGAAAAAAATCCTTGGGACGAAAAGTACCCGCGCAGATCTCCCTTCTTCCCTTCAGTTCGGGCCATAAGGAAGCATGGTCCACTCTCCCCCGCCCCTCCTCGCGGGAGTACGGTGCACAGGAGTCGTGGGTCTGCGCAGGTTGTTTTGCTTGTGGTTCCACTCTTCCATCAGCAGTTGGGTGCTGAGAAGGCTATGCTATCTGCGAGTGAGGGGGAGGGGGTGACGAGCAACACTGCCACAGCGAGTCGCTGTAAATGATTTCATTGTCTGTGCTGGGTGAAACCGGTTCTTGGTGCTCCTACACTTTTCCGATACATTTCTACCAGCCTTTCTAGCGAAGCGAGGTCATATGTTCCAGATTCGAACTCTGGTCAGGCATGAATGTATCACTGAGTTTGTCCCGTCACAATTTTATAAATTGATAATTCATCCGTATTATCGCGATTAACTCAAGAGGCAGAAGAGTGATGTAAAATAACCGAAATAGAAATTGATGCATTTGTGCCTGGTGCTAGTGTAACGACGAAGTTAACTCTTTATAAATGATGAAATAGGTAGCCCTTGCGCTCAAATACACTTATACCTTGGCAAAAAAAAAAATCTAACTTATCGCTGATCTCTTACTACATTTGGAATACAGCCAAGAGCGATGTAAAGCAATGCAATTACATTGTGAATGTTTCACATCCTATAGTCTTTCTTTTTCTCGTAGCGGGGGCGGGGGTTCATTCATTACAAATATCTAGGAATGGATTTAGCAGCAATCCGTGATATACTTAAATATCATAACATGCTGCATAGCCAGGGTTCTTGGGTCCTAGCCTCTGATAATGAGTTTTTCTTTTTCGTTGTTTCTTCAATCTTCATCAATTTCCCTGAAGCATCATTCATCCTCTGTCGCCATTGGCTATATGTAAAAGTTGACATAAAATTAGTAAATTTTGAAAAGAAAACACAAGGATCTGCTTTTCTCATAGCTCGCCAAACATGCATATTTCTGTATTTTATGCTTTCAGCGCTATCATTATTCTTGGCAGGCAATGGAATTGAAGCAACTCTCACAACTAACGTAAACTACATATCACTAAGGCATGACAATTCTCGCGGGCAAAGTGGATTTTTTTGGCACATGGTAGCGCAATAACTATCTTCTGGCCTAGATTTAAATCCGTACTTTTTATCCCAGTTGAGTGATTGACTCACAATTTTGCCATTGAAGGTTTGGGTTGTATTTGGGTTATACGTATTGTGTTTTTGGTGCGCTAGGTTTTGGTCCCAAAGGTTCGCACTGAACAGAAAATTGTGTGCTTTTCCTCTCTCTCTCTCTCTCTCTTCCAACTCCGTGCCTCTCTCTCACCCCAAGTCCCCACTATTTAGGTAAACTGTTGTTAGAAACATATTTTCCGAAGAATATCCACATTGAAAATAATATTCCCCAATTGTTTTGATAGGGCATTTCTATTGCTCCGAACGAATTATCTCCGTAAGAGTACTAGGGCCTCCCCTATGGCGCAATCGTAGAGTCGTCACCTTTAATCAAGGGGTCCCGGGTTCGATACCCGGTGGAGGAACATAGTGGTTCGGAACCCACTATAAACTGTAGGTCCAGTCCCAATTAGCCTTTCTGTGCACAAAGTGGACTTTAAAAAAAAACAATTAAATTCAATTCAATTGAATTATCTTATCAATATTTTTAAATCTGCATGCACCTGCTTAATTTAATAGATTATACATTTATATTCATTGCGGGCAGAAATGTGCGAGAAAACAATGCATTTTTTTCAGGGAATGCATGAGTCAATAATAATGTATATTTTACGGTATATACTCTTTTATATTGCATTGATTCAATAGTATCCTTATTTCCTAAAGCAAGCGTGAGTTTCTTTGCACACACCACGCAGGCCCTGCTTGACGTAAATCTCAGATGCAGTAACTTCACGGTTGCCTTTTGCCACCACGCTTTGGCTTTAATTCGAGCCCCGGTGGGTGCTTCGTTCGAGATCCTACAGCAGTTTTACTCATATCTATGCCTTGAGCATGCCACTTGCAACGGAACCAATAAAATGAAACTTTCTGCACCGGAATGGGCGTGAAACTCTACATGCACCAATGATAAGGTGTTTTCATGTGCCACGTGCAGCATGTCCCTTCGGTCCGAATGTTCCTTTACGATATCATTTCATCATGCCTTACTTTCGGAATTTACAAGAGAGAAGATAGTCCGCATGTTGTTGTGCGGCGGATCTGCTGCACTACAGATTGCTACGACCCTTGGTGTGGACGATTCATGCGTCAGGCGTTGGATTCGGTGTTACGAGGAAAAAGGGGACCAAGGAATGAAGTGAAGACCCAACAAAGGCCGGCCGAGGAAGGCAACCAGGGAAGAAGATGCAGGCATCATTGGGATGAGCGAGGGCAATCCCTTCATGGCTACAACGAAGATTCGCCAAGAGTTGAAACTGGAGTGCCATGCTGCAACAGTTCGGCACCGTCGAGCGGCAAAGAATGAAGCAATGACGCATTTCCATCACGAAGCACGGATCAGTTTTCTTTACAATATTTACCAGCTCCTCAAGAATTTTGGCAGAACGTAATTTTGAGCGACAAAAAAGTATTTTCGTCTGACGAAAATGGTCAGGTTTATGTTTGGAGGCGCAACAACACTCGCTACGGCCCTGAGAACATTTCTACCCATGCTAGGAGTGGCAGGATATCCGTGGCGGTGTGGGGATGGATCAGTTCGTCTGGAGTAGGTAGATTGGTGGAAGTGTCCTCGAGAATGAATTCGCAGGAATACGTCGCAGTGCTGGAAAACCACACGCTTCCCAGCGTGCGAGAGAGACACCTTGAAGATGAGATTTCGCACGTGACTTTCGATCAAGACAACAGCAGCGTCCATACATCGAAAGCGAACATCACCTGGTTTAATCAGCACCCAGGAATTTCAAGAGTAGATTGGCCAGCGAAGTCTCCCAATCGAAAACATTTTCACGTGTTTGATGTTTGGGAGAGTTTAAGGAGAAGACCAAACATCTGCTCGTGGAATCCTTGCCTCGTCGACTAGATGCAGTGCTTGAATCCAACGGCGGGTGGACACAGTATTGAAACCCCGCACGGTTTAACCGACGTTCTTTGCTACATCTCAGAACAAAACTACACACATCTCCATATGCAACTTATGTTTCCAATTCTTTTTTATTGATATCTTGGTGCTCATGGTTACTTTTTCACACACCTGCACCATTATATTATATTCTATAATATTAATATTCACATTATTGACAGATATGATTCACATGAAATTCAAATGCGCAGCACACATGCACCCATCCCTAACACTTAACTATTAGTTACATTACACCTATCACGTTGTCACAGTTCTAAATCAGTGGTGCCCAGGGGGAGGGGCATTATGGCGCAGACTGTGATGGAAATTTGACTGAGTAAACAGGGAACAAGTTTAATTACGTTATCAATTAGCCATTGCTGTTATACAAATAGTAATTTGTAGATTGTCAGGGGAATTGTTACGGGTAATAAGTAATATTGGTGGGGGGGGGGGGGGGGCGATATCCAACTCTTACATATTAGGCCTTAGATTGATAGGGAAATTATGGTGGGCGATTAATGAAGTTAGTGGGATTTTCAGGTAGCTGGATTGATAATTATTTTGGGGGCAGAGAATCCCAACTCTTGTGTATTACTATTACGTCTTAGATTGCTTTTTTGGAGGGAGCAATATCAACAGGAAGTCTAAAATTGGCATGGAAATTTTGTTGGGAAGATTGAGTATTAAATTTGAGGTGGAGGGGAGGGGAATGAAGTTTTGATAAAGTGTTATGTCTTAGATTGTGAAGGGACTCGAACCCGGAACATTCGGTGTCTGGATCGTTAGTCCATCACTAACCGCGCTTGGCCGCAGAGAAGGTTCTCTTTGGTGGCCAAGCGCGTTAAATGGTCCACTTCCGATACCACGAAATTTCCGGGTTCGAGTCACAGCTTCAGTATTGGTATCATGGTGTCAATTTAATCTAATCGTCACTCATCCTCATTAGCCGAAAGTGGCAGAAGAGCGACTTAAAATAACAAGAGGTACAAAAACAACTTTAGCCCTCTAGTAATTTCTGATCAATAGATGCGTATTAGCTTTGATTGTTGACTCTTTAATGATAAGCTTACGATTATTATTGTTAATATGGATTGCTATCCATCAACAGAAGGACGGACCAATCGATCATTTAATTCATGTCGTTTTTTTGGTATTTGTTGTCCCTTCGGATCAGCTTCGAAACCTAAGGAAATGATTAGATGTCTGTCTGAAGTTAGTGACAATGGTTCTTTAATTTTCCGTCGCTCTTTCAGCCGGCGCGGGAACCACCTTTATGGCAGTGATCCTCTGTTGCCGCGTTTACCTACGAAGGAACTCGTGGCCAAACAACGAATTAGGTCTACCGCTTGGGCAAGAAGCGGCAACTTCACAAAGCCCTCTTCTCCGAAGCAGCCAGCCGGGAAACAGAATTTTGTCAAAATAACCCTTCTGCTCTGTGAATGAACACCGGTTCTAACAGCGTTTCTATACTTAATTGGACATTATCCATTGTTTTTCTTTTTGATTGACTATATATTCTATCTATATATTTCGAGACATATCAAGAGATCACCTCTTCTCTCATCTTCAGGCGATCAATTTTTGCTATGTCTGTAGTGTGATTGGAACTATGACAGTCCGTGATTTTTTCCAAATCCGGTCCGCTAAGCAACCAGTCTTAGATGCCCATTCGAAATCGACAGCTATAGAGCAAAATATGTTTGAAGTGAAGAGTCTTATTGAATGAAACATAGCTCGACTCACCCTCACATTTGAATTTTTTTAGATAACTTGCTTGCACTTCGTATAGAAAGCACCACTAGACTGAAAATTCACACTATTTGTCATGGCAAATAGACCTTATTCCAGCTTCGCTGAAAGTTCGATGTAGTTGTCAGTCATTAAGTTCAACGCTCTCTGCGCGTGTGTTGTGATGGGTTACCGTGTTCCAATTTTGTTTTAATTCCATTTCATGCTCAAAAAGGCTACCCGAAGTGGGACCTACAGTTGAAAGTGGGATCCGAACCACTAGGCAGTTGTGTCTCCACCAGGAATCGAACCTGGGACTCCGTGATTATAGGGGGTTAACGCGTTCATGGCTTCACAGTTTCGTGAATTCCAGGAAGCCAAGGTGAGAAAAATGTGAAGAAATATCTTCTACACGGAGCTAACTGTGTGTATGTATGTAAAACTTTCTAGCACATCCATTTTCCTACCTTCATTTTATCATCATTATGTTCAATTTTGCACCAGTGATTTTTCACTACGTTCTAGGTCACGTCACTTTGAGTCGTAAAGTATTGTCTGTAATTCAGTTTTAGTATAGTTTGTAGCCTCTCACCCCAAAATTTTTAAGGTGGGAGAAGGGAGGGGGGAAAATAGTGCGAGTTCAATTGAGAATACGAAAATAGAGCGGAATGATTATATTGCTACAATATCTTCAGGAAAGTAAAGCGTAAAATTGAATTCTTCCTCTGAGTGAGTCCATGATATTGTTTATGTTTGAAGGTAATATATTAAACATGACTATCAGCATAACCGAACGCATATAATGAGATGATTTATTAGTGTTACCAGACTAAAGGTGTGGAGTGCGGCCTGTTGCCTCGTTCATTACGGAATTCCACATGTAAAAATTGATCAGCTCTTATTGCTAGTAACCATTATAGGCTTAGACCAAATTCTGGCGTTTATATTTCAATTCACTTCCTCAACAAATCCTTTCTCGATTGACTAGATTTTAAGCGGAGCGTCATTCAGTTGTTTGTGAGTGTTCTTTTTGCAGAAGCAACAGCAGCTCGCTCGCACCCACAGTGCCCCGCCCACTCGACGAGACGCGTGGTCTGTGCAGTGCAGAACAATGACAGTGTTGCCTCTCTATTCAATCTTTGTATTCTCTTTTGCCTGCCAGTACACACACATTTCAGACAATTCTTCCCATAGAACAAATGGAAAAGCAATCAGGCAACTGTTAAATGGCTCTTTTCTAGATTTTCTATTAACACTTTCCACGGCCAAGATATGTTAACTTGGTTCTGTTTCGTATTCCCACAATTTAGCTTCGTGCAGTAGGGCTTTATATTGCAAGCTAAAAAAAACAACGTAGGCAGGTATTTTAACATTTTAATTTTCATCCGTTTCATGATTGTGTGAAAGAATATGGTGGAAAAATACACTACTTGAGACAATATCACTAATAATAATTGGCCGCCGCTGTGCCCGAGCGTGGTAAGCCGTCGGCTTTTGATCTCGCTGCCGAAATTCCCGGGTTCGAGTCCCGGCCTGGGTATGATTGTTTATGAGTGTTCCTTCATGAATTTTATCATACACTAATCCTCATCGTTGCGACTATCCAAAAGTAAAGTAAAAAAAGAGAAAGATATTAGTAATAATAAAAATATGAATCTAGCTCCCCATGGTTCCTTTATGACTGTCCTTTTATCAATTTCATCGAGTCATCATTCATCCTCATTGTTGCGATTAGCCAATAAATGGTAGAGAAGCTGCGAAAAATAAGATGTAAAATAATAACAGAATTTTCTCCGCAGAAGGAAAAATAAATTCTCCAGAAAACATGGAATACAGGAAAAGAGTGTCCTGTAATGTGAGTCTGTAAACCAAATGTAAATCACGAATGAAGAAGTTACGTGAAGGTTTCGTCTTCTACGAAGCAATACAGGCTTGGATGGCGTAGTGGTAGCGTCGTCGCCTTGTAATCAAGGGGTCCCGGTGGAGGCACAAAGTGGTTCGGATCCCACTTTAAACTGTAGGTCCAGTCCCGATTAGTCATACTGTTCATTGTGGACTTAAAACACCAAATCAACAACCAACCAACCAATACGGGGTTGGAAACACTACGGTTATAGGTTTTGAAACACTGCTCCTCTCGGGAACTACTCTACCAGGCGAAACTAGTCGATATAAAATTCCGGGTTGCATAACCGTAAGGGAGGCGTTTCTTTCGAATTCCTGTGTACCTCCACCGGGTATCGAAGGAGACGACGTTCATATGAAGTTAACAGCTAGAAGAAATCCACCCCCCTCCAAAAAACTGCAGTACAGCAGTACTCCATTTGCAATATGAGAAATATTTCATTCATTATTTTATGCTGCGACAATACTTTGGATCGGCTAGACGGAAAGCACTTGCGCGATTCTCGAAGCGAAACGGCAACGCTGTGGAAGTCGCCTGCAGCCCGCGGAGTCTGAGATTGGCCGCATCCGGGCATACGTCATGCACCCGTTTACCATATTCTGAGTGCGAAAGAATAATTAATATCTAGAACCATATTTGAGGCACACATGCCAAACTTCTGGAATTTGATCATATGCGTTATATCAACAGTTTTTTTGCAATTTCATTGAATTTGTAATTATGCATTTCAAGTTTGCACGTTTCTATAAAACGCCAATTTTTGAATCATCTAGTAAAATTATGCATTTCATTTTTTCTACAGAGGTGCATAAATAATCAAGCTTCAAGTATACAAAATCTTAAAATTATATGTACAGTCGATTATGAACTGTATGGTGTTAAGTTCACAGTTCGTGAAAATTGGAAGAAAAAACTACACTTTTCAGTGATTTTTTTTATTATAGTAAGATAACAAAGTTAAGATTAATTTTCAGATAACGCTTATTAAAAAGTAGATACTTGAAGCTTTCCAGTGAGGTATACAGTAGAGCGTCGATTATCCGAAGTAATTGGGGGACATGGGTGTTCGGAAAACTGGTTTGTTCGGATAATCGAACTGTACATGTTTATTTGCCAAAAAGAAGTACTGTACAGTAAATTTATTCACAAAAACAGGCATCTCTTTAAGTATGTATTACAAAGTAACGTACAAAGGCAACTTTAGTAGGAATATATAGTATGTGGTACAGTTTATTAAACAAAAATATGTACATATTACATACGCATTTTGCATGAACAATACACACAGTACACAAAATTAACGTTTAAAAAAATCCTTTATTTTGGTCTGTCTAAGCAAGCCTACACGCTTACGAGCAGCTAAGTCACGTACTTTTTTCATTACAGATATCTGAAAGTGAGCGAGTACACAGTTCGGTTAAGCGGTCGTTCGGTTGACCGACGTTCGGATAATCGACGCTCTACTGTATTTGAATTTTTTCCTCCCACGGAGTACAATTTTACAAGCGCGTAAACCGAGGGCTCAATATTTTTGTCACGGATAGTAGGCTAAGGATGATATGGAATAAGTACTCAAGGCCCTGGATAGCAGCTTTTGTCATGTTAGTGGAGTGTGGGTGTGCATTATCGTGTCGCAGTACTTGATGCTGTCTTCCTGCCCAACTAGCTGATTTGGTTGTTTTCAGCTATTTCAGCTGTCAATCCGTCAATCTTCAAGGAAGCTCCTTCGGTGACGAAAATGCACTTCAAACTTGTCATGACGACGCTTTTAACCCCAAATCAGCTGATTTCTTCAGGCGTTGAATTGAAAAACTGCCCTCGCGTTGGTAGACAGTCATAGACAATGAAGGAAAATATATTGCTGATTAATTTGTGTCTTTTGTTCATTTCAAATTAGTATAAAATAAAAATTACTTTTGCTACGGTGATAAAAACGCAGCGAACGTATGCATCAACCCAATATATCCACACACATTATTGATTATATTCCTATTGGCAATTATCATTTTGTGAGTTTCTGATTTGTTTCGCGAGAGCCTTTAGCGAAGATTTCCATGACTAGGATACTGGTATTATGTTGTCCTGAATGTAAAGTATTGTTAATGTTAAGTATTCATATTGCAGGGGTTGAAATTTGTGCGCGCTTCTGTATGTTAAGAATTCAAGTCCTGAGTGAAGATGGACGTGTTTTTCTCATGTATCCCTCACACTATCTCCTCGTCACGATTAATGTATTGGGTAGAAAAGTAATGTAGAATAACCAAAATACGAGTAGAATACGGAGAGTAGAAATTTCTACAAAATCGTATTATATATTGAAGAGTTTGCCCTCACTCACTGACCCATCAACACACACCCCAAGCCCCTGGACATAGAAACCTGAAAATTTAGGGGTGCTTTGCTCTAACGACGTCAGCACCTAGGAAAAAGGGATTTTCCAAGATTCAACCAGTAATGGGGGACTGGGTTAACTTGTTTTATATTTTGAAACGTTTACAGCCAAAGCACCTGGATCTAGGAGCATGAGAATACTTATCAAAAGTGCTCAACAGATGACGCTGCATGCCGACCTCGGTGGCGGAGTGGTTTAGCGTAGCGCGCTACGACGCCAAGGGTCCCGCGTTACAATGAATGAGTGATTTGATATTTTTACTTCGCGTTTCTGCCACTTTTGGCTAATTATGAAGATGAGGGCTAATGTCGATATGATGAAATAGATGAAGGGACAATCACAAACACAGAGGGACAGCACACAACGCAAGTCCCATAGAGGATTATACTGGCCATGGGTACAGACACCTGAGCCTCGTTAGTCTGCAAAATGCAGTCCAGGATGTACTACGTGGAAGTGAAAGTGACATTTTGGTGTCTTCGGAAAGGGTCACCCCTTACCCCGGCCTGTGTAAGAAACCCGTCCCGGGCATGGGTGTTCTTTTGTGAATGTCCCTTCATCAATTTTCATCATATCATCACTCATCCTCATCTTTGCGATTAGCCAAAAGTGGCAGAAAATCAGTCAGTCAATAAGATGGCGCTGTGTGTACTCGTGTGTGTAGTATTTTTTTCCTGGCGTGGCTGGAATTTTAAATGTGGAAAGTACATTCCTACTTTCTAGGGGATGGTATACACAATAAGATATTTCGTATATTTAGAATTTTCTTCTCTCAAAAATGGCAAGTGGGGTCATTTTCCTGAGTTCTTCAGTGCTTATATTTAAAAATGTTGCTTTTCTCAAAATTTCTTAGGGAGCTGTAGCCTCATCAGCCCCTCTCTCCCCACTTCTCTCTGCGTACGCCAGTGGCTGTGTATTATACATCTCGGTGGGCGAAGACGTTGTCAAGTCGCTAGTTACAAACCTTATGAATTATTTTTGTTTTCTCTCTGAAGCGTGTTGAAAATTGCCATTTCGTATGTTCGACTAGCATAGTGTGCCTTACTTTTGAATCCTGACCCTTTGGCCTTTGTTGAGTAAGAATGAACGCTTACTCCTAGTCGTGTTGCGGGAGGCAGTGGCGTTGCTGTAGATTATCGTCGTAATAAACGCCGTCTGCTTTCCTTTGATGTCTCTCCGGGGTAGGGTCTCAAATCTCCAAAGTAATTATGTTATGCATATCGTCTAAATGAGATACCTCACCTCCTTCTGATCACGGTTAGGTTGCGCTACGCAAAACCACACTTTCTGTTGACGCACTTTGCGGATAACTAAGCACTCGTCCAGGCTTAATGAGTCTCCAGTGTTACCAGAACTTAGCGTCAACGTGCCTGTTTTCTTTACAAGATTGACAAGTCGTTTGCGGAAGCAATTAGCATCCCACGAGCTGAAAGTTTATTCGGTTTCGTTTTTTGTTCCTTGGAAAGAATATTCAAGACAGCATGTACTAATTTAAATTGCAGGTCTATCGTGAATCTGGTGGTTTTTCGTCTTTTTGTTTTTCCCTCAAATCCTTCCCGTGCGCTTCTGTTGAACCTCAGTTGTAAATTCAGTTGTCGTTTGAGACAGGTTTAGGATGTTGCCTCGATTAGTTTCGTGTGTTTCTGGACCCTGCTGCTAATTTTGGCTTGAAGAAGAAATGGTCCACTGCTTTTAGACCTTAAGCTGGAGGAAAATAACAACAAAACCAGTGTTCGGAAAGTTTAGTTTTTAAAATAACTTAGTAAAAGTTACTTGGTCCAGAAAGTAAGAGTAACTGCATACCAAACAGGACCTCTTTACACAGGCATTCAGTTATACAATACGTTACCAAATAATTACAAACATTTTGAAAGAACCACGGTCCTTAAAAGTAAGGTGAAAAAATTGCTATTGGAATATTATATTCAGTTAAATAATTTCAGGAATTAAATAACTTTATAACATAAATTTAGATTGTATTGCACTTTTACAACACTAGTCCGCTTAAAGATATAATTTGTCATTGATTTATTTTACATTGTATTATTCAATTGTTATTATATTATAAAAACATACTGTGAAATTTATGTATATATACAGGGTGTTTCAGAGCGACCCAGACACTACTTTTTTCTCGAGAATGGGAGATCGTATCAAGTTGAAACAAAGAAATGGACCAATAAGTTGGGCCCAAATAATCCGTAGAAAGTATTTGCAACAGCCCGAAAGCCACCCTTTGTGGTTTTAGTGGGGGCACATGCCCCGTTCGTGCGATTTTCAAATGGGAATGGTATGTTTGGAATGCAGATTCGGAAAGGCGGGGAAAAAATACGATTATCATATGAAACATTTGTCTGTACCACCTACCGTTTTCCGTGTAGAAAATGGTTTTGCAAAAAAAGGAAGGTGAGCCAAATCGAGTATACCGAGCTTAACAATTAAGATAAGTGCAGCATCATAACAGTTCGGAAAGTGCAGGACACAAGCTTTCCAACGATATGCCACATGATGACTGCGGGACTAAAAAAGGATGAAAAAGGATTTGAAGTAATCCCAAAGGAAAAAGTCAAGAGCCGGCAAATCGGGTGAACGGGTAGGCCACGGATATCGCCGAATGTGCTGATGAGACGACCATGAAATGAGAGTCTAAGCACATCCATAGACACTCTGGCAGTATAGGTAGTTAGTTGCACCATCTTGCTGGAAGAGTGTTTCTTCATCTGGGTCATAGTCATCGAGGACAGGCAGGAAAAAGTTTACCAATATGTCAGCATAACGTGATGGGCGGATTACTCTGAGTTTCCGACAATGTGTGCAATACTTAGGACGCCATTTTTCTGACACCATATTAAAAAAAATGAACATTTTCAGGTACACTAGCAATGTACGGTACATTCATGTTAAAAAATTAACTAATATTTGCTTTCTCTATTTTTTGTGATTTTTTAAAAATCTTTCCGTTTGACTGCCTCACCCTATATATATTATGTGCGATGTCAACATATATTTTGTAATGTACATGTACATGTACCAAGGGGTACTTTCGGTGTGAAAAGAACTCAGTCACTTGGTTCAGATATAACGAATTTAAAGTTACTTGGTTCAGAAATTAACCGAGTTACAGTTGAAGCTCCTCATTTTAAAAGTTTACTCAGTTAACTTTTCACGTACCAGTAATTAAGTTATTTTGACAGCTAATTTTCCCGAAAATTTTCTACGAAACTTTAACAGCCGTGTGCGTGCATTAACTTTATCTCGTGTAACGCCATCTGCTAAAAAGTGTTAAATATGTAAATATATATTTAGTTATTTTCATCAAAATATGGAATTAAAGATGGACCTACAATTGTGAAGAAATGACAATGTTAATTTAGAATGCGGCTCACCTAGTAAAAATGCATTGGGCTTACATGACATTAATTGTGATGCAAAATTCAGATACAAAATATGTTTCATTTTTCTGTTAACAAAAGAATGGATTATACAATTTTATTTTAATGTTGAAGCGTGAATCATCACCTGTTTATTTACATCGATTCTCTGTTGTTGATAAAAATGTTAGAATAACAGGTGCATTTAGTATCGTTAACATTTAAAGTAAACAGTACAAAAAGAATAGATTACAGGCGAACGAAAAAGATTTGGTATTTAATACTAGACGGTAAAGTGCACTAATGCCATGAATATGCAACATATTAAAAGTGTTTGGAAACATGGAAATTATATATAAAAATAACAAGAGTGTGTAAAATATGTGGCAAAAGCTGACGTGGAAAAATATGGAAAATAACAACATCATTTTTCAAGCTTACATGCCACGATTCACAAAGATAATACAAAATGACGTTGATTCTAGCATCGTATGATGGTATTTATTTACATGTAAATTCGTTCCCTGGTCATAATCTATGATAATATTTACTTACGGCTGTGTTGCTTCTCGTTGCACTTGCCAAATGCTAACCCCATTGAAAAGGGACAGTCTCGCATCAGGTGTGTATTTCAATATCGTCGGAATGAGCACTTCTATTAAAAGAAACTCGACTATACAAGAAAGTATGGATTTCTCCCCATGTTGCAAGTGGAAACGATATTTCAAGTTGATTACGTATTAAGCTGGACACGATGTTTGAAAACTATGACAAATAAGAATTTTGAGATTCCCATGCATTTCTTAGCCTTTCCTATGCCGTCGTCGCCTTGTAATCAAAGGGTCCCGAGTTCGTTTCCAGGTGGAGGCACACAGTGGTTCGGATCCCACTTTAAACTGTGGGTCCAGTTCCGATTAGCCTTACTGTGCATAAAGTGGACTTAAAACACCAACTCAATAAATCAATCAAACCATGCATGTCTTATGGAGGAAAAACGCAATAACTTCAACTTCAAGTTACGGCTAATCAAATGGAAGTTCGGACATTTCCAACGAAAAATCAAATCTTCCCCGTATCCTAAATACGTTAATGTGTTTTTCTACGCCATCGTAAGTTTGGTATTTCCAAGAGAACAGGTAAAATAATACTCCCATAAGCGTGATGCTAAGTTTTCTCCTCTCCTACAACCATCCAGCATATAGACATCTCTTTCCACAGCTCACCGCGGGAAAGGTCGGTGGGGGAGGAGCAGTTCACGGTTCTCGCGTCTGGCTGCACACAAACTGTTCCTCCTGGAGATTGGTTGTGGGATTCCGTCAAGGTCAAGAATAGGCAACCTAATCAAACTTACAGTAACAGAGGCCGCCGTCGTTCTGAATCTGAAGTGAATTAAAACGCAAGTGTGCTCGTTCAGAATCATATAATTTTGCATTTCAGTTTGATGATATCACAATCTCTCTATTTACCCTTTTTGAATGACATTTTACATTCGTAGGAGAGTCAGGACTTTTCATTACTGTTTCACTGTCAGTGATTATGTGTCGTATACCGGTTTTCGATATATCTTACATGCAATAAAGGCGTGCAAAGAATATTCACACTATAGTATAATAAGCCCGGATTAAATGCGCATTCGCAACTGCGCAAGGCTCAATTATACACCACGACGCACAAGTTCCATCAATGGTTTAAGCCAGCGAGTTTCAGTTTATACTCTGTCCCGGAAATCTGTGGAACAAGCTGCGCAGGGGAGAAAGCGATTGGGCGGAGCAAAGCAGTACGCGCTGCTGCTAGTAGCTGCACTCTCGTTTCCCTTCTCACGAGTTCATTTGTCTCTCGAGTCTTGTGCAGAGACTTGTTTTACGTTAGCTTGCTTCAGAGATTCCCGGGATAGAGTATACAAACTATAGACATTTGCAACAACATATATACACGTGGGTTGGAAATTTAATAGTGGCAACACTGCTGTATATACGGCATGAAAAGGGAACGGTGCTTCTCACTTATACCACAAGTTAGTTTGATACCTAAGCTACCTCCCAGTAAATGGCCTTTTCCTTCCAACACTAAGCGTAGTGACGAGAAGAAGAGATTATCGTTGGAGTTGGAGGTCTAAAGTTGTGTAGTCAGAACCCCACTAATGTGAAAGTTCTGGTGATTCTCCAGGACAGACCGTCAATGCGCAGTATTACTGTTCATTTTTAGAACATAACCTACGACCTGCGTTGCGAAAGAAGAGGGAATACTTTCTACTATACTCCAATCATTTTGCAGGACAATGCTTGGACGCATGTAGCGCAACCTGTGACTGATTTGTTAGCTCGATGGTGCTGGCAGATGCTCTACTCTGGCTATGTCCATGGTAATGCACGACAATTTAATCAAATAGCACAGTGTTTTTAGTAATTTGTACTTTTACATAGCTTCCACAGACCAATTTCATTGTTCTTGTAGCTTATCATTAATGTGGCCTCGCCATGTAAATCGCACCCAAGTAAGTAGTCTTTTTTTTTCATTCGTGAGTATATTGAGAAATATCTTATTTGGGCATCTGGTACAAGTATTTGTGCATAATGGTGAAATCTTTATTTTCCATTGTGATATCAACAATACTGACCAACTACAAAATTCTGGCTACTCTGTTCTTGTAGCTCATAAGATGGAAACGTGTTGTTTCGGTTGAAGGCAACAGTAAAAATCTTATTTGTAATGTTAACTCGGCAGAGAAAACTGTGCTAAAGCGCTGACAGAATATTATATTCTTAGTGGTAACGTAATGACCATTTTCTATTCTAGTAGTTACGCATCTTTTCCAATCTACGTATTAGCTCATAGCAAACACAGACACGTCCTAATTCCAAATGCAGGCAACTGAAAGTGCAGACGACAGGACGAGCCGAACTACGACGTCACAACATGGCGCAGGTGTGTTTTGCGCTCAACGCTCGGCACGAAAATTAAAAACTAAAGTTTTTACCTAAAAATTAATGCACATGCACATTAACGTGGGAAATTGCAGGAGTTATTTGTCGAATGGTATAGATTTTAAAATGTTTTTTTTAAAAAAATAGTGGATATGTCCATTGTCGCATATGGCCTGTGTGACGTCATAAATCCAAGATGGCTGAAGCTTCATGCACTAACAAAGAAAATCGATCGTAACTCATTTAAGAGTGGGTTTTAACAAATTTTTATAGAGACATTTGTTGCTCAGAGTTAACAAAAGAACAAAATTGATTATTAACTTTTTTTTGTAACTGTCTATGTTATGGAGATATATCCAGTTATTTCGTGCATTTTTCTGCAAGGATACTAAGCGTTATTTACTCTTTACTTGACATTCTGGCATATAATGGGGAAAAATTGCTGCCTGTGATATTTTGTTGATGCCTACTATTGTGGCATACGGCCTGTGTGACGTCATACATCCATGATGGCTGCCTCTGCAGACATTAACAAACAAAAACGACCATATCTGTTTCCTTAACATCTTTTAAGAGTCATTTTGACCATTTGTAAGTTTATTGGGTTTTTGCACGAAGGGAAGACATGTGTATGGAGGATGCTTTCATTGGAGGCATGGAATCATGTATTACTACAGTTGTTTTGCTGGAAAATGTGTCAGAGACCATACATGACGCCCGAAATCCAAGATGGCGCCATGGAGGTTCTGCACATAAGATACTGTTTATATCGTGATTTAGAGTTCGTTTATCAGATTTTTCCATAGGCATTTTCTGTTAATAAATAACAAGTGGAAAATATCTATCATTATTATTATTATTATTATTATCATCATTATCATTACTGTTATTGTAACTATTCTAGTAATGGAGTAGTAACATCATCTGTAACTACCGCATTGTCTTTTGAAAATTGATCATTTTATCTGTTATCAAGATTAAGAGTAGTTGTAATCATGTAATCAATACAGTCACTTTATTCAATTTCCTCTTCACTCTGATCTGAATCTCTGTCCTGTAAGTCATTGTTTTCACACTTTTCTTCATTTTCACTACAAAGAGACAGTTCAGTACGTGGCAGGAACTGATCGCGGCATAAGCATGAACATTTCCTCTTTCCGCAACCACAACATGTCAACTGTAATATTCTCTGGAGCTTTAGGTAGTGTGACTATGACAAGAATGATCTTTTTGTCATCTTCATTTTCTACTTTTTCCCTTCAACAGCGTATTGGGTTGGGTAGATTTGGATGTTCCTTTTCTGCTGTTATTTCACTCCAATACTTGGAAGTAACTCCTCCTGGTGAAAGGTGTGAGGGTCACTTTGGCGGCAGCGTTCACACTAACTATTAATGGTATCCCAGTTTTTGTTTGTACTTGCAAAGAGGGCAAAGAAGTTGTTGTTAAAAGTATTTGATGGCGGAGAAGATGATATACTTGAATCTCTTGCAATTCTTGGTTCTCCTGGATTCGATGAACAAGATGACAGAATGAAAGAATGAATTGATTTATTTTACTTCTCTCTTCTGCTACTTTTGGCTTATTTCAAAGATGAGAATGAATTATGATATGATGAAATAGATGAAAGGACAATCACAAACACACATGGGTAGCACACAACTCAAGTTCCATGTGTCTAGACGCCAGAGCATTGATTGATTGATTGAGTTGGTGTTTTAAGTCCACTTTATGCACAATAAAGCTAATTATAACTGGACCTTCAGTTCAAAGTGGGATCCGAACTGCTATATGTGTCTCCACAGGATATCGAACCCGGAACCGCTTGATTACAAAGCGACGACGCTACCACTGCGCCATCGGAGAGACCCTAGACGCCAGGGCATTGTTAGTCTCCAAAATGCAGTCCAGGGTATATTACGTGGAAGCAAAGTTGACATTTGGGTGTGTCTTACACCCCAAATATGATGACACGATTTTTAAGAAATTCATCATATAGCATACGTACCTGACACCAAAATCAAAGATTTCGGCAAACTACGATGGTGTCTGTTCGCGAAAGGGATGTTCAAGGCTCACGTCTTTCTCCAACCGAAGTGTCTCTCACACCTTTTATCAGAAAGAGTTACTTCTAAGTATTTGAGTGAAATAAAAGCAGAAAAGGAACATCCAAATCTACCCAGCCCAATAGGCTGTTGATGAAAAAGAAATGTGGACGACAAGAAGATCATTCCTGTCATATTGACACTGCCTAGATGTCCAGAGAATGTTGAATGAAGAAGTCACAGGCGATGTCATTACTCCTTTAGCATAATACGGCAGTATTCAAAAAGTAGAAAAATGGAACGGGAGATTTGCACGATCAGCATAAATATTTATCAAGGAGTGTAACTCACGTTAAGAGGCAACAGTACTGCTAGAGTCAAATAGGTCCGTGATTGAAAGGTAAACAAAACACAGCTTATCAGAATAAGAGTGCCTCATTCTGTATCGAACGCTCATTGTGATCGGAGGACAATCTCTTGGTAAACTGTGCAATGTACAGTAAGAATATGTACGTAAGCGAAGAATCTTCGGACACCTGGAAGCAAGTTAAACACAGACTGAAGTCACAGCAGCGTTGACTGTGCCACAGTCACTTCAAGGCTTTGGCGACGGTTCCAAGACACAGTAGATGTTCGTGGTAGGCCAGAACAAGGTTGTCAACGAGTAGCAACGCCACAACATGGCCGATATCTGGCTTTAACTGCAAGACGAAAGTGGACGATGCTTGCAAGACAACTGTCCTTAGAACTTGCAGCCACCTCAGGGGTTAGAGTTTCTCTCGCCAACTGTGTACCGGAGACTCAGGACAGCTATGTGTGTCCCGCTTCATCCAGTGCACAGAAGGGCCCGCTTACAATAGAGCCAGCATCATCGAAATTGGATCCTGAACGAATGGAGGAACGTGATTCAGTTTGCAAAATGATTCCCGCCGCACATTAATCTGGAGAGAACCTCGATCATCATTTAATCCAAGTAATATCGTGGAAAGGGATCACTTTCGTCTAGGAGGAATAATGGTATAGGAAGACATCATGCTCAATGGACGTACGGAGCTGCATTTCTCTGCTGGAGGTACTCTTATTGGTGGATGACTTTCTTGAAGGTGATGAAGCGGCGGAGTAGCCACCGAGGTCCCCAGACATAAATCCTGTAGTGTCTTAAGGAGACGAGTTAGCCCGCGATCCTCCCCCAAGGACATTCCAGAGCTCCACACTGCTCTGCGTGGGGAATGGAACCAGCTGCCCGTAGAGCTCTTGATCCACCTTTTACATCCTTTGCAAGGTTGCAAACCTCTTTTTCTCATTAAGGAAATAATCTTCTATTTTCTTTTTCCTTTGTGTCTTTGCCCTAAAAAACAATTGTTAATTTCATGCATTCTACTCTATTGTATACCTTACGACTTTTTGATTAATTTTCACTATGTTCTGACACTTTATTAATAAAACCAGGGTGGCGACAGACCTGGAAAACCGGGAAAAGTCAGGGAATATGAGGTGTCAAAAAAGTCAGGGAAATGTCAGGGAATTTCGTCTTCATTGACTTCTTTTATTTTTTTTATTATTTATTTATTTAAAGATATTGTTATGGAACTCTGCACGGGAACAGGAAATGTCGTTTGTAAGTTTCGGCCTCAACTTTTAGGCCCCTTTTATGCGCAACACAACCACGGCGCCAGAAACCAGTGATGGCAGGAGGAGAGAGAGAGAGAGTAATTTCTCTCGCTCTGTCTTCTCGGCGGGAATTTTAAATTCGAACTCTCTTTAGAGGAAAATTGTTATAACTTGGGCACTATGGGAGAAATCTACTTCGGATAACTTTTGTTTTTCTGCTAAAACATCATAGCATGCAACCGTGTACAATTAAGAACGCCTAACCAAGGAAGGGAGTTTGGGGGGCGCGACCCCCGAATTTCAATGGAAGGAAACATAATAATCTTGAGTTTGCCCCCTCTTCTCCCACTATTTTGGAGAGAAGCAGCGAACTTTAGTATTCTTTTCAAAGAATGGATATTTCTCAAGAGAATGAAAAATGTTTCATATTTTTGGGTACCATACAAGTTGAATAATAAGCCAAAATATGATTTTTTTACGAAAAAGGTAATTTGCAGTATTTGAGGAAAATTGTTATAACTCGGGAACTATGGGAGCAATCTACTTCGGATTAGTTTTGTTTTTCAGCTAAAATATCAGAGCATGCAACCGTGTACAATTCAGAATGCCGGACCGAGGAAGAGGGTTTAGGGGCACAACCCCAGAATTTCAATGGAAAAACATAAAAATCTGGAGTTTGCCCCTTCTTCCCTTGCTATTTTGGGGATAGTATTCTTTTCAAAGAATGGACATTTCTCAAGAGAACTTAACATGTTTAATGTTCTTGGGTGCCATACAAGTTGAATAATAAGCCAAAATGTGATTTTGTTTTACGAAAAATAGTAATTTGTATTTTTGGAGGAAAATTGTTATAACTCTGGCACTATGGGAGCAATCTACTTCAGATAAGTTTCGTTTTCCAGCTAGAACATCAGAGCATGGAACCGTGTACAATTCAGAACGCCGGACCGACGAAGAGGAGCTTGGGGGGTTGCGACCCCCCAATTTCAATGAAAAAACAAAAATCTGGAATTTGCCCCCTCTTCTCCTGCTATTTTGGGGAGAAGGCGTAAACCTTAGTATTCTCTTCAAAGAATGGACGTTTCCAAAGAGATTGAAACATGTTTCATATTCCTGAGTGCCATACAAGTTGAATAATGAGCCAAAATGTGAAATTCTGTTCGGAAATGTGGCGTAGTTATGTTGCGGAGAGGGGGGAGGTTGTTCATCAGTACGAATTTCCCAGGCTTGCTCCAGACCTGTGTCAGAGTTTCCACCCAAACATAAGAGTATGAAGGTCCAAAAAGCACATTCATTTCGTAATCAGCACCATGATACCATATTGTACCATCGGGCGAGTATGACCTTACTCTGATGATACCATATGATATCATCGGGGGAGTAAAGGTGAAGCCTCTAAATATTACGTGGAAAATGCATTGAGTTTATCATTTTTTCTTGTCCGTATTGGAGTAGTAAGGGGACTTGTCAACAGAACGGGTGGCGCCATCCGATAGTTGTCGGACGTCTTAGTAAGGCATTTTGTTGGGCAAACTAAAGGAACATGGAAACAAATAGGTTCCATTGATACATACGATTTTTGTCGAATATCGCCACCCGACAAAGTACCTCAGTACAACATGCGACAGAAATTGCATGGACTGCAACCTCAAACAAAAATCGCATGCATAAACAAGAAGAGCTTTAGACTGCCAATATGCTGCTCGAATTTTGTTACTCTTCTGGCTCACTTCACCTTATTTAATGTAGCAGTGCTTACGAAAGTTTTCTTTCATCATCCTGACGTATTGCTGGTTTCGCACAAGTTAACATACGTTTACAATGACATTGCAATATTCTTAGATATCAAGAAGAATCCAACCAAATAGGATATATATTGAATAATATCACGAAAAAGTGAAACATAAATCTGCATTGGTGAAAGTTATAAAAACTGGCAAGTGCATGCTCCCAACCTCAAATTTACTGCAACACTAGTATTGCAATGAAATTAACGCCACTCTCTGTCCTGTCTGTTAAACTTATGAGAGATGGTCATTAATCTCTCACTGAGTAAGGTTAATGTCCAATATTATGAAATAAAATACTAATAATAAATACGTAAATATTTTAATATCATATTTACTCAAATCATTCAATCATAAAAGCAATACCCAGCCCTGCTAAATTTTCACTTTTCATCTACTTATTTATACGAGGGGTGGCCAGAAAGTAATTTCCAATTAGTAGGGACATTGATTTTTCGCAAACACCAAAACCATGAAAAATGGTAATTGCTGCGAAGTTATGTTTCGGAATTTGCAGTGACGTCTGGACACATTTTTTGCCCGTTCGAAATATAGAAATAATGCGAATTTAGCATAAAATGCGAATTGTTGGCGTTTTTAGCGATTTTTTTAAAAGAAATATCCTGAAACAACGAAAAATTCCATGAAATCCAACATTCTTGTCTTTTCTAGGCCTTTTTTGTGTACATAGAACATGCACGTTTTCCAACATTTTACTCAAGAGTAAACTATAGAGTTATACGTACATGGAATAATTCCGACAGCCACATTAAATCATGTATTTCCCACGATTTTTTCAACTTCTATCAAAACCATTTGCATCATTAAAGAACAAAATGGCAGGGTTTTAACAGGAGATCGAGTGAGTATCTACCGTCACACGGGAGCCACATCTTCGTATTTGTCGCACGAGATATTTTTTGAATGACCAAGCTAAGTGCGCACCATCGGCATTTGTCGAGCGAGTAGGCTAATAATGGAGCTGTCATTAGGGCGTCTGACTACTATGCGAGAGACCCAGGATCGATTCTCTGCGGGGGAGAATTGGGATGTTTTCCACCTATTCAAACTGCTCCGGCGCCCACCCAGCATCATATGAAGCTGGTACCTTGAGGAAACTTTGAGGGATAAAGGTAGCCAGGAGCGTGGTGCTGATCACATCACCACTACCAGGCCTCCCCGATGGCGCAGTGGTAGAGTTGTCGCCTTGTAATCAAGGGGTCCCGGGTTTGATACCCGGTGGAGACACATAGTGGTTCGGATCCCACTTTAAACTGTAGGTCCAGTCCCGGTTAGCATTACTGTGCATAAAGTGGACTTAAAACACCAAATCAATCAATCAATCAATCACCACTACCTTCAACCGTGATCAAGAAAGTGTGGGGCCCTAACTCCACACCCCTATACACCTTCATGGAAAAGTGCAGGGAACACTTTACTTTTACTTCCTCAAAAATTTGTTCCAACCTATCAAACAGTCACGAAAATACGTAGACCATGTGACCTACAATTTAAAATAATAGTTTAAAAACACAATGGAGTATTACGTTTCGGTATATTTGGCAGATAAATGTTCTAAAACAAAAACGCGAATTTTGGGAAACGTAACACTAAGAAGTAAAAAAAAATGCCAATTTTTGGTGCCATAATATATCGGTAGCTGTCACGTGAGATTGATTGATTTTAATTTTTTGGGTGCGTCGTCACTAATGGTCATTATGCACCCTTCAGTATATACGGGGAAAATTCCATTATTTAAATTCCTTACCTTAAAATCAAAAAAGGGGTATGACAAATAACTTTCCCAAAATAACTTTCAAGATATCAAACTCTCACGATGAGGCGTATGCCATGTGACTTACAATTTGAAACAGTAGTTTAAAAACACCATGAAGGTATAATTTCAGATATTTGCCAGAAAATTCACTAAAATGAAAATGTGAATTTTGGGGAAAATAACACCGTATAGTAAAAAATAAAAAATAAGAAAATAAACCAATTTTTTAAAAAAATAACAAAATATCAAGGTCCCTACCGATTAGGTATAAATGAAACAAGAATATCAGTTGTAATTTGTTGCATTAGTAACAGTGAGTCCTAAACTAATTTTCGGGGTAATCACCACCATTGTTCTGGCATTTGTCGTAGCCATAGGCGTAGCTATAACTTTATATTTGGGTGTGCACAAAGAAAAAATGAGGTCTTGTGCCTTTTTAATAGCATATTTTGCAACACAATCACTTGGCTCTTTAACTGCACTGATGTTTGTAAAGGAATATAAATTCAATAAATGACAGTGTTGAAAATTTCTAAATATATGTAGTAGAAAAAATCAAATTGCATGAAATTACACACACAAGAAATGTTCATAAATGTTACAAACAAATACATCAAAATACACGTCAAAAGACGTCTGTCAAAAGGTGCAATGTTCTTAAACTCATCAATAACTTCATTTTCATCAATAGACTAAGCTTTTTCTTGTTCGACAAATAGCAAGAGCAGGGCTTCCAATCTATCCTGCTTCTGAGTTGCTCTTAATTTATTTTTAACTTAAGTAAGCTTGGAGATAGCTGTCTCACACGTGCAGCTTGTGACAGGTATAGAAGAAAGGCGCTGTAGTACAGAGTAGAATGCAGTAAATATCTTCTTTCTCCAATGACATCATAAAATCAAAAACTATAGACACTCGTTTCATCAGCGATAATGCACACGTTTGTACCAAGTAATGACATTTTCAACTTCTTACAAACTGTCGCTTATTTTCTCTCTTATTGAAATATCTGTCTTTAACTCTCTTTGATAAAGCAGCCCATTAAGGTGTGCCTAGGCACATCACGCACACCCCCTAGCTACGCCTGTGGTCGTAGCATGGCACTAAATGTTGTATGTTCATGGTATATGTGTCTGAGAGCAAAGACTGTGACATGTCCTTCCCGGACGTATGAACAGTCTGCTGAAGTACATCATCCCGCCTGATAGATATGAATCTTGGGAAATAGAAGTTACGAGATTAATGGAAGTTCATGTGATAATTTTTGTGCTGCTGTTACTATGATTTTTAGTGCATTTCGTTATGATGTAAAAAGTTGTTCTTAAATTGCATAATCAAGATAAATATATTCTGAACCTAGATGTTAACACGTAAGTCCTGAGTTTGTTAATTTACTGCAAATCTTAATGTTTTCCCGTGCCCTGGGAGGTATCACGTGTATACCGATATACAGTCTCATGTTACTCATTCTCAATTGGTATTGAGATAAATCTATTCTTATGGATATTAATATGCTATAGTTGAACCTGGCACGACCGTGTCAATAATTTGGCGGACAGAACGTGGGGCCACGAACACATTGTGCATTAGCTACGTTAATCTTTGGTAACGTGTTTTAGATTTGCAGTTGACTCAGAACTTTTGATGCGCAACAATGGAAAAGAAAATATTAAGAAGTGGAACCAAAGCTTCATGTGTTGATGAAAGCACAGTTCATGTGTTTTGCTGTGAGACTACATCAAGGCTTGATGATACGTTTGTTTGCACTGAGTGTCACAATACTTTTCATTTGAATTGTGCAAAGTTAAAGTCACCAAAGGAAAGTAATTCTCCTGGTGAATTAAAATGTCTCGCATGCAAAGAAAAACTTGCAGTTCCTGTTGTTCCTGTTACTGCTGATTTGCTTGCGTCATTGCAGCGAATGCTGGAGGCAAATTCCAGCAACCTGGAAACTAGAATCGAGAAAAAAATGGTCGAAAATTCTAGTAATCTAGAACTTAGAATCCAGGAAAGGATTACCGAAAATTCTAGTAATCTAGAACTTAGAATCCAGGAAAGGATTACGGAAAATGCTAATAATCTAGAATCTAGAATGCGGGAACATTCTGATAGCTTGGAGGCTAAGTTACACGAGAACTCTAGGAGGTTAGAGGATAAACTCCAGGAAAATATGAATATATTGGAGCACAGTTTACAACTAAAACTAGAAGAAAGTAGTAGAACTCTTGAGTGCCGGCTAGAAGCAAGGATGGAGGAGAAACTGTCCCATAGTTGTTCACAACTCGCTGCGTCCAATTCAGAGATGGGACGGAGGATCGAACAACTGACTCTGCAAATGTCTGAGGGACAGCAGAAATTGAACGAAAACCTTGAAATTGAGATGATGAGCTTACGTCAAGCGTGTCAGTCAAATTCTCAGCAGCTGGAATCTAAACTCCATGAAACAGTTGTTCTGTTGAGGGAAGAAGCTGAGCAGACCAAGGAGGACTTCCGAAAGGAAATCACTGAAACACAGAGTGGTTTCAGGGAAGAAATGTCCAGAGAGTTGGATAACCAGGTGACCAGTATGGCATATCAGCTGAGAGAGAACTTGAATTTGCGAGTTGTAGAGACGGTGGCAGAAAACCTTAAGAGCAGCACGGAGGGTCCTAGAGAGAATGCTGAAGAGTGAAAAATGATATGGAATCCAAACAAGGGAAGCTTTCTTTAGACATGCGTAATCTTTGTGACGAAGTGGCTCAAATTTCAACCACTTTAAGCAAGTTGCCACTCTCCGGTGAACCAGAGTTACCGCGGGTGGACCAGCTGGGCGCGTCTTTTCGAAGGTTACTGTCTCCTAGTCGTTTTGAGGTCTCTTCGGGGCAACGAAACCGTACACATGTAAAAAAAAGACGCCACAGAGAGATCGTTTCCAGTTCTTCAGGCAGCGAGTCGACTTTATCGGAAAAGAGAAAAGAAAGAAAATCTCGAACCAATGCTACGCGTGATGGGATGACTCCCCGGATGGCTGACCTGAATTCCATGCGGAAATTCGACGGAAATATTATAGCCACTTCGGCTGAGATTTATCTCAAAGAATTAGATACCAACCTTGAGATCCTTCAGATCCCGCATAGATACAGGCTGGAGATTATTCCTCGTTTGCTAACGGGCATGGCTTATCATTGGTTCTACTCTCATAAGAATGATTTCCACACATATTCAGATTTCCGTAGGGCGTTTAAGAGGCGTTTTGCGTCTTCAGAGGCAAAAGAAAGAGAGTTGGCATCTGTTAGGGCCAAACGGTACAACAAAAACAATGACAATAGTTTGGAAGAATATGTTTGGTCTGTATACTCTGCTTACAGAAACCTGAGTAGCCACTACACAGAGCAGGAGGTGGTAAACCTCATAATCGGCCAATTGCCTTATAGAGTGAAGCAATTGTGTATGGCCCACGCTCCCGTAACTGTTGATTTGCTTGCAGATTTTGTTAAGAGATACGAGCAAGCAGAAGAGCAGGATGCTTGGCGAACTGCGTGGAGGAAGGAGAATCCTACTCACCAGAACAACCGAGATATTCCAGGCAACTCGGCAAACAGAAACCCGAGGGTTCGTATGGTCCAGAGGCAGAATAATTACCATGAAAATCGCTCTGCAGGTCCATATAGAAACGGCAATCGTTATCGTCAACAAGGCCAAAATAGGCAGAGACGTGAGTATGCTGCTGCCAGATACGAACCTTGTGAAAGACCACGAACTGAGAACCGTTTATCTTCACCGGAGCACAGTGAACCTTTGAGGGAAGGTCGTAACTCTCCACGATTGCAAGCGGCGAGCAGTGGCTTACAAACAGATGCTGCAGTGTCGTACCCTAGTAACGAGCAGCAACAGAGCGTTGAGCTGACCAGAAATTTTTGCTGGGAGAATGGAGCAAATCTCGACCAGGTGCGGGATTTTACCCCACGCCTGGCATAGAAACGTCCCCTTCTGATGTCGGGCGGTCTCGGATAGAACTGGGGCCTGCAGAAAATATTTCCCAGTCTGTAAATAATGATCTGAAGCTGGTGTTTGTTATTAATCATGAAGAGAGTGAGTTTCTTTACAAATTGTGTCAGGCTAGTCAGTCTAAAAACTTTGGAAGAGCGCCCGAGTTCAAGGCACGTGTAGCAAATGTTGATATCACTTGTATAGTGGACACTGCAGCTAAAATATCTGTTCTGAGTCTCGAGATTTGGAAGAAAATAAAGCAAAATTTGCCAGGGGCCATGTTACAAGCTACTCCAGAGGTACGACTTATTGATTTCGCTGGAAAAAGTCGAACTCGAGTTGTGGGAAAGCGCAGAATCGTGTTGGAAATTGCTGAGACCACCATACCTTTAGAAATTTTTGTTGTGAAGGATTTGCCTTTAGACTTATTATTGGGTTATTCGTTCCTGCAGAAATATGAAGCAGAGATCAATCTCAAGCATAAAAAGTTGTATCTAATGGTGGATGGAGAGCCAATTGAGCAAAAGCTAGATGATGATGATTCCGTTGATAAGCAAATGAGCGTCCGGAGGATTGAAGCTAGCTACGATAAATGGGCTACACCGCTAGAGGATATAAGGGAGAAGATTGACTCCAGTGAATTATTGGCTAAGGAACAAAGAGCCGAATTGTTCGAGATATTTATTGCCCATAGTAAGGTGTTTTCAGAGAGGCCTGGCACTGCCAAGAACTTAGTTTGTGATATTCATTTGTCCAGTACCGTTCCAGTGAGTCAAAAACCGTACCCGATTCCAGTGGCAAAAAGAGCAAAACTGGAGGCTGAACTGCAAAAATGGAAAGATTGGGAAATAATTGTGCCTTGTAACTCTCCGTACTTGAACCCGCTCATTGTTGTGGACAAACCGGATGGTTCTGTACGTCCGTGTGTAGATTTTCGGTTGTTGAACAAGTTTGTTATTGTTCCTAGAAGTTCTGTTGAACCAATAGACGAAGCACTCCAGAAATTTAAAGGTGCCAAGTACTTCACTAGTTTTGATTTGGTATCCGGGTATCTGCAGATTCCTGTAAAGCAAGAATGCCAGTCATACACTGCATTTTCTTATAAAGGAAGACAGTGGATGTTTACAAAAATGCCTTTCGGAATAGCTAACGCAGTTTCAGTTTTTGTTTCGGCTATGCATTCTATATTTGGGCCCGAAACTGATTCATTTCTGACCCAGTATATCGACGATTTATTACTGTTCGATTGTGATTTGCAGAAACATTTCCGGCACATTAATTATGTTTTGACCAGACTAGAAGAAGTTGGAATGACGGTGAAGTTGAAGAAATGTGACTTAGTTAAGTCGGAAATATTATATTTAGGCCATATTGTTTCTGGGGATTCCATCCGAACTGATCCTAAGAAGAACGACGCCATTTTAAATTTTCCTAGACCTAGAAATAGAAAAGACGTTAGGAAATTTTTGGGACTTGCCGGTTGGAGGAGAAAGTACATTGAAAATTTTGCAGTGAAAGTGCAACCACTTACTTATCTTTTGTCCAAAGATGTGAAATTTCAATGGACAGAAGTAGAAAATGAAGCTTTCGAATTGACGAAACTTGATTTGGTTAGTGCACCTGCGCTATCGCAACCAGATTTTACTAAAGAATTTTGTCTACAGTCAGATGCATGTGGAAAAGGGCTTGGTTGCGTTTTGTTCCAGACAGATGGACATGATATTTTCGTTATCCAATATGCTAGCCGAAAGTTACGTAACAATCAACTTCATTTTTCTGTTCATGAACTTGAGTGCCTTGCTATATTATTTGGAATAGAACGCTTTGCAGTCTATCTTAAGGGGCGAAAATTTAAAATTTATACTGATCATAAAGGACTACAGTGGCTGCAAAATAGTAAAAATTGGAATAGTCGATTGACCCGTTGGTCTTTGAAAATCCAATCATATCAGTTTGAAATAGTGTATGTTAGTGGAAAGGAAAACATTATTTCTGATACGTTATCTAGATATCCTGTGAAGGCAGATACTGAGAGCAAGCTGGAGTCTGATTGTCTGCATTACCACATAAATTTTCTCTGGGAAGAAGATGAAGATGAAGAAGTGAGTGATTGGAAAGAAGCCCAGTCTAAAGATTCTTTTTGCAGTGAAATGATTGCTAAACTTCAGCAGCCTACTGAAAACGAAGATGCAGGCATGACCAGGTTACGGAAGTCCTTTAAACTTCATCATGGATTGCTGTTTAGAAGTTACAGTGGGGAGGCTCCACAGTACAAGTTGTGTGTTCCGAATTCCAGACGTCCCGAGCTGCTGAAAAAAATTCATGATGACGGCGGTCATTTTGGTGTGGGAAAGTGTTATAGGCAATTGCAATCCCGATATTATTGGAAAAAAATGAAACCTGATATTTCTAACTATATCCGTGATTGCCTGATTTGTGCAAAAGTGAAGCCTGACAAGTTAGGTATCATGAAGGAAAAGCTGCACATTAGTGGAAAGGAACCTCATGAGATGCTTTCCATTGACCTTATTGGAAAGTTACCGCCTTCTTCAGGGTACTATTATATTCTCAGCCTTATAGATGTTTTCTCCAGGTTCGTCACAGTTTATCCTGTGCGGAAGGCTAGTACCGTTGAGATAATTCGATTAATGAAGGAGAGATATTTCGCCCATTATCCAGCTGTTAAACTAATTTTGTCGGATAGAGGATCCCAGTTCACTTCCAGGTCATGGCAGAGTTTCATCGAATCCATGGGAATGAAACATGTGTGTACGACGCCCTACCACCCTCAAGGAAACTTAATAGAGAGAGCAAACCAAGAGATAACTCGTTTACTTAGGGTTTATTGCCAGCACGATCACCAGATTTGGTCCAAGCATCTTTATGAAGTTGCCTGGTTAATTAACAATTCTCTTTCTGAAGTTACAGGATATTCACCCATTGAATTGTTTTTCCACCATTCAGTTCCACCACAAGTGCTAAGAGATTTTCCATGGCCTGTGTCAGAAGACGGTGAGAAAGACTGGCAGAGTAAGGTTGTTCAAGTGCAGTTAAGGGAACGATATTCTGTGCAGAGGCGGAAACTGAAGCAGAAGTGCCATGCTTTGCAGTTGAAAGAGGATGACCTGGTGCTGCTAAGAAGTCATCGTCCAAGTTCAGCTGTTAACCGAACCATTTCCAAGTTGTTTTATTTGTGGACAGGACCGTTCATAGCTACCCAAGTGAAATTCAACACGGCAGTGTTATTGGACACAAAAACTCGTAAGGAAGTGTGCAAGGTAAAATTCGACAATCTGAAGATTTTTAATTGTTCTCCAGACATGAGGAAAATACTTTTAGAAGGTTGAATCCAAAATCTCCTAGACTGTGAGTGCTTCCACGAGTCGTCGTCGATTTTGTTTCTCAATGGAGGGGGCGATTGACATGTCCTTCCCGGACGTATGAACAGTCTGCTGAAGTACATCATCCCGCCTGATAGATATGAATCTTGGGAAATAGAAGTTACGAGATTAATGGAAGTTCATGTGATAATTTTTGTGCTGCTGTTACTATGATTTTTAGTGCATTTCGTTATGATGTAAAAAGTTGTTCTTAAATTGCATAATCAAGATAAATATATTCTGAACCTAGATGTTAACACGTAAGTCCTGAGTTTGTTAATTTACTGCAAATCTTAATGTTTTCCCGTGCCCTGGGAGGTATCACGTGTATACCGATATACAGTCTCATGTTACTCATTCTCAATTGGTATTGAGATAAATCTATTCTTATGGATATTAATATGCTATAGTTGAACCTGGCACGACCGTGTCAACTGGGACTATCTCTACCGCAGTGTAGCTGTCAAATCCTTGCCCTGCCAGAAACCTCTTCAGTTAAACAAAGAGATGAAAATCGGCACATTCAAGGCCAGGGCTGTACAGGGAGTGGTCCAAGATCTCTCACCTGAAGTGATGCAAAGGGGCCGTGTGTACTCAGCTCTATGGGGTTGTGCACATTCGATTGGCCTTCCGTGAATTGTCTGCACCATCGTCTGACCATACTATCACTCACGACGTCCAGTCTGCACACCTCACACGATTGCTGGTGGCTCTGTACCAAATTCTCAGCTTGCAATGTAGGCTACATCACAGTCGGTGGAAGACTGTATGAGAGTTGCATTCTTCAACCCAGAAGTGTCCTAAAACGGCTGCATTGCAACTGTATCAGATTACAGCTACATGCCACTTCTACCTGCTTACATGTGTGTGTGTCGCTCTTCTACCACTAGTGCTGCGTATAGGCACCATTGGAGCTTTTTTCAGGATGCCCCTCGTATATGAACTTTCAGAAGCTTTTATTATTAGAGTGTTCCTGTTTTAATGTGTGGTTAGCTAAATCAGGTACCTATACAATGCAATTCTATAAATTTCTTGCGTTAAATTTCTAATACCTACATACCCTTTTCGTCAGCATTAATGGTATAACTGCATGTTGTCAGTTTCACAGTACTTCACTTGGATATACTGTACTGAAGCAGAAATCCCATTGATAATGTAAGGAAATATGACACTTTATTTTGTTCGATTCAATTGTTTCACTTATATGCAATAGTTAAGTTGTTTGCTTTACAGAGAAGAGAGAAGTAGCTTTATGCATCGAAAAATGAGTCCGCACTCATGGTTCTTGCAAGCAGAGGGTTCCAAAACTAAGTGAAAATATCAACACATAATACCGAGGATGTATAAGGAGACTGATAAATTACAAATTGTATTTCTTAATCAATCACTCTTCACTCTTATCTCATTTAGTCGAAACTTTAAAAATAATCAAGTATTTTAATTTTAAACTTACTGCGTATGATAAAATTCCGTAATCCTTCCCTAGCTTGTGAATTGTAAAAATTTTCCAAATTCACTATTTTGCTGTTTGAATTCAAATCATAGAGAATAGAGAAATTAAGTCAATTTCATCGAAGATAATATTGGTACTTAACAAAATCATACGTGGATCTGTGTGAGTTTATTATTTCTATTTGCAAAAACATCGATTTAGTTTAGTTTGTAATTGTCAGGGAAAAATGTAAATTTTGTCCTGGAAAACCTGGAAAAGTCAGGGAATTTTATTTCTGCTTGTTTGTAGCCACCCTGTAAAACATTTTCTCACATCTTAGGCATGCTTAACTTTTGGATACTACAGGGTGGCTCAATAAGTCACTTAACACCCCCAGTACAACGCCACTGCGGCATGGAACGTGAAAATGGCGATGACCAATCGTTATCAGGCCAAGGGGGAACCACATTGACGTCACCCGCATGGTCGGCAGCCATCTTGATGTCCGCCATCTTGAATTCAACTTCAGAAATGTAAATGGGAAGGGGGTCGTGCGAAATATCAAAATGGGCTAGAATTTCACCAGGAAAACAACTGTGACATTTGTTTTCACCTAACTTTAAATTTAAGGATGATTCCCGCATGGGAGAGTGCCACGTCCTTTCCTTTTTGCTTAAATGTTTATTGTTCAAATTATAGTTAGTATATGATTATGTGGTATTTATTGTTTAGACCAATCACTGAAAATGTCCGGATACTGACTTACCGGTATGTACATATCTTGTAGTATTGGTTGACATGGGAATTACGATTGTGTTCTGTCTTTGCATAAAAGTTTAAAAGAGTGATGATGTGAATTGATCGTGTCAAGAGTAGCACATTTCCTTTTTCACTGACCTGAATGAAAATGCCACTAACACGTTAGGAACAGATTGCCATCATATTGATGTCAGGGGAGAGAAGTACGCGTGACATTGCCGCAGACTTCAATAACCGCAATCCTGCAAGACAACCGGTGTCACATGTGGCCGTCAGCCAGTTGCTGGCAAAGTTTCAAGATACTGGATCTGTGGACAACAAGCCGCGACATGGACGTCCGAGAACAGCCACGGATGAAGGTACTGCTGTAGCGGTGTTGGCATCATTTGCAAAGTCCCCAGCCCGTAGCACACGGAGACTGGCGCTGGGAAGCGGTGTCAGCAGGGGTTCAATTCAAAGGATTGTACGTGACCATGACCACCTCTGGCATCCGTATAAGATACAGCTGCAGCAGCACCTTAGTGAGGACGATCCAGACAGGCGTTTGCAGTTTTGTGAGTGGGCTATAGCACAACTGCAACGTGACCCTGCCGTCGGCAGCAAGATTCCGTTCAGTGATGATGCTAATTTTTATGTGCCAGGGGAGGTGAATAAGCAAAATCTGCGGTACTGGTCACACGAAAATCCACATTGGACAGATCCCAGGAAGGTGACGGGAAGCGGGAAGCTAATGGTGTGGTACTTGGGGTTCCCGACTTGTTGGTCCATTTTTCATTGAGGGCAACTTAAATACAGAGGGCTACTTGCTTCTGCTACGGGAGCAGATCTTACCATCCTTACTGTCCGACGATGGGAGCTATCCTGAATGGTTCCAGCAAGATTGTGCTCCACCGCAATATGGGATGATAATCCGCCAGTACCTGGATCAGCAATTCCCTAACCACTGGATAGGTCGCCGAGGGACTGTGGAATGGCCTGCACGCTCACCTGACTCGACACCATTAGACTTTTACCTCTGGGGACACCTTAAAGCCATGGTGTATGCTACGAAAATCAGGGATCTTGCCCATTTGCGCACACGCATTGTGGATGCCTGTACTGCAATAACTCATGAGGTTCTTCAGAATGTGGTAAGTTCATGGGAGAGACGATTACACGTGTGTGCTGCGCAAGAGCGACGTCATATTGAGCATGTGTTATAACTTTGTGGTATTGTTAACTCTGCAACAATTAAAGTTAGGTGAAAACAAATGTCACAGTTGTTTTCCTGGTGAAATTCTAGCCCATTTTGATATTTCGCACGACCCCCTTCCCATTTACATTTCTGAAGTTGAATTCAAGATGGCGGACATCAAGATGGCTGCCGACCATGCGGGTGACGTCAATGTGGTTCCCCCTTGGCCTGATAACGATTGTTCATCGCCATTTTCACGTTCCATGCCGCAGTGGCGTTGTACTGGGGGTGTTAAGTGACTTATTGAGCCACCCTGTATTATAATTATAAAAATTTTAATAATATTTTGTTACTTTATAATTATTAACAGAAAATGATTATGGAAAAATCTGATAAACGAACTCTAAATTACGATATGGACAGTATCTTACGTGCAGAACCTCCATGGCGGCCATCTTGAATTTGTGACGTCATGTGTGGTCTCTGACACATTTTCCAGCAAAACACCTTTAGTAATACATGATTCCATGCCTCCAATGAAAGCATCCTCCATACACATGTCTTCCCTTCGTGCAAAAACCCAATAAACTTACAAATGGTCAAAATGACTCTTAAAAGGTGTTAAGGAAACAGATATGGTGGTTTTTGTTTGTTAATGTCTGCAGAGGCCGCCATCATGGATGTATGACGGCACAGAGGCATATGCCACAATAGTAGGCATCAACAAAATATCACAGGCAGACATTTTTCCCATTTATATGCCAGAATGTCAAGTAAAGGGTAAATAACGCTTAGTATCCTTGCAGAAAAGTGCACGAAATAGTTTCACTGGAGTTATCACCATAACACTGCGAGTTATAAAAAAAACCTGTAATAATGAATTTTGGTCCTTTATCAATTCTGAACAAAAACTGTCTGTATAAAAATTTGTCAAAACCACTCTTAAATGAGTTATGATCGATTTTCTTTGTTAGTGCATGAAGCTTCAGCCATCTTGGATTCATGACGTCACACAGGTCATATGCCACAATTGCGGGCAAAACACCTGGTAGTACATGATTGTGTATCACACTAGCGACGCATCACCAGTAGTCGTATATTCCCTTCATTCAAAAACCCACGGACTATAGAAATATTGACATATGCCCGTGGACTATCGAGCACTTTTTATTGTTAGAGGAAACACTGTTGAGGACTGGAGAGAGAGCTTGGATAACATCATCATTATCGTATGGCTTTAGTTGTTATTGTCACGTGAGATGATTTTCATCCAATGGCGATTAAGAAGACGGAAACCAGACCAGGCAAATTACTGTACGTCATGGACTCTAAAAAAAATCATACACACTACCATCAGGTAAGAATGGCGACGAATTTTTTCCTCGTCAGAAACTCGGAAGAGAGCTATGTTCGTGACAGAACTGGCGTCTCCAATCTTCAAAAGTGCCACCGTGCCTTGGATCGAGTGACAGCATTTGTCAACCGGCGACGCTCCCAGGAGACATCAATATTTCAACCGAAATCAAGAAGCTTCGTCGAAAGGAGGGAAGGGTAGAATGAAGCTGGGGTCATTGACAATCACGCGTTTCCAAAGAGCGCCACGGTAATGCAAGGGCAAGAGAAGCTTTGCTGCAGGCTCCAGTTAATTGGATGTCGATGAGCAGAATGCCCTTAGTTATTGCGGAACGAAACCTTGAATGGCACCGGCTATATAATACTACCATATCTGTTTACCGCCACGTCATGTTGACAAAAACCAGAACATCGCGAAAGCGATATCCCAGCGTTTCGAAAGAACAAGTTATACTGTGCGCAATGTGGAGCGCTTCTGAATCGTGTCAATAATGACGACCAATTGGTGGGGCAAATTTCGAACCCATCCTGTGGACTTTTTAAATTCTTGGCTGCGATGTTTGAAGTATAGAGCGATATCTATGAACTTCTTGCGATATTTACTGTTCGTCAACGTAAGATAAATTTTGTGGGGCATGATAAATTATTCGCGGGTGGGCAAGGATAGCATAAACAATATTTTATGTGCAGTTATATATAAAATATGTCCCTCTATTTGAATTTTCAAGGGGGGGACAGAAAGTGCCTGGCACCCCCCCAAAGTCGGCGCCTATGATGCCCATACTTTATTAAACACGAAAGTAACATCCACAAATTCTAGCACATGAAATGCGTCGCCGATAGCGTCGTGACTGACACTGTGGCCCTCTAATCAAGGTATCCTACGTTTATTTGATCTTAGTTTTGTCATTTAACGCCGCTTTTCTGCCTCTTTTTGCTGTTCGCGACGATGAGGATGAGTGATGATATGGTGAAATTGATGAAGGACACTCGCAAAAAACACCCATGCCCAGGCTATGATTCGAACTCCTCGCGTCGTAGCGCACTGTGCTAACTAACCAGTCAGTCACGGAGGTCGCCAAGGTGTTCTGCGTTCGCTCCTGGTGGAGATACATTACACAGTGGTTAGACTTCTACTTAAAACTGTACGTCCAATCCCAGAGCCGCGGTGGTTAAGTCGGTAGGCCGTCTGACTTAACACGCGGAAGACCCGAGTTCGATTTCTGGAGTCCGTGATCTAATGTGGGAATTTTCCGACCTTGTCCCCTCATAAAGCGGCTCTGGGGCCACCCAGCCTCAAATCAGTGGTCACTGGGGGGCAAACCTTAAGACTCCCTACCGACTAGCGGTTTCTTATGCATAACTAGCAAAGGAGAAGGACTGTAGCATTAACTTCGAGTTGAGTTATCCACACAAGGAAAATAACATGTTTACATACATGTAAAAAAATAACCACAATTACACCACCTTAATTTGAGGAACAGTCGCGATATATATATTTTTTACATATACATGCATTTATGAAAACAAATTAAACTGTCACATGCATACATATACAGCTGAATTTAATCCAAAATTAGGTTGAAAGACAAAAACTTTAAAAATGCTAATTTATATTTTATCGTAATACAACCACCACAGATCCACACATGTCATAGGATGAAAAACATTGTAATCTGATTGACAGAAGTTAACAGTATAATCCCCATGAGTGAGGACAGATTGTGGTACTAAAATGTCCTTTGATTAGACGAACATGTAACAAAATGCACGGTCATAGCCCCCACTGAGCCAAATCTTCCATGCTGAACTCAATTAGTAGAGTTATTGGAAAATAAAAATTGTAAATCTCTTTCCTTGAGCATTGGAAATTACGAAAGAGGAGGCAGGATTATATAAATATATATTGGTCTTGTTCCTACGGCATAAAAAACTATGTCCATTTTTAAGGTATATTATCAGGAAAGCTGAAAAATACACTATTATTTGCCGGTTGTGTCCGTCTGTCTGTCCGTGTCATCAATCAGTATCTCATATTCAAAGACAAAGTCTAGTATTTTCAGGAAACGCGTAACACGAAGCGAGCTATTCGGTGCGAGATCGGTAGAGTGAGATTATTTCCGTAACATCTCGGGTTTTTCTGCATTTGCAGCTTGGAAGCGGGCCACAACTTCCGAAGCATCCAATCAACAAGCGAGCCGATGACGTCATATCAACCCATCACATATAGTTTATCCTCTTGCTCACGCTCTAGACTGTTGGTAGGCTCGCTAGCTAGGCAAAGTAAGATTATTTCCGTAAAAACTGTGGCTGTTCTACATTTGCATGGGAGCGAATTATAACTCCCATATCCTCCAATCAACAAGTGAGCCATTGACGTAATCTCAGCCTGATACGTTCAAGCCTGTATTATTATACTATTAAACGTATTATTATATTTATTAATAATAACTTAATAATAATCAGCGGTGAACGATGAGACTCGATGAAGTGCACAGACTCCTCTCAGGTACAGGGATAGTGTTAGGCAAAGACAATATTCACACCACAGAGAAATAAAACCACATTGCTGCAGTAGATAAACTAAAAGGTTTTATTATTTATTTATGGCAATTATAATGTGAATATACTTGAGACGAAGGCGAGGATTTCGCTTTGTCGATGAATTGACTCAACTAAAACGCATAAACTCAATGCTGACTATCGGCATGCCTATGATCACATAGACCTAGTTTGCGCCCCGAACTACCACACCAAGAGATATGCAATAATAACTGAGCCAATATTTGCTTTTTAGCCTTTTATTTCCAAATTAATTTTTAGGCTAGCTTTATTATTTAACATAGAATGGTTGCAGTATTGTGCATAGCATCAATGCATGGCTATCGACGTACCTATGGTCACATTGGCCTAGCTTGCGCCCCGAACTACCATATCAAGATGTACGCACAACACCGAGGAGTTCTTTTTAATTTTAAAAGCTTCGTCGATCCGTGGCGAAAGTGTGATATTTCTTACGCGATATCCTCGCTTTTCTACTATTTCGAGAACACAGATTCAAGTACAGATGAATGACTCACTATTTACAAAAGGATGCTACCAACAAAACTGACATCTATGCAGGTTTAGAAATACAAATTCGTATAGTGCACTCTCTCAAACATAAAGATACATTAAATCACCCATAATGCAGCATAAATACAATAAACAATAAACAAACGATATACATTACAAACAAGGTGCATTATTACATATAATAACAAGGAAATTACGCTTTCTGTCACAAAAATAAATATATTAGTGACATATTTTCTACTGGTGACGTCACATAAAAATATGGATCATATCAAACCCATCCACCTATCGCCAATATTCTTGCTCACGCTCTACACTGTTGGTAGGTTCGTTTGCTAGCTACATTCTGGATGTTCCGAAAATAATTTGACTCTTCCTGTGTTCAAGGTTCGAATTAACAGGGGAAGGGATGTCCCACCCCTTCTGCCAGGGATCATTGTAGCCTACCATAGATAGTAATTACAAGCAGTGACAATTATTATTCTAATGTTGTTTTACGTCGCAATTTTTTCATTCCTAGCCAATCACAACGAATTTCGCAGATGTAAACTACGCAAGTGTCGTCTCGTGCAAGAGTACAATTGCTGAATATCTATTGGATAATTTTTAACTGAAAAAAGATATTACAAGGATTCAAGATAACAAGAATTTTGCTTGAGAATTTGCATTAACAATGCTTACCAGTACAAGGTGATGGTATCGAGGTGCAAAAAGCACCCCAATGAACATACTAAAAGATTTGTACTCAAGACAGAAGTATAGTGTCTATGAAAAAAGCATAGCAGCAGACTGTTTCATTGATCCAAAGAAGTTCTGCTCGTTATTACAATCAAGAAAGCAGAATCATCGTATCCCTTTGGGAAATGTGTATAATTTTGACCCTGCTGTTTGAGATGAGGAAGTGTTTTTCGAAAATTTCTCATGAGAGACAGTCTCTGTACCTCTTCCTCGTGTAAAGTCTCTTAGTTCACACACACTCTATTCGATTAAAATCTCTCGTGAAGAAGTAATATCTCTCCTCAACTCCATGCCGTTGCACATGTTCTTTGGCCTTGGCAAAACTGCTGAACTCCTTAGCTCACACTATTAGGTGTTTTTTTTATATACAGTTGTGCCTCCTGAACTGTTCTAGCGTTCCTCCTGAACTGTTCTAGCGTGCCAATCATGTCCTGATCGATTTATTCTGGAGACAAGAATTATGTAAAATCTTGTAGACTCTTTTGTCATCTTTCTCTTGTCTGTGAGAAAATAATCAAAGACAGGTTGCTAAGTTTTATCACCTCCCTCGATTCCTGGAAGGAAACACTTCCGCGCGGAGGTTGACGTTGAGTGCAGGCACGAACAACAACTGGAGGTTGCTAATGCTGGACGAGTTCCGGCGATTGAAGCCCAGGGACACGACGCCTAGCAAGATGAGTGCTGGAGAGGGTTGAACGATGCACTTTTGTCCTGTAAGAGGGGAGATCTCTTTTGTAGTAGTCCTGGATAGTCTTCTGGCCGTGACGTAAGGGGAGATCACAGCCTCCTGGAGCACTATGGAAGTCTGGAATCACTTACTTCATGGGGCGCCGGATCCGCCCGTGAAACTCCATGAATAAATCCGGGCCTCAGTTGGTTGCGAGGTGACACGAACGTAGGTTGGCGTGTAGGAGAGAGAAGAGAAGTTAGTAAAAACATAAGAGGTGATACCTGTTCAGTCATTTAGATGTCCCTATCAGATCGATATATATATATATATATATAATAATAATAATCGTCGATGATGATAATAATAATAATAATAATAATAATAAAATCGTTGATAATAATAATCACAATTTTATGAAGGACATTATCTTCCCCTGGGGGCTGCAAGGGTTCTGCCTCCCGAGGGGGTGGCCCTCTCTGGCAAAAAAGGAAATGTCGTGTAACCTGTAGTAATATGTAGAGTCCCGGAGGGCGGAGATAATTTACTTGTATGAAAAGTAAATAAATGTACTCAAAAATAAATGTAAATACGGATAAGAAAATGAGGGGGGAATCTCATGAATGAATAAAAAAAACAAGGGGAATAAGGTATTGCATATGGCCTATCACGGCGGCGTAAACGCTATGAGTAATAAGATTCGTTGCAATTAGGCAAAGGTATCGGTTTAAGCGACGCTTGATGCCGGGAATGGGACCTGTTGTAGATCCCTAAGGTTATGCGGATAACGATTTTTGCGGATAATCAAAGATGTGTTTATTTAACAAAGAAAAGCACGTGCAGTACAGGTTTACTTTATATATACACAGCACACAGTACTACATACGTATACAGTACAAGAAAACACTCGTAATATACGTACAGTACGTGCCTTTACTGAGTTATTTATGCAGAAAAATCATCAGAATTTTTTAAATCTTGTAAATTTGTTCCAAACTGAATCTTGCTTTTTTGAGTGTGCGGATAACTGACGTTGCGGAAAATTTAGGTGCGGATAAACGACGTTCTACTGTATTTGTCATTATAAGTTGAGAACAATGTATCAACAACCTTTATTCAAATAGTTATTTCATTCCTTGCAGAAGAAGACGGAATTGATGCGGATTTATATCTTCTCAAGAGAAATGCTCGTTTAGACCTGAATTTAGCAATATAATATCCTCCGGGCGCACGCTGACCTCCTGGGGTCTCGGGTTCTAATCCCGGCCTGGTCATGGCTCTTCTTTGTGAGTGTACCTTCATCAATTTCATCATATCTTCACTCATCCTTGTCGTGTATTCACGCGCAGAGGTTAATTGGTTCGCACACGTAGGTACTTCACAATATAAAGATAAAAACGAGGATACAAAATAACAATGATTTAATACTAAACTTACAATGACCATTTCTAAGATGGCTGAACACACGATTCTATCAATAACAACTTTACAAACAATTGAATATCGATTCAGATATTATGCACACTTAACATTCCCCCCTCTTCCTTATTTGACTTAGTTATATTTCAGTCTATCAGGCGGTTTTCTCAGTCGAGAAGACCTGCTACACTGATGCTGCTGTTGTCGCTGATGTGGTCTGCAGGAATCATCCAAGTACGATGTAGACGGTTTGTCATTTGGCGTAGAAGCTTCCGGCCCCACAGAACCACTGCCATTACTTCCACTTTTTCCTGTAATGAATAAGTCTTCATCGCAGAAAACTGATCCTCCGTCTTGAGCTGTATCTGGTCCATGAATTCGTTCATCATTATCCTCCTCCTTCTTCTGACTTCCGAAATGATATCTATCTTTCTTGTCTTGTATCCACTTCAACTGATCTTCATGCACGGTCCGGTTTCTACCTTCAACATTCACCAGCCACGTAACTTTGCTTTTCCGTGCTATAATTTTTCCAATATCTCTCTCTGAGCATTACTTTCATTTTTACAATACCACAATGATCTTCATGGGCTCTCTGAATAATGTAATTTCGCACTCCTTTGGGAACAACCAGTCTCCGACCCCAATACAGTAACTCATCCGTAATGCTCAATTCTGCCTGTCTTCTCTTGTACGCCAAACAGTTCCTTCAATTCATCTCCTTTGAACCCTTTCACATCTTGTGGCCATCTATTCTTGCATTAGGATTTCGTTAAATTAATAATTATATCTCGTTTACAATAAGTCAAAATCGCCTGCTTTGCATTCGGCGTAAGCGTAACCTGGTACACAAATTCTTCTTGCCTAGGACAATCATCATGTACGTTAGGAAGTGGCAACCTTGATAACATGTCTGCAAGTTCAACCTTTTTAGTACATATTAGTTTATATGTGAAAGAAGCCAAAAATAAGCACCACCTTTGAATGCGTGGCGACGCCATAATAGGAATTGTTTTTTCCGTATCTAACAATTGCTTAGCTGGCATTGAATCTGTCCATATTTTAAACGATCTACCTTGTACGTATTTTTGGAATTTCCTCACTGCATATATGATACATAAAGCTTCTTTTTCATGCATAGGATACTTAACCTCGTGCTTATTTAACGTACATGAAATACATTCAATCGTACGCAATTCCCCTTCTACTTTATGGCATAATTGCGAACCTAATCCATTTTGAGATGCGTCACACTGTATAATAACGTCTTTATTCTGGTCGTATGGAACAAGGACTTTGGTATTTTGCAAAGCCAGTTTAGCTGCCTCAAATTGCTGCTGACAATCATTTGTCCATTGCCACCGCACATTTTTCTTCAATAAATTGTAATGATCTGATAAGATAACTGACAGATTAGGCACACATCATCTGTAAAAATTAATACCTCCAAGGAAAGTCTTTAATTGTTTGGTTGCAAGGCTTTGGACATTGTATTAATGCATGCAGCTTCTTTTCAGAAGGATGTATTCCTTCTTTACTTAAAGTATATCCTAAATAATCAATTTTGTTTTTGAAGAATTAACACTTGCTCCAATTAACCTTAACATTGTACTCATTCAAACGGTTTAAAACTTCAAGTGTTCTGGTAACTGCTTGTTCTAAACCCTTGGTAACAATAAATAAGTCATCTTGGTATGGAATGACAAAATCTAATCCCTGAAGTATGCCTTTAATTGTTCGTTGAAAGATTTGTGATGCGATCCGTACACCAAATGGCAATCGAGTATGTTGTACCAATCCCCATGGGGTATTCATTACTAGTAACTGTTTAGCTTGATCATCAAGTTTTATTTGAAGGTAAGCACTTCTGAGATCCAAGGTAACAAATACATCAAATCCATTAACTTTTGGAAACACCTCGTCTATCCTGGGCAATGGATAAGTTACGTTTTCAACATATTTATTCACAGTGTTCTTGAAATCGCAGCAAACCCTCAAATTACCATCATTCTTACACACAACGACCATAGGACTCACCCAATCACTTGAGTCAATCTTTTCTAGCATGTATTGCTCAATCAATTTGTCTAATTCAGACTTAACTTCGTCACGTAAACCATACGGAACATTATAAAATTTCTTAAAAATTGGTGTAATGCCTTGTTTCATTGGAATCGTGGCGGTAAAATGTTTAATTGGCTGCGACAAATCATTATCGAATAACTCTTTATATTCGTGCCTATCACAAGATGCAATCAGATGTTCACACTTAACCATCTGTGATTTAATCAATATTTGCCCATGCACAATTTTCAACTTGTCAGCTCTTAACATAGACGAAGCAAGCATAAGTCGTATCCTTCGACTTAACCAAAGTTTGCCCTTGAACAAATTTCAACTTGTCAGATGTCAACATAGGCGAAATACAAGTCATATCTTGATACACTTCCAACGATGGCCTAAGTTGAGATAGATTAATGTGACAATCAGGCAATAAATGCTTAATCCATTGTCTTCCCATGAGTGGATATTTTAAATCACATGCGACTACATATAAGTCTAGTAGTTTATCTACATGTTCATAACGAACTCTTACAGCAACCTTTCCTACAAACGGTAAAGTCATACTGCTAGCACAGCGTAAAACACAGTCAGCTTCCAGATATTGCAAACCATGCAGTTGACTGTCACAAACTTTTTTACTTGCAATCGAAACTTGTGAACCTGTATTTATTTCAAAGTTCAACATAGAATCATTAACATCGAGAGCAATTACATATTCGGACGAAGAAACAAACTTACTAGTAGCTTTATCACAATGAGCTATTTTCATAGGTAATGAAGAATGGTAAGATCTAAGATATGGTTGCGACGAAACTGAACTTTCATTACAGTGGGACAAAGTATACCCAATCGATCCTTCTTGCATAAATTTACTTTCTCCATTTACTTCCATAGTAATCATTCCAACCCTTAATTCATTTATACCTTGTACTTGCTATAAGGTTTAGTACTATTAGTTTCTTTATCGCGCTGTACCTTGAAACACTGGGAAACATCGTGTATAGGAATGTGTTTCATTTATTCTTGTTTTCATTATTTGGTTTTGATGATGTGGGTTAAATTACTTTTGTTGTCAAGAGATGGCGTATGTAGTCCATGTATCAGCTGTTGGCGTGGGCGACAAGCAGAGAAAACGGTTAGTGAGGAGAAGCAACATGGCGCGAATCGTGGTGACATGCAGCTGGACATTACCTAGAACAATCATCGTCAGATGTGATCAGTATTGCATCTCAGTTATTCTTCAATGTAGTTAGTGCTTTACAGGTAGAATATAGATATCGTAAAAGAATCAGCGTGTGCATTTGTGATTGTGTTTTCTTCAGAGAATCAACGCAACTCCCTACATTTTAATGGTCCTCCAAGCCTAGGATGTCTTATGTCTACCTGTTTTTGTGAAATGTGTGGTGAAGAAAACGTGCAACGGTGTGTTCTCGTTTTATGTTGACATTACGAGGTCCAGTTGTGTAGATCCGTATCTCGAAACCAACATTGGAGTAACGGACAGCTCGTGCTATTTTGCAGCAGACAAAACATGGCAGTGATTTGTGCGTGCATGCAAACGCGAGAAGTATAACGTTCATTTTGATTGTCGGTGGGACAACAATAAGCTATAGCATTAGTTTTGTGTTGCTTCAAGGATAGTGTCGTCAAGTGTGTATATGTACAATAATGCATAGCGTACATATAACGTGAAAAACTGAACATTTCGTTCGGGTAGCAGAACGAACATTCCGGAATCTCGATACTAAATTTATTGCGCAGCAAGCATATGCAGAAGGCGGGGAAGGAAATCAGCTGATTCTTCGTGCGAGCAGTGCAGCAGTGTTTCCAACCGGCGAGACGATTGTGTGTCCAACATCGGCAGCGCTGAAGTTTGCAGGTAATCAGGCTCATTTAGTACCATTTCCTTTTCCTTTCTTTACATTACATTACGTTCATTAATTGCATTGTTGTGAAACCTTATCAGTTATCCTTTCACCATGACAGAGGCAGAGATTAAACGTTTAAAAGTTGTGCGAGGAAGCTACAAAGGGCAATTGACCCGTATGAAAGCATTCGTTGATTCATTTGACATTAATATACAGAGTGTTCAGGAAATCAAACTGAGATTAAGTCACTTGACTGAGATGTGGAACAAATTCAATGACGTTCAAACCAGTTTGGAACTTCAATCGGAAGCAACCGAAGAGGAAGTTCACAGAATAGAATTTGAAGAAAGGTACTACAGCATTAGGTCTCAAATGGAGACAATAGTAATGCGGCATGATCAAATGAATCAGCCCAGTGTTAGTACTAGTTCTGTTACGTCAGTTCAGTCTCAACTTAGACTTCCAAAGATTTCCATACCCTCATTTGATGGAAATTATGAAAACTGGCTTCCATTCAAGGACAATTTTAAAGTGTTGGTCCATGATAACAATACATTACCAGCAATACAAAAATTTCATTATTTGAAGTTCCTCTTTAAAGGGACAAGCCAGTAAGCTCATTTCAAACTTGCAAGTCAGTGAGGCAAATTATACAGTAGCATGGAACTTGCTCACTGAAAGATATGATAATAGCAGGCTTATTGCATCACATTATGTTAGTGAACTATTACACATAAAGTCAGTGCGTAAAGAAGATGCTAATGAATTGAGACAGTTTGTAAATACAGCAACCTCAAATCTGAATGCTTTAAAGGCTCTTAAACTTGAGGTGCCTTTGGATGAAGTCATTTTATCACAACATTTTGTATCTCATTTGAATCACAATACTCGTAAGGAATTTGAATTATCACAAGAGCATGATTACTTTCCTACCTTGTCAGAATTATTTGCATTTGTAGAGCGCAGGTGTGAAGCTTTAGAAAACATGAAACCGACACATAGTGACACCAATGCTAAGCAGTTTCAATCACATGATAAACAAGGTAAATTCATGAAACAAAGCAACACGTATTTAGCAACATCCACTAACATTCAGTGCATGTACTGTTCCGCAAATCATACTTTGTACCAATGCGAGACTTTCTTACAGGCAAGTCATAAACAGAAGCAAGAATTTGTGAAGAAGAAAAGTCTTTGTTTTAATTGTTTATCTTCAAAACATTCAGTGAAATTTTGTAAATCTGGAAATTGCAAAATTTGTAATTTGAAACATAATACTCTCTTGCACAGGGATACACCTCAAAGACCAAGATCGGCGAGTGTCAGTAACAATACAAGCAATAGACAACAATTGAATTCCAATGTGTCTCATCAAGAAAGCAACAATGTGGCAAGAGATGAAGCACCTCAATCTTCATATTGTACAGTCAAAGAAAGACACACTTCATAAGTTTTATTGTCAACTGCCTTAGTGAAGGTAAAAGGCAACAATGGACAATTTTATTATTGCAGAGTTCTCTTAGACAGTGGAAGTCAGTCAAATTTTGTAACCACATCATTAGTGCAAAAACTACGATTGAAGAAAGAAAACTATGTTGTTCCAGTCCAGGGAATAAACAATTCGTGTCTTGAAACTAAACATTGTGTAGATGTTGTAATCCAGTCAATAACATCTAATTATACAACAACAGTGAAGTGTCTTGTGTTACCAAAAATCACAGGCGATTTGCCCACACAGGCAATCGATTGCAGCACTTGGAATCTTCCAAAGGATATTCAGCTTGCTGATCCTTCATTTCATCAGCCAGGCAGCATAGATTTGTTGATTGGGTCTGAACTATTTTTCTTGCTACTACGTTCAGATAGAAGAACAAGAATAGGAAATTATCCTGTACTTCAAGATACAGAGTTAGGATACATTTTAGCAGGAGCTATGCCTCAACAGTGTGAAGAACCTACAACAGTTACTTCATGTTTTGTTCGTACTGAAGATAGCCTTCAATTACAAATACAGAGGTTTTTTGAGTTAGAAGAAGTATTCATAAAGACCAAGAGCAAGAAGAAATGGATTGTGAAAGGCATTTTCAAGAAACAACCATCAGGCAGAAGGATGGTAGATTTATGGTTAGGCTACCATTCAAACCAAATCATACTGAATTAGGGAATTCGTTTCAACAAGCAGACAAAATATTTCATCAGTTGGAAAGAAGATTAACAGCTCAGCCAACACTCAGGCAGAACTATTGTGAATTCATGGACAATTATGAATCATTAGGCCACATGAAGCAAATTAAAAATACTAATGAAGCAGAAATAAACACATTAGGCCTCATCTGGCAGTCATCAACAGACAAATTTTTAATTTCGTGCGAAGTAGCGAAAGATGGAGACTTTTGTTCACCATTAACGAACATAACCAAGCGACAAGTTGTGTCAATTGTTAGCTCCATATTTGATCCACTGGGACTTATCAGTCCAACTGTCATATTATACAAGATGTTTTTGCAGAAACTCTGGAGTTGTAAATTGGAGTGGGATGAACAAATAGATTCAGATTTAAGAAACCAATGGACAAATTTGTATCAAAAACTACCAGATATAATTCACATCCAAATAGAGAGATTTGTACTGACCACAGAAAAGACAAATGACATTCAGATACATGGATTCTGCGACGCAGCAGAAGGAGGTTATGGTTGTTGCATTTATATCAGATCAAGAGATGAGTCCAGGAAGAATCAATGTTAAATTACTGTGCGCAAAGTCAAGAGTAGCGCCAATAAAAAAGGTTACTTTGCCACGACTAGAATTGTGCGGTGCTCTTCTATTAGCTAAACTAGTTAAGAAAACAACACCAATTTTGATAATTCCAATTGACAGTACATATTTCTGGACAGATTCTAAAATAGTACTTGGGTGGCTAGCAGCGTCCCCCACTCGATGGAAAACCTTCGTAGGTAACCGTGTTGCACAGATCCAGGAACTTTCTGTGATTAACCAATGGCATCATGTCACATCTAAGTGCAATCCAGCAGATTTGATAACAAGTGGAGTAGAACCAAGAGCCCTCAAGGATTCGGAAATTTGGTGGAGTGGACCTACGTGGTTAAAAGAAAATACTTGGCCATTACATGCTATGGAAAATAGCGAACTTGAAGAATGCATAACAGAACAAAGGAAGATTGTTAGATCAATGTTTAGCAAGATGCATGGAACAGAAGCAGATTTCGTGGTGAGATTTTCCACATTACAGAGATTGCTTCGTGTAGTAGCAACATGCTACAGATTCATTCACAATGTTAAGAATCCTGCATCCAAGAGAACAGGAAGATTTTCTTACGTTGAATTACGTGCAGTACTGATGAAATGTATCTTAATTGTGCAACGCATTTCATTTCCACAAGAAATTCATGACTTAGAAGAAGGAAAACAAGTATCAAAAAATAGTCCTATCAAGGATCTTCATCCATTTATTGATGACAGACAGCTGTTACGAGTTGGTGGAAGACTCGAAAATTCAGAATTGCCATATGAGAGCAAATATCAATTAATTTTGCCTACCAAACATCATCTGACGCAACTCATAATTGAATCAGAACATCGTCGTTTATTACATGCAGGACCTCAATTGCTGATAAGCTCTTTAAGGCAGGAATACTGGATTCCACATATCAGACAAACAGTAAGATCAGATTTGTGTGCATGGCTACTAAAGCAGTGCATATTAAAGATTTACTATTTCCTTAACACCAGAAGCATTTATCGCTGCTCTACGCAGATTTGTTTCTAGAAGAGGAAAATGTCAAAACATATACAGTGACAACGGGACTAATTTTGTTGGAGCTAATAGAGAACTGAGAGAACTCAGTCAACTCTTCAAAGCAGAACAACTAAAAGGTGGACTTGAAGATTTTGCAATAAAAGATGGAATCAACTGGCACTTCATTCCAGCTAACGCGCTCCACTTTGCAGGATTGTGCGAAGTCGCTGTAAAGTCCATGAAATATCACTTTAAGAGGATAGTGGGAAATGCTACTTTGACATACGAAGAGCTTACAACATTGTTAACGCAAATTGAGGCATGCCTCAATTCCCGACCCCTGACCTCAATATTTGATAATCCCAGTGACACCTTTTATTTAACACCTGGTCACTTTCTTATAGGGTCACCTCTCATGTCCATACCTGAGCCTGATTTAACTAACTTGTCCCAAAACAGTCTTTCTAGATGGTAACACATTCAGCAATTACAACAACATTTTTGGAAGAGATGGTCGAAGGATTATCTACACGAACTACAACAGCGCCGTAAATGGACGGCTTCAACAGAAAATCTTCAACCAGGCATGGTGGTTCTGGTCAAAGAAGACAACGCACCTCCACTTACATGGAATATAGCAGTAGTGGAAGAGACGTTTCCTGGTAAAGACGGTGCAGTGCGTGTGGCAAAAATTAGATCAAAAACTGGTTTTACTAAAAGACCAGTGAACAAATTGATTCCCTTACCTAATGAAAATTGAATTAGCAAATCTGTTGATTGGAATTTATCCAATCAAGAGGGCGGAATATGTATAGGAATGTGTTTAATTTATTCTTGTTTTCATTATTTGGTTTTGATGATGTGGGTTAAATTACTTTTGTTGTCAAGAGATGGCGTATGTAGTCCATGTATCAGCTGTTGGCGTGGGCGCCAAGCAGAGAAAACTGTTAGTGAGGAGAAGCAACATGGCGCGAATCGTGGTGACATGCAGCTGGACATTACCTAGAACAATCATCGTCAGATGTGATCAGCATTGCTTTTCAGTTATTCTTCAATGTAGTTAGTGCTTTACAGGTAGAATATAGATATCGTAAAAGAATCAGCGTGTGCATTTGTGATTGTGTTTTCTTCAGAGAATCAACGCAACTCCCTACACATCGTGACCGAATTTCTTACAGTATCTGCACTGCTTGAAATATTGTTGCTTTCTTTCCCGTTCATTTTTACTTCCCTCATTATCTGATTGATTTTGTCTAAACCTAAGATTGGATCCACTTGACACAGTATTTTGGAATTTCCAGCTATCCTGTTTTGGATTATAATTGGCACCGGAGTTCAAACGCATATCGCCCTTGTACTTATTTACCTTTGCGCGGTTAGTGCTCACAAAAGTTACATTGGACTGGACCTAATACTCCATCATATCTGCTTCTATTTTTTCCATCTGCTTAGCTACCTCAAAAGCTTTGTGAAATTCCATTACATTGTCAGCAATGAGTTTCTTACGAATAGTGTTAGATCTGATTCCGCTAATTAGTGAATCAAATAAAGCAATGGATAGAAACTCACCATAACCCCACTGCTCTCCGATCTTTCTTAATCTCCTTACAAAATATTCTATTTCTTCGTCTTCTTCTTGTACACATTTCTAAGCTTTAACCTTTGCACAATATAGTTGCTTGATGGACTATAATAAGATTTTAATCTTTGTGCAATTTCCTGATAGGATTTATCATGAGGCAATGTAGGTGCAAATAATTCACGCAGAACTTCATATGGCTTCTTTCCAATGACAGATATTATTCTAGGAACTTTCTTGTCCTCTGGAATAGCTTGTGTTTGACAATAATTATCTATCGATCCATCTTAGGGATCATATTTATCAAAACCACCTACTAAAGCCATTATATATTTACACTATAACACAAAGCTCAGAAGTAAAATATACTTATCCTCGATTTCTAACTAAATTCTCGTCGCCATATATAGATAGATCTCTGTCGTGTATTCACACGCATAGGTTAATTGGTTAGCACACGTAGGTACTTCACAATATAAAGATAAAAACGAGGATACAAAATAACAATGATACTAAACTTACAATAACCATTTCTAAGATGGCTGAACACACGATTCTATCAATAACAACTTTACAAACAATTGAATTTCGATTCAGATATTATGCACACTTAACAATCGTCATCTTCACAATTAGCCAAAAATGGCAGAAAAGTGAAGTACAATAAACCCAATCCACCAACCCCACACGCACATAGCTTGTACCGCGAATGTAAGTGAATATCATAATTGAAATTGGAGGCTTACATGAGACAACTCTTCGTTGTGTGATGTGTGCATGTAATTAATTTTAACCAGTTTGTTCCTGTCATGTAAAATTCCTTCAACAAAGGATCAACCTGTGCAGGGAGGTGAAACTCTTTGCAGACCTATATTCTTAACTGTGCGCAAATTTCTATGACGTGGGCCAATTTCTGTAGCCACCTGGGATCTCCAAGTAACTTCGTGGAACGTGTTTTATTAATTTCTTGGTAGAGGGAAAGATTTTCCGCGTTCTTGAAACACACTCGTTCAAACTTTCCCTTCCACCCAGCTTTTATAAGGAAAAGTGGATTTTGTGACTCTTGTAACCTACGTCGAGTTTTTTTATCTTAATTTGAAAAACAAATTGCCTTGTAAGATAAATGCGATTACAATACGTATACTTGTTTACGAAAATTTCTGATACAAAACGATTGTTCATAAGTTAATGAATTGTCATTAAGTTATAGTTATATTATTGCTGGTCCCTTACTGGTATTATTATTATTGATCCCGTAATCTTGAATTGGTAGGCATGGTTGGAGCAAACACTAAAAACAAACTTTTACTATCTTCACGTCTTGTAATACAGCGTGTCCACAAAAACATACCGTGATTATAAACGACCATAAAATTTTAATTATGTATATTACAAACGAAGGAACAGCTCAAGGAATTTTAGCGGGTGTGTAATTGCCGTTAACTACAACAATACATGGCATAACAATAAAGAATGAAAAATGAAAAAATGAAATAATCTTTCGATTGTTAATGTGTTATTGTAAATGGCATTGTTGTTAGAAGCAAATTGTGTAAAGGTAGCCTGCAGTTAAACATCGATAAATCCTCCGTGTTCAAAATCCATCTCGATGTTCGGAATTTTCTAAATGAGAAACTTGAAGGAAGATGGATTGGGCGCTCCGGAAACAAAGATGCTGTGTTCTGCAAGTGGCCACCGAGGTCCCCTGATTTGTTTTCTATGACTTCTTCTTATGGGGTCACATAAAAGATCTTGTATACGTACCTCCACTGCCTCAAGATCTGGAAGATCTGAAAAAGTCGTGTCATTGGTGTCATCGGGACCGTCACTGTAGATACTTTGGAACACGTGTGGCATGAGTGGGAATAACGCCTTGATGTTTGCAGCGTGACAAGAGGAACACACATTGAGTGCCACTGAGGTAGTTAGTTAGGTATTAAATTTTTTGAGTTTGTGTTCCTAATGACATTAATTTTATATAAATATGACTACCAAGAGCGATGCTATATGTGTTTATAATCACAGAATGTTTTTGTGGACACGCTGTAATATGTTTCAATTAGTAATTGTCTTGCATTAGATTAACATCTTGCCGGAAACTAGTATTTGTTAATTACAAATTTGAAGTTCCTTGAGTCAGTTTTTGAAGTGTTTATGTATTTAAGTAAACGGGCTCAATATAAGTTAGCATATCACCACTTTACCTTCTAATAGTTGTTTTATCTAGTAATATCTATTTCACCGTCAGTGGTGGATTTGATACTGTTACGCATTACATAATCAAGAGTTCTTGAATAGAAATTCGGATTCTGGATTTGTTAAAATTTATGTTTTCGCGTGTGTGTACGGCGCACACGAAAGGTAACACGCAGCACTGCTTCACGTGTCCTGGACATAAAGAGACTTTTGTTTCTTGTGTCTGGGCGAGGGACCGTAATAGTGTGTTCCATAGGATCTCGTTGGTGCTACGAATGCTTAATAGTAAAGCCACTCACGTGAATATTATTAATAAAAATCACTCACGTAATAATTAATAAATTAATACTATTAATTAATGTATTGGCCTGAAATATAACTACATACATGTTACGTGAGAGGTTGCTTTGATAGACAATACACAAAACGACGTGCACTATGATTCAATCCACCATTCTCCACAGCTCATCTTCCGGTGCTGATCTAGCTGCATGAGGGGTTTTGCTTTCTAACGGTTGTGTATATGTCCAAACCAGTACGCTCCTGCTATCTAGGGGTAAAAATGAGCCTCTTTTTCGATCCAAAGTGTATTCGTTTATAACATGTGACGTGCAATAACAGCGAATACTCTTTCAATCTGATCGTCCATTTGACAAAAATCACAATTCCCTCTTCTGCCAGCCTGGGCCAAATCTGTACCTGCTTACACGTCTTTCTCCAAAGGACGCTTCGACGCGCTTCCGTCCCGGATGCTACAACTCCAATACATTTTCACCACATTTCTGTGATTTTGTATTGTCTGCCTAGTGAATGTTTGGAGCAAGGTCCCACATAACGGTAAAAAATGAATGGGAGAATGCGAGTAGGCGCAGCAAAGCAGTGTGCGCTGCTAATAACGGATTGTAGCTGCAGCCACATTTTTCCGTCCATGCAATTATTTCCCCTCCACGCCTTCATTGGTCGAGCCCTCACGGTTCCTCCTTGTGCAAGTAACTTGTTTTTGTTTGCTTGCTCCACAGATTCCCGGGGCAGAGTATAGAAATGTTTGACTTCTTATATTTCCTGGTGAAACATCCAACACCTGTCATTTTCATCTTCCGCCTTTTCTGCAACAAGGTTAAGTTCGACGCCCACCTCCTAATGTAAGAAATAACTTACATTTTCCCTGTTTTACCTTCAGCGATGATTGACATCGGAAACCACCAAGAAAGAGGCAAGCAACTTTCTTTACTCAGGAGATTTTCATTCAATATCCTGCCCTATATTTGACAGTGACAAGCACACGTGTCAAAGTTGAAGTGAAGGATGTTGGATATTTTCGTGCGAAAATATCGGTTTTTGCGGTCTACAGTCAGGATGAAATTGACATTATTTGACGGAATCTTTAAAACTCATCCTATAACTCCTACCATTTAAAAGCAACAGATTGAAAGGATAACTTTTTTTTTATATAGGCAAGCCAGGTTATGATGAAAATCAAGGGGTAATACATAATGGAAGGTTGTTTGGGAAAGTTGCAGAAATTTCAGCGTGATTCTCAATAAGTCTTTAACAACGGCAAATTTTTCCTGATATATTTTTCGCTCTGCACTATTGCACCCTCCCCCCTCTCTCTTTGTAAAGTTTTTCTACATACTATTTTCATACTTAAATAGTCTGTCAATATCTCGGAAACTAGCAAACAATAAAATTTGAAATTTTCTAAACTTGAAGACCTATCAAATGCTAATGTACAAGGTGGCGCAAAAGTCATCACCTGATTTTCTTAGCCTATAACTTGGGTTTTAAATTAAACATAGAAACTTCTTTGTGTTAAACTTCTGTTGATACTTGTAAGTTTTATGTCCTCAATTTTTAAAGATAACATCCAATAAATGACCACCATTCGAATTGATGCAAATTTGGTTTCTTTTTATTGCGTTTTCCATGGTGCTGGAAATCTGCGGGGAAATGTTTTCAATTTCATACTGAATATTGTCCTTTAGTTGCTGTAACGTCTCTGGCTTAGTCACATGACTTCAAATATTCCCAAACGAAAAAATCTGGAGCGGTGAAATCGGTGTAGGCGCTGGACGATTGGGAAAATGTCGTCTAAATTCTCGTTGTGTCAAGATTGCAGATAGATTATTCCTTAAAAATATTGTCACAATTTTTCCACGTTCTTGTGGGGTATGCTATTCATTTTCTCACACAATAAATTTCGTGAGTATCTTCTATTTAACTGACAAAACACTACTGATATAAACAACAACATGTCAAAATGTCAAAATAAAGGTCATTTCAAATAGGATGATGACTTTTGCGCCACCTGTTTAAACGTCAAACATTATGTCACATTATGCTATTTGCCAGCTTGTTTATATATGGAAGATAATCTAACGTCAGCAATCGATTATTAATTTATGTTGGAATATCTCGAAACTATTCGAACTACAAATATGATATTTGGCGAAGTGAAAGAAGCGTGAATTGCTAACGCGATACGATATCAATCTTGTCAATTGATCCACCAATTTCTCTTCTGGTAAACAATCGAACCCAGTCGATACTTATTGATTACTCAAAGTGCTCGAGAAAGGCATAATTGTAGTGGACTGAAAGATATTTCTGTGCAGTCTTACTGCGTATACAAAATATCTGGGTCGGTATATCAGTTTGTCTATTGAACCAAATAATTGAAAGTGAACAATCGAGATATCTTAAACCTTTGTATCTCAGAATTGACCGAAGATAAGAACACGTAATTTGGTGTACTAAGAAATATATCAAGTAACAACTTAATTCGACATAACATTGAAATTGTGTAAAGCACTTTCTAACTACACACGTACTTAGTATAGCTTGAAAGAAATGCAGTAAAATAACGTATGTTGAAGCTTCCAAATTCGTAAGTAAAGCCGAATCACATGTAGCTGGATTTCCTACTAGAATGCCCCAGTTGGCGCTGGACTGTCTACCAGGCTGGAAATAATGGCCGCCAGGCTGGCTGCTAGACTCGATTTGCCGACTAGACTGTATTCTAATTGCAACTTTCTTCTCTGCTAGATGCTGTGGTGACTGCCAAATGAGGGCGAACGTTTTGTTATGTGAAGATAATCTGAGTTTTGCAATGAAAAGCTGTTTATTTCTGTGGTTTTTGAGTGTATGTTCAAGGTTGTGAATATTTTTCTTCGCTGCTCGATAACAAAGTAACAGAAATGAGGTGCATTCGTTCTTATTAATATTCGTTCTCAAAAATTTACGCAAAATGGCAATTCTATTTTTTTCAATAAAGGCTTTGTAATGATAATTCAATGTACATTACACATATTTAACAAATTAAAGACATAATTTAAGTTATAATAATACCAGGTTCTGATTAACACCAAAGGAGCATACCGCGGTAGTCGATAAACGCTCTCCAACTATTTTTCTGTCATCAAATAACTGGTTCGACCACCCTTGAATTTTCAAGTTTGATGCCTCTGCAAACAACTTTGCTTTCATTAACATTGCTAAACTATCCGTCCTGAAACTATCTGTAAACACAAGAGACCTAAATGCATCAAATCTATTAATGCACCAGAAACTCATCGATTGATACAGTAAAGTGTGTTTTTTGGACTTTGTCAACAATGAGGTTTACGGTTTCATGCTGATTGATTGATTGATTGATTTAGTTTATTTTACTTCGCGTTTTGTGCCTCTTGGCTAATTTGCGAAGATGGGGATGAGTGATGAAATGATGAAATGGATGAAAATGGACATTCACAAACAACCATATCCGACCGGGATTCGAACCCGGGACCCTTGGCGTCGCAGCGCGATGTGCTAACCACTCGGCCACAGGGTCGGGCATTACAGTTTCATGCAATTGTGTATATAATTTGTAAAGGTGAAAGTGCATCAGATGATGCAAGTATTTCATTCTATGTCGAGCTGTACTTTAATGCATGAAATGATGCAGTTTGACGCAGCTTCCTGCATCTTACTCCATGATGCAATTAAACACTTGATCCTAGCTACAGACTTGATGCATTTACATTTCTCTGTGTAGCGTAACGTGAAATGCAAGATTCCCATTAACATAGTGAAATCCTAGTAGACTAAAAGGAAGTCTGTGAGATGATAAATAAAAGGTAAAGGTAAAAAAAAAAGGTAAAGAGCTTTCCTGTGCATAGCACCACGCCATGAAGGCGTATAGGGGGTGTGGGGGTAACGCCCCACACTTTCTTGATCCGGTCGTGAGTGGGGGTGATGTGATCAGCATCACGCCCCTGACCGCCTTTACCCCCCAGGGTTTCCCCCAGGTACCCATGTTATTCGACGCTGGGTGGGCGCCGGGGCCGCTTCCTACGTTAGAAAAGTTCCCGGATTTGAACCGGCCGGGGATCGAACCCGGGACCTTTAGCATGGTAGTTGTTATATATTAGTTTAAGTTATGAAGCCATGGGCTGAAACAGCCATATGTATTATTGTTGTTATAGTTACTGGTTGTTGATTTTATATACATGTGTTATGGAGTTAATATAAAAATGTTTGAACCCAAGTGTTTCATTAAATAAGTTCTTTGAGAGAATACATGATAAGTGGCGACGATGGATTGGATACATTTGTGAGTTGAACAATTAATAAGATTATTGTAGTTGAATAGAAGATTCAAATCTACTGTAAGATGTTTGAAAAATGAATACGTTACCATTCTTCGAATCCTATGAGGTAGGAAGTAATATTAAAGCTTATGTGCGAAGATTTGATTCATTTTTAAAAGCACAAGAAGTTAAAGAAGATAAAAAGGTTCATTTATTGTTATCAGTGATTGGAAATAATGCTTATGAGGCATTGTATATTAAATTAGCTCCAAATGATCCTAGTAGTTTTCCTGTCGAGTTTTGCTGACAGAACTCGTTGATATTTATGAACCTAAAACAAACAAGTTGCTTGAGATATATAAATTTAAAAATGCTAAAAAAGAGCATGGTGAATCAATGGATGACTATATATCACGAATTAAAAAGTTGTCATTAACATGTGGGTTTAAGCCAGAAGAGTTTGATAATGAATTAAAGCAACAAACAATTTTTGGACTTGAGGAAGGTACATTAAAAAGGAAGTTAATTATGGAGACTCCAAAGACGTACAAAGATGTTTGTGATTACATTAGGAATCATGAAGTACTAGACAGATTTGGTAGCCATATTCAGCAAGACTCAAACATCCACAAAGTTAACACATACACACCAAGAAGTATGTACAAGAACAAATTAGAGGTAAATAAATGTTATAAAGCACAATTGCAACAAGATAGTCCACGGAATTTTAACTGGATTTGCTATAGATGTGGTTCGAAAACAAAACATGGAGCTGAAGGTTGTCCAGCTATGGGGAAAGCTTGCAGATTTTGTGGCAAGATAAATCATTTTTCAAATGTTTGTAGATACAAGAATGAAATAAAGGATGTAGATAAAAGATCATCTGGGAAGAAGGCAGATTTCATGCATCAAAAACAACCTAACTACACCTCAAGAGCTGTGTAATATTTAAATAAGACTACATGTAATGTAAGATCTTCTTCTACACCCTCTGAGGAGGAAGATGTGATAAACAATATTCCCCTTGGTTGCAAAATGAAACATAATAATAACAACAATCTTAACATTTCTAATCTGGTTCATATCTGCAAGGTGGTTTATGTATCCTTGCAGACCTTCGTGGAAATGATGCTGCTGCAGTGGACTCTTGTTTCGAACATCCTGGCTTCTCCAGACCCTGCATACCTCCTTGTCTCTGCTGCTCCCTTTCTTCATTGTGAGCCACAGAAGGTAATACCATATAGTCCAAGTTAGCAAATTGATTTTGCTCACCACCAAACTCTTCAGTACATCGTGTCGAGCGTTCACCATTACCATATGAAACACTTGGGTTCGAACATCTTTATATTAACTCCATAACACATGCATCTGAAATCAACAACCAGTAAATATAACAACAATAATATATATGGCTGTTTCAGCCCATGGCTTCATAATAACTAATATATAACAATATTCCCCTTGGTTACAAAATGAAACATAATAATAACAATAATCTTAACATTTCTAATCTGGTTCATATCTGCAAGGTGGTTTATGTAGCAATAAACAAAACCCGATGTAATAATTTTGACTACAGTGGAAGTCAGCACAATATATTCAGTATAAATGTAATAAATACTGTACAGCATAAAAGTGAAGAAAGTAGCAAGCATGTTGAGGAGTTATTATGCAATGAGATTCAACCCTTACATGTTCAGCTATATATCTGCAATGAACCAGTTAAATTCATAGTGGATACAGGAAGTTATGCTAATATTCTACCTAAGAGTAGTGTATGGAAAAGCAGCGACGTTTTACGGTTGAATCCACTCAAAAATGGCTATGGTACTATCACAGGAGAAAAGTTGAAGTTTGAGGGTCAAATTTCCTTACCTGTAAAGTATAACTCACTGAGTTATGAAATGCCGTTTATAGTAGGAGATTTAAATGATTTAAAACCTATACTTGGTCGAGCAGGATTGCGTATTCTCTTTGGCGATTGGAGAAGAAGTTTGGAAATTGATACTGTACAAGAGCAAATGGACAAAATATTTTGGAATAGTATTACAAGGAGCTTGTACACAGACACATCGAATGGGGAATCAGCGAAGTTGAAATCTGATATTTTAGTAAAATTTAAAATTTTGTTCAATAATGACATTTCAGAACCTATAAGAAATATTAATGTTAGAATTCCATTGAAGCCTGGATTTGTACCTGTGAAAAGGAAAGGTTACAATCTACCTTACTTTATGCGTGATGAAGTAGGCAAGGCAATAAAAGATTTGTGCCAGCAAGGAATCTTAGAAGAAATAGAAAGTTCTGATTGGGGTAGTCCTATAGTTCCTGTGCGAAAAGCAGATGGAAGTATTCGTGTATGTGCTGACTATAGCAAAACTGTAAATCCAAATGTAGATACTTTACAATATCCACTTCCAACTTTTGACGAGATTTATCATAAGTTAGGTTCACATAAGTGGTATACGAAGATTGATCTACGTTCAGCTTTTCATCAATTATTAGTCGAAGAAAAGTCTCAACGTGTTCTTACCATTGTAAATGAAGGTCATTTGTATGTACATAAACGTTTACCATTTGGAACTAAAATAAGTTCTCAAGTATTTCAAAGAGCCATGGACACAATACTTGGTGGTATTGATGGAGTGGTATCATTTATTGATGACATTCTTTTAGGAGCAGATACATTGTATGACTGTTACAAACTAACTGTATTAGTTTTGGAAAGATTGATGCAGTACAATGTAAAAGTAAATTTGCAGAAGTCTGAATTTTTTGTTCATGAAGTAAATTTTCTAGGAAGGAAATTCACGGAACATGGAATTTTACCTACAAATGAACATGTTCAGGCAGTGTTAAAATGTAAGGTGCCTGAGAATAAAAAGGAATTGGCGACATTCATGGGTTTAGTGGCGTATCATGCACGATTTTTGCCTAATTTGAGTTCTAGGATACCTAATCTTTATTTATTGCAAAAGAAGAGTGTACAATGGTTTTGGAACGAAGAATGTGAGAGGGAGTTTCAGCTAGTTAAGCAGCTATTAGTTTCTGCACCTGTTTTAGTAGCATTTGACACTCGATTGCCATTAGTTTTAGTCACGGATGCAAGTGGCTATGGGATAGGTTGTCAGTTGACACATGAAATAGAAGGAGTGCTGAAACCTATTGCATGTTTTTCAGCTACTTTAACAGATAGTCAAAAAAGTTACTCTCAAGCTGACAAGGAAAGTTTGGCAGTAGTGGAAGGTATAAAACATTTTCATATATATTTGGCAGGAAACAAATTTAAAATTCTAACAGATTCTTCAACAGGTAAATCGATATTAGATCCGGACAAAGCAATTTCTCCTGCAGTATCTATGAGATGGCAAAGATGGAGGTTACTTCTAGCAAATTATGATTATTCCATTCATTACACGAATAATGTAGGGATAGCTGATGTCTTGTCCAGATTACCTGTGTCATGTTTAGTGAATGAAGAAGAGGATTTACCTATTTATTTTTTGGATAATGAGACATTGATGAGTGAAGATCCTTTAAGAGTTGAGGAAGTAATTGAAGCAATGAAACAGGATGAAACATTGTTACTAGCATATGAATACACAGAGAAGAATTGGAGGAATATAGCACGTAACGAAGCTGATGGAGAATTGAAAAATTATTCAGAATAAAAATGTCTTAAATTGCAATAATGGAATGTTATGCCATGGTGAGCGAATTGTAGTGCCAAAATTATTGAGAAATAAGGTTCTACAAGATTTGCACAAATATCATTCTGGAATTGTGAAATCCAAACATGTTGCTAGAAAGTACTTTTGGTGGCCGAGCATGAACCAGGATATAGAGAATTATGTTCTGTCGTGCGATGTGTGCAGAAGACATTCAAGAGCACCAAGTAAACAAGAGTATGTTTCATGGAAGCCCGAAAATGAACCATTTCACAGAGTACACATAGATCATTTTTTCTTCCATGGATATACATTTCTTATTTTAGTGGATGCATTTAGTAAATACGTAAATGTTTGGCAAATTGTTCATTTAACGGCTGAAGAAACTGTTGAGAAGTTGACAAATCATTTTTTCATATTTGGAATACCGAATACCATATGTTCTGATGGTGGCCCACCATTTGCCAGCAGGGATTTCCAGAGATTTTGTAACAATCATGGAATAAAATTAATTCACAGTCCACCGTATAGACCATGTGCAAATGGAGAAGTTGAAAGGCATGTACAAATCATCAAAAGGTACATGCCATTAACAGGAAAGATACTAAAAGGCAACGTCAACAGACGCAATGCTTCTGTGGATAAATTCTTAAAGAGAATGTTGTTCTATCACAACAATACTGTAAATGTGATTATGGGGAAATCACCAAATGAAATTTTATTTTCATACAAAGTAAACGCCAATAAATTAATTCATAATGATAGAACAAGGGTTATTTATGAGGCAGAGCATTATAAGAAAGGATCTGGAGTATATTATTATTGTCCAGAAAGAAAGCAGTATGAAAAAGGCGAGATGGTAGGACAATTATCGCACTCAATTTTCAAAGTTAAGAGGGACAATTACACAAGAAATGTTCATTTTTCATTTTTGAAGCCAGAGATTTCCAGAAGGAACGAGAGTGGAAGATATGGTAATGGTGAACGCTCGACACGATGTACTGAAGAGTTTGGTGGTGAGCAAAATCAATTTGCTAACTTGGACTATATGGTATTACCTTCTGTGGCTCACAATGAAGAAAGGGAGCAGCAGAGACAAGGAGGTATGCAGGGTCTGGAGAAGCCAGGATGTTCGAAACAAGAGTCCACTGCAGCAGCATCATTTCCACGAAGGTCTGCAAGGATACATAAACCACCTTGCAGATATGAACCAGATTAGAAATGTTAAGATTGTTGTTATTATTGTGTTTCATTTTGCAACCAAGGGGAATATTGTTATATATTAGTTTAAGTTATGAAGCCATGGGCTGAAACAGCCATATGTATTATTGTTGTTATACTTACTGGTTGTTGATTTTATATACATGTGTTATGGAGTTAATATAAAAATGTTTGAACCCAAGTGTTTCATTAAATAAGTTCTTTGAGAGAATACATGATAGTAGTCAGACGCGTTACCGACTGAGCCACCGCGGCCAGTGAGATGAGAAATAGTTAATGAAATTCGAATGATGAAATTGTAGCGATATTTTACAATAAAATATATTGTTCTGTGACTTACAGGCCACAGCTTACAGTAATTATTATTATTATTATTATTATTTGAAGTAGGGTTACATTTAAGCTTACAGTTTATTTCACACTGATTTAACTATTAAAAAACAACTTTTTGTCCTGCATGAATTAATGTTAAGATTACAATTATGTAAATTATATGCAGATATACAGAATACGGAAATTTCAAATGTATGTAATTTTAAAATAAACATAAGTAGTAGTAGTAGTAGTGGTAGTAGTAATAACAAAATTAATAGTAGTAATATTAAAAAATAATAACAACAAAAGCAATAGCAGTAATAATATTAATACAAGTTTCTATGACTCTGCCCCCCCCCCCCCTTCAGATAAAATCCTACGAGCGCACTTGGCAGCTAGGTTAGGCCACTACTTTACATCGAAAACCCTGTCGTGATCGCAACGAAACAAATAACTGCAGAAATACTTGAATTGCTCGTGGAATATGGTGAATTATTTCACGCAAATTGGTCGTTCCTTCACTCATAGAATTAAGAACAATACCTTTCATAGCTCTTAGATCTGAGTTGGTATTTGAATATTTTCTCCAGCAAATTTCCGCGCGTTAGTTTGGCGATGGACGAAACAGTGTGAGTTTGTGTGATGTCGTGAGGTACTAGAGATACTTTTTGTAGGAATCCATTTGGTATAATAAAGTATTCTCCATCAGTTTGAATCTGTCTCATTTCTTCCAGCAAATCTCATTAACTGGGGAGAAAACTGAATCATCACAATCAGATATGTGGCAATGGAACCCAAGATCTGAAAAAAAATATACAAATAAAAATTACGTTTTGTCAAAATGCATATAGCTCGAAATCAAGTGCTTATACATAATCCTTAGATTTATTAGGATAATCAGCTGATGTAGTGAGTTCGAATGAATTTTGTACATTTTAACGAGAAATACTTTTTTTACTCGACTAACCATTGCTTTAAAAGACACACCCGAGTCAAAATGAATATGTTACCTCAATTGGTTTGTTTGTTTGAGATGTAAGTCTGCTATCATCATGATACGCTTAATTCTAACTCAGCCTACTAAAACTATTAAGGTAAAACTTGCTATACGTCAAAGATCAAACCATTCATAACTTAATGTGAAACGGATTATGTGAATTTATCTGACCGATAACTTTCTAGAACAACAACTTAGGATGGTACATAATTCCTAAATTGTTTTTCGATATCCAAGAATGAACAATTAATATCAGCAGTTTGTCGATACAATATATTCACTTGCATTACAATGCTTTACTAGTCCACGGGACATGTTGTTGGCCATTGCCATAAAACAAAATGTATTATTATTATTTAATGTAACTAAGTGCATACCCTAAAAATGTTCGAATGCTGTCAGTGCACTAATTTTCACAGGCGCGTATATTTTGGATAGCCATCATATGAAAGTAATTGTTTTTCAGGCTGTAAAGACTAAATTCTTGCAATAAGAGAACAGAAATATACTTACAGATGTGAGTAATCCTTTGTTTATTGTGAAGTAACCAGCAGCAGACACCTTCACTGGAGTAGCCGTCAGTTGCATCATAAACATTTGAATCTAAGCAGGAAAAGAAAAGCAGTAGGTTTAATTTGGAATTCCATGAAAATTTCGGGTAAGGAAACCAAGAGAAATCACTCACAAACCTCGATAAATTGTAACTCAAAACTCAAATCTCTTAGGAGTCATAAATACAAGGGACAGTTGAATTACATTTTTGAAAAAAGGAGGAGTGCAATAAATCATATATATAATTTTGTTCCTCCACAATAAAAGACCTGAAATATCAATGGAATGAAGTCATTAATGGTCATTATTTCTATCAAATTTGGATTTATCATCGCGAAACAAAAAGCGAGTTTCTACGTATACGCTTGCCAGTTTGTTAAAAAATAACTTTTATTTTGTGTACTGTATTTTAGTGTCTCGGATAATTTTGCAAACAAAAAGAAAGAAAAAATATTTTACTAATTTTTCAATATATAAAACTGGAAATGATACATGGGTAACTATGGGTAGAGTTAGCCAAGAAACTGATAAACATTGGTAAAATTATTACAGCATTTGCAATTCATAAACACTTACTTGCAGTTGACAATCACGGCTCAGGTTTGATAAGGGGACTGATCTCAGATATTCCAATATGCCGTTCGCCTGTGGAAAAATATAGAAATATACGGAAATTAAATAATATTCTGATGATTCCCTATATACTAGGGATGGCCAAACGGATCCGGATCCGAAAAATCCGGATCCATTGGGATCCGGATCCGAAAGTTCCGGATCTGGATCCGGATCCGGGTCTGAAAGTTCCGGATCCAAGAGTTCCGGATCTGGATCCGGATCCGAAAGTTCCGGATCTGGATCGGGATCCGAGAGTTCCGGGTCTGAAAATTCCGGATTTTTTGGATCCGGATCCGAGAGTTTCGTATCTCAATCCCATTATAATATTACCATAAAAGGTATTATGATCTTCGATTACAAAGAAATTTTTCATTAGTTAGTTCTACAAGAATTTTTTTCAAGTGTTGTTCCTAAAATACTTTGCTACGCATCGGCTAACACACTCGTGCACAAAAATAATCTTACTTGTTTAACATAAAATGTCAGAGGTGATTTTGTAAATGCCATTGAAACGAATATGTATTCATTCGAATGTATTGGAAATGAAAACATACATAAATGTGAGACATTCAATTCCAGGATGAAACCTTTATCACATATAACAAGATAGAATTGTTATACAAAAATTATACAATTGTTCTACAGTTACAGTTTTACAAATTAAAATAAAACATTATAATATATGCAGTGTTATATAATTACAAAGTGTAAGACTAACAAGGGAGGTTATCTAAGTGTCCCCCTCCGATTTCCATGAAACTTGCCAGGCGAATAGTGGGACCCAAAGGAAGAAATACGTGTTTTTTTGTTTCAGCTCAAAAACTGTTTTAGGTGGCAAAACCCCCTCAAATGTCAAGATGAGGATCTGACCCTTGTGTCTCCCTCCGATTTCCATGATACTTGGCAAGTGTGTGTATAAACAGGCTCAAAGAAAGAAATACGTGTTTTTTTTTGCTTCAGCTAAAAAACTGTTTTAGGGGGCAAAACCCCCTCAAATGTCAAGATGAGGACAAATTGAAGTGAGGATCTGACCCCTGTGTCCCCCTCCGATTTCCATGATACTTGGCAGGTGTGTGTATAAACGGGCCCAAATGAAGAAATACGTGTTTTTTGGTTTCGGCTAAAAAACTGTTTTAGGGGGCAAAACCCCCTCAAATGTCAAGATGAGGACAAATTGAAGTGAGGATCTGACCCCTGTTTCCCCCTCCGATTTCCATGATACTTGGCAGGTGTGTGTATAAACGGGCCCAAATGAAGAAATACGTGTTTTTTGGTTTCGGCTAAAAAACTGTTTTAGGGGGCAAAACCCCCTCAAATGTCAAGATGAGGACAAATTGAAGTGAGGATCTGACCCCTGTGTCCCCCTCCGATTTCCATGATACTTGGCAGGTGTCTGTATAAACGGGCCCAAATGAAGAAATACGTGTTTTTTTTTTTGTTTCGGCTAAAAACTGTTTTAGGGGGCAACCCCCCCTCAAATGTCAATATGAGAACAAATTTAAGTGTGAATTTGACCTATGTGTCCCCCTCCGATTTCATGAAACTTGGCAGGTGTATAGTGTGGCCCAATGGAAGAAATACGTGTTTTTTTGTTTCAGCTAAAAAACGGTTTTACAGGGCAAAACCCACTCAATTGTCAAGATGAGGAAATTGAAGTGGGGATCTGACCCCTGTGTCCCCCTCCGATTTCCATGAAACTTGGCAGGTGTGTGTATAAACAGACCCAAATGAAGAAATACGTGTTTTTTTGTTTGGGCTAAAAATCTGTTCTAGGGGGCAACCTCCCCTCAAATGTCAAGATGAGGACAAATTGAAGTTGGCATCTGACCCCTGTGTTCCCTTCCGATTTCCATGAAACGTGGTAGGCGTATAGAGGGGCCCAAAGGAAGAAATACGTGTTTTTTTGTTTCAGCTAAAAACTGTTTTAGGGGGCAAAATCCCCTCAAATGAAAAGATGAGGACAAATTGAAGTAAGGATCTGACCCCTGTGCCCCCCTCCGATTTTCATGAAACTTTGCAGGTGTATAGAGGAGCCCAAAGGAAGAAATACGTGTCTTTTTTGTTTCGGCTAAAAAACTGTTTTAGGTTGCAAAACCCGCCTCAAATATCAAGATGAGTACAAATTGACGTGGGGATCATCTGACCCCTGTGTCCCCCTCCGATTTCCATGGAATTTGACAGGTGTATAGACAGGCCCTATGCCCCCTGTTTCTTCCTATGCCATATTTACGTGGTTTCGGGGTCAGATCCCCACTTCAATTTCTCCTCATCTTGACATTTGAGGGGGTTGGCTCTATACACCTGGCAAATTTCATGGAGATCGGAGGGGGAGACTTAGACCTCCCTTATAAGTGTATTAATTAATTACAAATCGCGCACGCGGGTACACACACTATATATATGTGTGTATGTATGTATGTATATTATATATATATGTATATTAGCAGGTAACAATATGTTATAAGCACATTCTTACTTTCCAAAGAAGCGCATGTGGGATGGCAAAACGGATCCGGATCCGAAAATTCCGGATCCGGATCTAAAAGTACCGGATCCGGATCCAAAAGTACCGGATCCGGATCCGAAAGTTCTGGATCCAGATCCGAAAGTACCGGATCCGGATCCGGATCCGAAAAATTTTAGAATCCAGATCCTAAGGATCCGGAACCAACCGGATCCGGATCTGGCCATCCCTACTATATACCTTCAGTAAAAAGAAAAAAAGTACCCGAAATTTGGCTGTTAAAAGTCCCACATTGGAGGTATCGAGATTTCATTTTGTCCGTAGGATGGCAGCACTGTACTAAATGACCACGCAGAGTGGTAGAGTAATCTGTCCATCAGTTTGTGCACAGCAGCTGTTTACGTTAGTTGTGTTGACGAGTGTCCTGCGATTTACAGAATGGAGAGAAATATTGAGCAAAGAATTTGTTTGAAATTTTGTTGCCAACGGACTGTCGTGTGCTGAATCGTTGAAAATGCTTCAAAACTCCTTTGGTGATTCGTGTCTGTCGAAAACACAAGCTTATGCATGGTAGTACAAGGCTTTCAAAGAAGGCAGAGAAGTTGTTGCTGATTTGCCTTGTTCTGGTCGACCTTCCACGTCGACGAAATCAGCACAATGCTGCTTGAAAACCGATGTGAGTGTGAGAGAGGCGACTCGTGAGCTTGACATATCACATGTCGTTCATAACATTTTGACTGATGTTTTATGCATGAAACCCGTCGCGGCACGACTTGTTCCGAAGGAGCTAATTTCCCTGCAAAAAGCACATCGCAGGGATGTTGCTGAGAACATGATTTTGCTAGCCTCTAGTGACTCAACCTTCATGAAACGCACATAACTGGTGCTGAATGGGTGTATGAGTATGACATGCAAACAGGTCAACAATCTTTGGAATGGGGCTTCGAAAATGAACCAAGAAAAAAAAAACCGCCAAAGTCGCTCAAAAATTAAGGTCATGCTCATTGTTTTCTTTGATTATCGTGGTGTTGTGCACTCAGAATTCCTTCCAGCTGGGCAAAAAAACTGTGAATAAAGAGTTTTATGTGACCGTTATGAAACGTGTGCGTGAGAATGTTCGCCGGAAAAGACCAGAGTTATGGAAAATCAATTCTTGGATTTTGCACCACGATAATGCATCGTCGCACACATCGACTCTTGTTCGCGAGTTTTTGGCCAAAAACTCAACACATGTCCTCGCCCAAGCCCCATATTCTCCAGATATGGCTGGCTCCGTGTGACTTTTTCTCTTTCTGCGACTCAAGTTACCACTTCGGGGAAGGCGTTTTGAATCAATTGAATCCATTAAAGGAAATTCGCAGAAGGAACTCAGGGCGATACCGTCTTCTGCTTTTGAGAAGTGTTTTGAAGACTGGGTTAAGCATTGGCATATGTGTGTTGCATCTGATGGGGCCTATTTTGAATCGACAAAATAAATGTTGTTGATTAACCACGTATTTTGTGTTTTATTCACAAATTCCGGGTACTTTTTGTACGTTGTAGTATAAGGATTGCCCAAATAAAACTAAGACTTTTGGCGTAGCGTCGTAGCTGAGTTTTGTGTTTTTTTTGCTCTGGTAGGTGGCGTTGTGTGTAAGAAAGCATACATCGTATGCATACCTGGTATGGTCTGACGGCGCAGTGTGTTGTTTACATGGAACAACATGGAATCGTCCAAACGGGCCCAGCGAGCAGTTATTCAATTTTTGAAATCAGAAGGTGTGCCGTGATCTGCTGCGGCGTTTCCTCTGGGAAGTTCTCGACCATCCTCCCTACAGCCCCGATCTCTCGCCCTGCGACTACCACATCTTCGGGCCACTAAAGAAAACATATGAAGGCTGCCGGTTCGCCGACGATGCTGAGGTCCATGACGCCGTTAGAGATTGGTACCGCAGTCAACCACGGGCGTTCTTCGCCCAGGGTATCCATACCTTTGTGACGCACTGGGACACTTGCTTGAACAGTAGAGAATGTATGTCACCCATGGATCACTTTTACTTGCTGTATGTTCATATATTCCAACCAATAAATCATTACAGAAAAGAAACCAAGAGTCTCACTTTCATTTGGGCAACCCTTATACTTTTCTTAAATGACTATCTTAATGTCCACGTTGGATTTATTAAATCACGAATTGATTTTACGACTTGTTAAAATGTATTTTTGAGTTGAGATTTTACTTGATACAAATAATTCCACAAAATTTGCATAATTTGAAAGAAAATTCTCTACTACTAACACACACACACACACACACACACACCAACACACACACACACACACACACACACACACACACACACCCACACACACACACACACACACGCAAAATGGAAAGAATAAAAGAACTGATGTAAAAAATACGTACATTTTCTTCCATTGATAATACAATATATGATTTGTCAATTGTACCGTATCAACCTAACTGAAAACTCAAATACGTCAGTGTGAAAAACCATAAATAATTTTAGTCCTCTAAAATGAAAGGCCTGAAATATCACCCATGAATTCAAATTATTGATGGTCATCACTTCTGTCAAATTTGTCAGATATACAGGGTGTTCATAAAGTTCTGGTACCATTACAAATATAATGTACATTGTAACGGTACAGGGACTTTATGAACACCATGTCAAATATATAATTATTTCGTCATTTAAGGACAAGTTTAGAATTCTATCGGATATGCTAGAAAAAAATTCTGGATAAACATGTGGTCAAATCCTGACATAGCTAAGAAAGTGAATCCTTCAGAAGCGTAAATACGAGGTGTGGCATGAAAGTAATGAGACTGATTTTCTTTTAACCATGAATATTATTATTTTTACAAATCAAGATTATCGCTTCAAAATAGTTCCCTTGGTCAGCTTCACAGCGACAGACGATATTATCCGAAGTACGAAAATGGCGCCCTTTCGAGTTGTTTTTGAGCCAGGGGTATAAAAAGAAGTCGCAGGGACTGAAACCCGGCGATTACGGGGCATGAGGAACCACAGGAATGATTTTTTCTGCCAAAAATTCATTGATGGAGACTGCCGTGTGACATAGGGCATTGTCGTGGTGCAGCATCCAAGTGCTAAAAATTGATGAACGGTAAACAGGTACAAATATAACTCTCTACTGATCATTCTCAACGTCAATCGACGATCTGACCTAGCAAGAGACCTCACTCTTTCCACATTCTCGTCCGTTTTTGAGGTTGAAGGTCTTCCCGCAAGAGGTTCATCTTCCACTTGTTCTCGGCCTTCTAAAAATGACCTGTGCCATCTGAGCACTTGTGCCCTGGATAGGGAATGTTCTCCATAAGCTGTTTGCAACTTTTTATAAGTCACAGTAGCGGATTCGCCAAGATTTTCACAAATTATGATGGCAAAACGCTGCTAAAACGTTTTGCCAATCCATTTTTGCAACGCACCTCACAAAAAAATTAACTTCAGACGCTTACAACAATCTCGTAGCAACTGTAGCAAGTTCAAACTTGTATTGAGTCAACGGCAGTGGTTAACTAACTGCCATGTGAAGGGGAAGGCAGCAGCGTCGTCGATTCGTGCGCAGTGTCAGCAGTCTCATTACTTTTCCTCCACAACTCGTATAGCTTATTCAAATCTTGGCAAGTCTCTCAGACCTTCGCCGCTGTAGTCAGGCAGCACCAATTACGATCAGGTTATTCAAAGACATTTGTATGTTATTTTAGCGCATTATATTAAATACACAGGGGGGAGAAGTTTCATTCCCATGCCTAGATCGGCATCGTGGGTTGTTTATTGTAAGTCAGGGAGCCTTAGACATATCTTAAGATTGGTTATGTACACGATAAATGGTTATGTACACGAGAACACTTACCTTCTCCATCAGATTCTCCGATTTAAAAGCCAGTTGCGCAATCATGACAAGGTTTATGAACGTGAACAAAACCATGGAGTAACTGATGCCAGCAAGAATTATAAAGATATGAAGGACAGTGCCAACCAAGCTGAAGAAGCATTCAGTCACGATAACATAACCAAAGGTTCTGTTCAGAAGTCCAGTGGATTCTACTAGGTCTACGTGCAGAAGACGCAAGACCTCAAGTTTGTCTGAGAGTGTTTCAGGGTTCACTGTTACTTCTGCAACTGTAGATACCTTTTGCTCTTTCAGTATCGTGATCACGTGATCAGTCAAGTTATCTTGTAAGCCATCTCTCTTCAGATAGGTTGCTCTTCGAACGTGCTTCTCCAGTAGCTCCGTAACGCTCTTGTTGAGACAGCAAAACCTCAGCGTTGCCGACGTAGACAGGTACAGATACATCAGCAAAGGAATTGCGCGCCAAAGATTAGCCATCCCGAAGCAGAACATTGCTATCCCTTTCATTTCTTTGCTGGAGAGAAAGTCCGTGAAGTTTTGACACACTATACAAGTAGAGACGGTCAGCATCAGAAACGTGCACAATATGGCTAACCTATTTGTATTGGTGCAACATTTTCCTTTAAGATTCAGATTGGTGAACGCCACTTCGATTTCCTCAAAGCTTTCGATGAGTCGAGGCACGAACTTCGCCAGTCTCTGGCAGATCAGGAACTGCGCGTAGCCTCGTATGAGGAACATATTTTCCATCAGGCTGTCCCAACGTATGTAGGTTCTGGCACGTGACGTGTGTTCTTGGCTGAGAAGCACCGCCACCAGCGTGATCATTGCGAAGAAGAGAAGGGTGCTCCACAGGTACATCCAGCTGAACCATTTGTGCTTCAACCGGTTTCCGTCTCTGCAGTAAACATTCGAGAGCGGAAACGTACCGAAAACTTTCGACACCATAGCTATGTAACGAATCCCCTGCTCGTAAAGTACTTCCCTTTGAATCCAGAAAGCTCCGAGCTTACCGCCATATTGTCTTGCATTTCGGTCAGAAGGATATATCCACTCTAGCGACACAGAGTTCGTTCTAACAACCATTCGATTTGATCTAACGCTGATCCGAAAGATGAATCCAATTATTGGAAAAAGTTGAGTAACTGGAGATTAAAAATGATAATGGCTTTTTCAACACCCTGCAAATTGTCATTAGATAATTAGTTGACTTAACACTTCGTCTGTCCACTCAACTTACAATTGTATTTGTTCGCAAACACTTTGTTAAATTGAAGGCATTTCCTTTTTCTACTATGATATTACATATTATTCAGAGGTTAATAGCATTGGAATGAAGAGGGCTTTCTATCGATTCATTTTTAATGAAATGGACTAATATTTTTTTTCAGGAAAGGGAATACTGTACACTTTGCCATGTTCTGCGTATAACTGCTACGCAATAAATGTATCTATCATTAATGATTTTATGACATCGTCTTAACCATGTATAAAAAAAGGGGTGACATGTAAAAATAATCGAGAACCACCGATATTAAATTCCGCACAAACAGACATCCGTGACTCTATGCAATCCGCACAACGATAGTGTTTCTCGGTTGTCTAACATTCAGGCTGTGTTGCGAATGGAATCCATAGTTTTCCTGACACTCCCAATGCGGTTCAACTCCAAGTTCATCACCCATCGGCATGGGGGAGGGGGGTGAGAGGGTGTGAAAAATAAATGCCACAAATGACCTAGATTAATGTCGAATCCATAGTTTTCGGAGTCGCTAAGCTAATTGGTAACATTCACGATCACATTTAAAATTTGGTACATTTTACACTGTAGTTAGAATTCGTTATTTTCCTGTCTAATACAAGATTGGGATAAATAAATACCCTAGCAACGCCGGCTAATCAGCTAGTAATTAAAAAAGAGATGAAAGTTGTGATTACGTGTAGCCCGACTTTAGTTACGAAACCATTAATGTCTTCCTGATGAAGTTTCACATTTTAAGTAATTTCCTTACTTGTACTAATTATATAATTCTGAAGTGCTGATGAGACGGTTAACTTAAAAAAAAAAAAATATCCTATATTCTTTACATAGATGGATGCTATTCGATTTGTTTAAGATTCATAGACATATGGATCAGACATAAGTTGGTTAAGTCGTTTTAGTTATTTCGGGGCAGAGTAGGACTCATCCTCATCCACACGATTAACCCAAAGAGATAGACAAGGGACATTAAAGGGCCGAAAATGCGATTCTATATTAAACACACGGCTACCAATAACTGTAATAACGCAATAAACTTGTAATCAAGGACTAGAACCTCCCATTGAATGTGTGAATATTTTATGGTCCAAGATAAAATAAGATTCTTAATTTCCGCGTTGTTAATACACTCACCCTCACCCTGACTTATCCTTCCCCTCATATCGTTACCTCACCTAATTTTCGCGTAATGGGTTCGTCCTCACCCACGCATGTGTTCCGGATGAGTAAGTCAGGTTTCGTGCAGTTGGCTACGACCGGCACCATTGTTGTAAGTAGTAACAAAAATAATCTAGAAAAGAAAGAGAAGGTGATTTTCTCCTATCAAGTTAACACTAACTCAGCATGATACTAATTATTATTGAGTAGGTGTTTTGTGAAGAAATTTTACATCCAGAATACATATTTTTCTGGATCTTATTTATGACTGTTTACTTTTCGGGACACCTATCACATCTCAACTGACATATACTGACGGATACTGTCCTATCTCGGAAGACTTGACCGAGAAGACGAATCTACTCCGAAAGGGGAGGCAAGTTTCAGTTCAGTATTTCGTTCATGTGCGTTCGGTTGTTTTGTTTTAATATTGCTTCTCTAGAAATCCCTTCTTAACGTTTTTTGTCGACGACGTTACTCTGTGTGAAACTTCAATGTTGTTTTATCAGAAGAAGATGTTCAACGTTCTCGTATTCGTTCCACTTGCAGCCGTCACTCCTATTTTGTCAGTGGACTCGGCCAGTCAGCGCATGCGCTCTTGAGTCAATGTCGCGACTAAAGAAGACGGACAGTATGAAGCTGATAAAAATATAGAAGATACGGACTACTGCTTACCTTTGAAGACAATCTATCAGACGAATCCACAATGTGATACATAAACCACAAGTTCATGAAGGTAGAGACAAAGACTCCTTTTCGTATCCCATCACATATCACAAAAAGATGAATGACCGTTCCAAGAAGGCTGAAGAAGAATTCACAGAGCAAGGTACTTCCGAAACAGTTGCTGAGGATATTTGTGGTTGAAGTCAGATCTCCGTGAAGAAATCGCAGCTTTTCAACTATTTCCTCTGATGGCCTGTTGATGGTGATGGTGCATGTTGTGGTTGAACAAACAGCTGAGACGTTGCCTTTATTATTCCCTGCTTCTACTTTTTGAGGCCAGCTACTTCCAAAGACTTTCAACGAAGCCTCGATGGACATAAACCTTTTCGTTATGCTCTTGCATATGGCTAAATACAAGAACAGAGGAATCATCCTCCATAGGTTGAGGACTGTGAAGAAACTTATCACACACGCCGCTGTCTCTTCTATCAGAACTTCCTTCATGTTGTCAAAGACTGCGTATATTGAGAAAGCCGTTAAAACAGAGGTGAACGGAAATACCCATATCTTATCGGTAAGATGATAACAGGTTATTCTGATTGTTGTCAACGGATCCTTATTGTTGATAAGAATATCCTGATTTTGGACATCCCCAATCCTTTCTAAACGGTGTATGATGGTTGGAATCAGTGTTGCCGTCTTCTGACACAGGATGAACTGAGCCCAGCATCTGAACCAGAATATGCACAACATTATGGTCTCCCAGAAATACGACATTCCACTTGGCTCTTCTATATCCAGCGTACGCCACATGGGCCAAAGGGAAGCAAAGAAAATTGCAACGCTCCACACGTAAGTCCAACTGCACCATTTGTGCTTCAGGGCGAAACCGTTTCTACGTAAGACATTTTGAACAGGCAATAGGCCAATAAGTTTTGCCATAACAGCTAAGTGGCGCAGCTCTGAGCCATACACAAACTTTTCCTTGCCTTTAATGTGTGTGGTCATGCTTTTCCTTTTGCGTGACAGCCTATCTCGATGAGTCATATTTTCTTGTGGGAAATAAGCTGCCAAAAGATGTGATTTGTCACGTCACTTACGCCAGGTCATATAAAAGTCATCCGGTAGATGTCAGTTCAATCGTTCTCTTTAGGAAACTTGGTCTGTCCTGTTGTTTCAGAAGGGAGCATCCACAAAGCACTGAAACTGAAAAACGTGGAACAGAGCTTCATTGAAGACAGTTGCTTCAGCTATTATCTCTAAATTGGTTAAAAGTTACAATTATTTTCCACCAGACTTGACTGAAATGTTTCGAAAGCTGCAAATAATGCGTCAATTTTGTCTAATCACCAGAATCTCGACGGGACGAAATGGTGATTATAAATTAATTACTTCTTCATTACTGACTTTATGCACCTTTTCTTTTGCTTTTTTTTTGTTGGCACACAATTATTTCCTCCCACAAGCATGATGAACGAACATTTGGCTCAAGGAAATGTCGATGCCATCAATTTTAACATTTTTTTCTTCATTAAGCACAACTTAAATTCTCTTCAATTCTTGGTCTTTGGACAAAGTTTCGCGGGATTAAACGTACACACTAAAGTGTAGGAAATGTTTAGTCTTTTTATATATGATTGGTCCACAAAATACAGAAAGTATAGCAATAAGTTTCACGGGTATTAATCAGTATTTTGTTATCGGTAGTATCTTTGATAGAGATCTCTGACGCTTGCAGACATTGAACCAGTGATTCACGATCAATAATTTATGTTGTATTTATCTATTACTTGGCACTTGCACAGCTCAGCAATGCTAGCACATATACACTGGCCGGTTCTGAAGTTTGTTTTAAGTCAACTTTACGCACATATAGGCTAATCGGGATTGGACCTTCAGTTTAAAGTGGGATCCGAACCATATCGAATCAGGGTCCCCTGTATTACAAGGCGACGACGTTACCACTACACCATCGAGGAAGCCATGCGCAGGTATAGACATCGATGGTAAATACGCTGTTCGTGTCTGCGTTATATGTAAGAAATCAATACATATGGACAAACCATTGCCTTAACGACCTCTAAGCACTTTATTAAAATTAAATTTTTAGTGCGGGTAAATGGAGGTACCCTGTATTGCATCGTCCATGGGGGGGTAACGGAGCAAAGTACATTTTTCAAATACTGGTTTCTAAACGAATTATTTCTAGCTGTTTTTTTAGTTTCAATCATCTTAGCAAGGGTTCGATAAAGGGATTTGTGTTGGAAAAATGGATGTTTCCTATATTTAATGGTCAATACATGTGGTTGTCCCCCTTCTAACCCCACGTTCCCCTACTTACATGTTTTAAATAATATTTTATTAATTTATTCTATATATTTATACACCGTATTTTCCGGCGTATAAGACGCCCTTTTCCTTTAAATATAGGTCTCAAGTACAGGGTGCGTCTTATTCGCCGATACTCATTTTTGATTGCCTTCATTTCTGGAGATTTTTTTCTGTTCTGAGTTAGACTATTTCTTTCTTGCTTTCTTGCGGTGTGTGACGAGGAAGATTTAAATGTATTCTTTCCTAGTTAGATTAGGTAAGTTTTTGTTCAAAGTAGAGGTACATATTCCTTTATATTTGAAATGCTGTAAATTAGTTATAAATTCGGTGATAGAGCTCTTTCCTCTACTTATTTTGCTTGTTTTGATGTTAATAATTTTATTACATAATAATTACATAATTAGATGATTGCGATGATTAGAGAGTCACGTATGACATTCCTCCCAAGTCAGGACTCGAACCCGGTGACGTGCTTTCGAGCTGGTTCTGTGGTTTCAAATATCCCCTCATTAGTCGTAAATCCCGGTTACCTGTGTAAACCACGAACAGAAACGATACACGACGTACTGCGTCGTTCGAACAGTTGGTTGGTTTTGAATATTATGTTGTGAATTAATTAACCTGATCGCGCCACAAAACAAGTTAAAAGCTTTGTGTTCGGATTAAACGGAGCCAAATAGTGGTCGCCGAAGAGGACCCAAAGCCCATTTCGTTGTTTGGGACCACAAACCATTTGGTTTCCAGGAGGTTAGTGTTTCTCAGTGACGCTACCATACACCTAAATTTAACTGATGTGCAAATACATGAAAGCAATCGTAACGAACAGAGCGTGGAATCAATGACGAAATATTTTTAGAAACAATGTGAAGCTTGTAATGGATAAGGTAAGGCTAAGGAACATTTCTCTGGAGAAGAAATTGCGAAGGTGTTGATGTGGGTAGAGATAATGATGGAACATCATCATTTCCTCGAATTCAGTTAACCAGCATGGGCTAAGCAAATTATATTGCAAATACATAGACGTACAAGTACTTTCATTACAGTGCTTCGAATTCAGTGATTTTTTTCTAAATTTGGAGAGCGCATTGCACTCGAATCAAATGCACTTAATTTTGGAGATGAAATTGTGACCAAACCTGTGCAATTGTGCGCATTTCATTCGAGTAAATACGGTGTAAGCTAATAATAATAAACTATTATTTATTATCAACTCGACTGTTGTGTGTATATGCGTAAACATGTATAAGATAATTTAAAAGATGGCCAAATATTTTTCAACGAATCTCATAAATCATATCCGTCATTGCTGGAATTGTCTTCCAGTTCCATAGAGAAACTTGACCCGGGCTCAGAAGGAGTTAATCACTCCTCTCTCGGCTAATTGCAGCATCCCCCCCTCTCGTGAAGCCGTCGCATCTGAAACAGCAAACATCTCAGAAGCACGAGAACCTCAATCTTCGGAATGGGAGTCTCGGGAAACCCAATTGCGCGCCCTTCGTAACTTTACATTTTCCTCCCCAAATTGGATATTTTTTTAAAATTGAATTCTCTTCGCCTTCTGTATTCCCCATCACGTAATTTGGAGGGGAATAAAGGACTGAATGGTGATGGGAAATTACGAAATTATTTCTTACTGGCTCCTCTTTATAATAACGCTTGATAGGCTTTTGACAAACACCATCAGATGAAGGGAGGGGATATTTGTAAGCTCGGTTATGAAATAATTGTTTTTTTATTTTAACATTTAACCCTCCACATGGTTTTTCCGTTTCGTAGAACCACATTTATATTCTAAAAAGTGACATTCTTGAATGTCACGTATTATAATAAATTTAAGTATGTTATCACAGCTCGCTACGACGCGAGAGTTTGAATCCAGGTCTGGGCATGATATTTTTCGTGTTTTCATCACTCATCCTTATCTTTGCGATTAGCGAAAAGTGGCAGAAATGCGAAATAAAATAAACAAAATGACTCAGTCAGTCATTTTGATAAGGTTGAGGAGAGCGGACCTCTTACACTCCTTCTGAGGAAGTTTTTAGGCTAGTCTTACCTTTTTAACATGTTGTGTTTGTCCTATCCATGTCCCTTTACAAACTTGCGCTTTAACCTTTTGTCAAGGAGCTCTTTACAACCTTTTATAACATTAAGGAAGAGTTTTAGATAATAGGGTATTTCTTCTCGTATACTTTGAAGGGTGAAAAATGCCCCAAAAATTTTAACTCATTCATTCATTGATAATGATTACAAAAAATAATAAAAAGTGATAATAATATAAACACATAAAAAGTTACATGAATACTAGTAGAGATAATATATGGTAAAAAATAATGGCAATTTTGAAGAGGAATTAAATAAGTAATAAAAGAAAAATTTAAAATACATGAAAAATGATAATACATAAAAATTACGGAATTAATAAAAAGTAACGATATTATGAACACAAAACGTTACACAAAATACTAATGGTGGCTTTATTTTATGGTAAAAATAATATTGATAATATTAAAGAAAAATATTCCCTCTGTCCCATAATTATAGTCCGGTATGCCAAAATAGTAGTACAGGAATGACAGACGAAGATGCAGATGGAAAGCATAATTCGTACTGATCCTTGAGTAGTAAAGTTGTATGACTCATTCCCTTGTTTCATGTTCATCTTCTGTATACACCAATGTCACAGTTTGAATATCGGGCAATTATTATGAGACAACAAACAAAGGTGTACCAGACAATAATTATGGGACAGAGGGAGTAATTAAAAGTAACCAAGAGAAGTAAAAGCTTTTGTTTGTGGGCCCTTGACTAGTTGTGATCCCGTTGCTGTTCCAACAAGTATTGCTTAGGGTGTCTTTTAAAAGTGGTGTGGGTATTGATAGATTTCAGCGTGTTTTTCTTAAAATTTCATTAGTTAGGCGAACTGTGTAATGAGCATTACTTTTTTAAAACGGCCATTGTAATTTTTTATAATTTTTTACGGTAGTAAGATGGTGACCGAAACTGACAGTCTTGGATCGTCATTTGTCGAGGCAACTTTTTAGAGTTAATATTGGCGCTGTTTAACCTCATCAATAGAAATAAAAGCGAACCGACCATCCGTCAAAACCAAATGCCGCAAATCAATTGGCGTCATTCATAGCTCCAGAGACTGAGCCGTGCTGATCCTGTAATTGCGTTTCCAAACAAAGTGGCTGACGTAATCTCCTGAGCTCGTTTTCAAAATGACAAAACTAATTAGTTAAAGCCAGTGGATTACAAACATTTTTTTTTTTTTAAAAAAAAAAACTTCAGACCAACATGTGCATTTGCTATTCTGTCTAGTTATATAATTAATCTGTAAATTGAAATATTTGTTGCATCCTCTTGCTTAAAAATAGTGGAAACTTTTTAATTCCACTCCAATTCATGGTTCCGGTAATGGGCGGCCTCTCGGATGGGGAAGTGGTAACGTCGTCTCTTTGTAATCAAGTGGTCCCTGGTTCTATGTCCTGTAGAGGCAGATGCACGGTGGCTCGGATCTGACTTTAAGGCGCGAAGGGACAATTTCCCCTAGGTCTTTCTCACTGGGGGCAGCTGCCGATCACTGTTGCCAACTTCGCTCTTTTGGAGCCAGATCTGCCTCTTTCGTACACTCGCTTGACTGTGAACTGTGGCACTCGCCCTCTGCCCCACCATGATGCCACCACTGGCTCCGGCCCATGAAGACCAACCTTTGCCATGAGTGTACATTTTGCACGTGACGTGATATTCATATATAGGCTGCGTTACCCACCCCCTCTTTCCTCCCCAGGTATTTTTATATATAGCGCTGTGGCTAAGGTGAAAATGACAATATTATTATCCGGGAATCCTTTATTTTCCATTTCATATGAACATCATTGGATTATTGAGGTGGGTGATCTAGGCGGTGAAAACTAAGAATAAATTGCCATCACTTTAAAGCTAACGGTAATAACAGCGCCCCCACCCCTCTGACACCGAAAATTACCCTAGGTGGCCTTCGTTTATCTAGCTCCTTGAAAGTCATTTTTAGCTCTATTAATAGCGAAATGTTGCTCTTTTATGCACATCAGGTTTGGCAACACTGCCAGGAGAGCCATATGAGGCATGGATAAATGCATTAGGTTTATTGGACCTTTATTTTATTCGTTCTCATGGGAATATCAAACATCCAATGACGTAGAAAAGTACATGGACACGTTGAACTACGTATGTCATAGTAGAAGGAAGAGTCGAAACTCCCATTTCATTAGCCGTAATTTGAAGTTGAAGTTGATTTCCCATAAGGGATACATGGCATTCTGTAAATACTTATTTATCATATTTTTCACACATCGTGTCTAGCTTACTAATCAACTTGAAAAACAGTTTCTATTTGCAACATGGAGACAAATTCATACTCTCTTGCATACTAAACTCTTTTTTAAATAGCTCTGCCCAATCCGACGATAATGAAATAAATGCACAACTACACTAGTGAGTAATTGTCCCTCCCCGCCTTAACTTTAGATCCATTCCCGATTAGCCTTTCTGTACAGTCACCGGCACTAAAAATGGGGCACCTAGATCCTGAAATACTCGCTTTTCTGCAAGGAGTTGTGTGTGTTGCCTAACTCTGTGGAAGTGATACAAGTTTCCATTGAAAACTTGCTATTAAAAACCACTTATCGCCGTAGAGTTAGGCAACATTCATAACGCCTAGCAGAGAAGTGAGTATTTCAGGATTTAGGTGTCCCATTTTTATTGCCGGTGCCTGTACATAAAGTGGACTTAAAACAAACTCAGCCAGGAGTGCTAACGCAACATCCGCCTCTCATATACCTTCTTGGCATATTGCAATATGCAGGCTTTGGGTTTGAGTTTTGGATTTTGAGTCCACTTTGTACACAAATAAGCCCATCAGGACTGAACCTACATTTTAAAGTGGGACCTTAACCATTGTGCCTCCACGGGGTATTGGAACCCGGGGCCCCTTGAATACAAAGCGAGGCACCTTAGTTCGTAATGTTCACAGAATATCCAGATCTTTTATAAAATATCTCATAGTCTCTCATCAGTGTAGGAGTTTCATATTCCAGAAAAAAAAAAATCGGGTAAATTGTACTCGTTTGTACTACAGTGCGTTCGAAAAGTAACTATACGAGGTATGGCAATAAAGTTTCCGGACTCGTGCTGTAATTGAAGTCTAAAATTGATAAACGCTGTAAGTGCCACAATAATTGAAACACCGTTTTCCACGTTAAACTGTGTACCATGCTTTATAATGTGGTAAACCTGAAATGTGGCTGGTAGCCCTCTAAGTAGTTCAAAGGGCGTGTAAAGAGGTCACAAGTGTGCACGTTCTTACGGGATGATGTGCGGAACGATGCGATTTCCCAACACTTGCGTTTTTGGCACTTACAACATTTACCACTTTTAGTCCTCAATTGAAAAAAAATAAGACAATCGAAATGTTGTACCCTTCAATATAGTCCCCTCCTCGAACCCTACTCCACTCTACGCGGATCTTCCACTTAGAAGCAGTGTTGCAGGTCATTTTCTGATATGCAGTTCAAGAGTTGGGTCGCTTTGGCTATCAGTTCAGTTACCTATTAACTCTAAATCCTATGAATGACAGTTCGATATCAATTTCTTAGTATTCAGTATTGTTTGTATCAATCAGTGGCGTATGAGGGGAAATGGTTGCTGGTTATAGAGACCTCTTTATCAAATATCCTGATAAAAAAGAAGTATGTCGAAAATCAAGAATTTCTTTCCTTCTATGACTTAATTATGATAAACGTTTGCTAGCAATAACTCTAATTTTGCACTATTTATATGCCACTATATTTTCTTAGATACAACTACCGTGAATATCACTACTTTTACAGTCGGAATGTTCCATGCAAGTACTGTTCTAAGAGTCGGCATTGCCTCCCCGTGGTGTAATGCTAACGTCTTTGCCTTGTAACGAAGGGTTCCATTTCTGACATCCGGCTGGGGCACAAAGTGGGACGAATGGGAACTGTACAAGGTGTATGACCAGTCCAGATTAACCTGTGATAATGTGGACTTGAAACAAACTCAAAAGCTGTCAGAGTTACAGAATATCGACCTACAATGAGAAGAAATCCTAATTGAGACTATGTAATACTTGGAACCATACGTTCAGTTGAACAAGCAAATCATTTGATGAGTCCAGGAGAAAAACCTGATAAGTCACAAAGAAAACAAATTCAAACTTTCAAGACTCAATATTTTCCCCATGAGTACCATTTTTGAACTGTCACATTTGACAAGACTTGGAGGTTTCGTCTGTACAGTTACACCATACAAAACTACACTGACGGAGCTATTTGATGCCATCGACAACAGCAAATCGATAATATTGGACTTAAGTGTTTCGCCTGTACTCTTCGTTTCGTAAGGTAAGGACTTTCCGTCAAATGCTTTAGGAACCCTCAATAAGCAATTCTAGTCCTGGGAGCAATATATCCAATCCTTTTGTTGAAAAAGCTTCTGAAAAAGAATCACGACTCTTCATCCCAGGAAATCAAACAAAATGAAGACCTATTTCGCCCAATCAAGAGCGGTGCTGCCTTCCATTCTAATGAATCCATTCAACAAAGGCAAGCATTTGCTTTAAGAGCGAGACCGAGGAAAATGTATTGTGCCCTTTGCTAAGGACTTGACGATATGAGACCAAGCACAATTTTTTTCAGTTGCAATATTTCGAAGTCTGCCCGAAGTTTGGAGAAAAATCATTCTATTGTTGTTTATTTTTTATTATTTCAGTACTGTTTTATTCATGGGATTATAGCCGCAGATTTATCTCATAGCTATTAATGTGATATACCAAATAATGTAAATCTACCCCGTGCACATTGCACCATACCGTGAATATATATGGGGGGATGTGGGGGTAGTGCCTCAATGCGTTCAGAATCTCTGCCATTTGTAGAGGTGACAAGATTAGCACCATACCTTTATCCCTAAGAGTTTCCCCCGTTATCCGTCAACCCCTGAACTATCCTATGCAGACGTATTACAGGAAAAATTCTCACCTGAAATCACTTACTTCGGGAATCGAACCCGATTATTCCACGTAGCAGTGATAAACCCTAACGACTGATCCATCGCAGCTCTCACCGCATAACATTTAATACGTAATTAGAGACCGGATTTTCAAGGGAAAAACTTTCCTCTAAAGTGGAGAAAAAAGGGAAAACTATTGCCAAAAAGAAGAAACAAAAAGGACTATAGTTTATTTTTGCACTCCATTATTAAAAATACTATTTTAAATGAAAGCACAATATATACCATTCATATGTAAAAAGGGGATACATTAAATTTCATATTAATGTATCCCTTTTTATACATGAATGGTATATATTGTGCTTTCATTTAAAATATTTTTAGTGGAGTGAAAGAATAAACTATAGTCCTTTTTCATTGACTTTTTTGAAGATAAAGTACAGCGAATAATCTTACCTTCCGTTTCGATGAAATCTTCCTTGAAACAGCTTACCGCATCCCATAACTTGATTTCACTTGTACCTGGCTTCCCCATTTCACTGACACTCAATACTGTCGTCACTGTTACACAGTAAAGTTAAAAACTATTCCAAAGACTTCACAATAAAAGTCTAACAGATAAGTACACTTTCAACCCAGATCTCATTGTTGCAACAATCGCTGCAACGTACTCCCAACATTCATGGAGGGAAGGTTAGATAGGAGCTTGTTCTTTCTTTTCTCTAAACTGCACCAACTAGACAATTGTTGAATGTTTTGTTCAGGGAAAATACAGTCGTAGAAAATATTTGATGTCTTGTCAATAAAGGGAGCAAGGAAGATGTTTTTATTTTTAGAAAAAGGGGGGAAAAAAGAGAATGTACGTTGAAAAACTAGTCAGTAAAGGGACCAGAAAGGAAATTGTTTTAAAAAAAGGAAAAAATGGAATTTGGGGTGAAAAAGAGGAAAAAAGGGAAGTCAAAAACCATGTAATCTTGTTGGTGGAAGATAATCATGCACACTGTTGTTACTTATTCCGTGCTCCGTATTGAAAAATAAAACAGGGCTTCCCTTTAAAATTCGGCCTCTACACATACACAATTAACATTTGGATGATTCCACATTGCATCATGGATCTAATTTTTTTCATATTTTGAGTTGAGGTTTGGTTTTATGTCCAACTTTATGCACAGATAGGCTAATCGGAACCGGTTCCGTGGACCCCGAACCACCATGTGCCTCCACTGAGTATCGAACCAGGCGGGTTACAAGGCGATGACATTACCACTACCCCACCGGAGAGGCCTCTGATATTTTGAGTTTCCACGTTTGTCGAATTTTGACTTAGTGGTGTGGATCATATTTTTTGCGAACCCCCTTACAAGAATTTTGAATAAAAATGAAAATTGTATAGTTTTTAGTAATTTTTCAAAAAGACTGATTTGTAATAAGAAGCACGGTATTTTTAAAAGGTTATATCTCGGGAGTGTATCAATCTACGAAGGTGAAACCGATCCTATTTTTAAGTTGAAGAGTCTACAATACCTTTTATGTGGTCAAACACTTTTTGAGCAAGTCTTCAGCGTTCATAGTTAATAGCAGAACGACCCAAACGATTTTGCTCAATTTCGGATATTTTTAGCGTGCATATGTCTTTTACATCCCATTTGATAATGCACACGTAGAGTGTACCTGACGGTTGAGGTGTAGCGGTGACCCTTTTCGAAAATACGCAAATGTTAACCTCACTTCCACGTACCTGCAATACCTCGACTGCAATGTGCAGATAACGAGGCTCTGCGATCTGGACTCGCAGACAGTATAATTCTCTGTGTGGATTGTGTTATGTCCTGTCCATGTGTGTTTGTGATTATCCTCTCATAAATTTCATCTTATCACCATTCGTTATCTTCGCGATTAGCCAAAAGTGGCAGCTAAGCGAAGTAAAATAAAACAAATCAATCGTTCTGAAATGTGGTAATGTGTTGGATTAAAATTTACAAATCTCTACCGAGTGGATATCACACCACACTTTTACCTACATATTCAGTGATATCTTGCCAACTTAAAGGAACGAACAACATCCATTTTCGCTCCAGTTTTTATTTTATCTGTAAATGTAAAATAATATTCATGAGTAGGGAAAGGATTTTAAGTTGCGAAATTATAGTTTTCAAAAAGGTGCATAAAAAGGTGATGATAAAAAGCCTTTATTCAGGTCTAAACCAGTTACATTAACATTTTGTATTCAATACTGCTGCAAATAACATAATTAGTAATAATTAGATAAATTAAATAGCATTTAGGAATTAACGTGGTATTTACAGGGTTTCAAACAACTTGTTACTATATGGTATGATATGATATTAAAGATACAAGCCCTTGAGCTGTGCGTATCCTACAATATTGTTATATAAACACTCCGCCATAAACCCATTGATCATACATTTAGAAGAATTTATAATCAGAAACATTGTAGATTGCTCACTAATCACTATCACTACCTTAACAACTATGCACTCCACGCTCGGCCTATGCCTGAGCCACTGTTCCGTACCCTTCACTTTCACTGACCCCTTGCAGCATTTTTCTGCGCTCGCCCCAGACTGCACGTAAATAGGAGCCCAGGGCTTTGATGTTCTCATCCGTTATATCACTCCTCTTCTTAGATACAGCCTGGATCGTCTGCTCAATGCTGTCCTTTGCACTGTCCACCCATTTGCGTTGTCTGAGGGGCGCCGACCAAAACACACTCATGTAGGATGTGAGCCCTCGAGTCCTCTTCGCCGCATAACGTGCAGATGGCACGACCGTTCGGCCCCTTGAGTTTGTGTTGCCTCCACCCCCCTAGCAGGAACCAGGCGAGTCTGGAATACGCTCAATATTTCTATGTTTTCGAATGTAAGTCGCTGACGCTTTGAGCTCAAGATATCTTTATATGTGGAGAAAGTACATTATCTTGGGAACTTTTGGGGCTGCAATGATTACATTGTACCATTTGATAGCTCTCGTTCTGCTCTACAAAATGAGACTATAGAATTTTATGTAGCTGCTCAAGAAGAGTGAAAATCATTTATTTTTCTATCCGTTTTTTTTAACAAAACATGAAAGAAAAGGAAGGAAATAGATGCTGAAGCATCAAAGAGGGGGTAAAAAGGAGATAAATCTGCCAATCTCACGAAAAGATGCAAAAAAAGTACAACAAAGTGTGTTCATTTTACTTGATTTCATGTCCTAAAATACATATCTCAAACGATCGATAGAAAACAGCTATATTTTTGTAAAGGTGCTGAACCTTAAAATTCATTCCCTATTCCTTCCAAACAACCCTATGTTTAGATTCGGCTCAGTGACATATCCAAATTGACCCTAACTATTTAAAACAAATTTCACCGTACTCCCAGATTTGGTTACGGTAGAATTATTTATGGTCATTGTTGTTCAAACTATATCTTTCCAACCTTACACTATCACATCCTTTTAATAGAAAGAGTTCTGAATAAACAAATATCCCTCTCTACAAGTTTTTGCATAATTTCCCAAGTAGGATTATGAGGGAGTATTATCTGAGGGGGTCAGTCACTTTTATTTTGCCCTATATTCCATACAAAATATAGTAAAACGAGCATGTATTTAAGTTGGTGGTTGGAGCAATCACTGCATCGTGGCCATTTCTATATGCTAATGAACTTGGAAGGGCTTCCCCAATGACGTAATGGTTGCGTCATTGACTTGTTATCAAGGGTTACGGGATTCGATGCACAGTGGAGGCACATACTGGTTCGAATCCCACTTTAATCTCCTTAAGCTCAATCCTAATTAGCCTATCTGTGCATAAAGTGGACTTAAATCAAGAACCCAAACAAATATAGAACTTGGGATTTTAAGGATTAAGTAAGTGCATGTGGTTGATCGATTTCAACTGTTCTTAGAAGGTCAATGAGGGACTTTATTGATTGATAGACATTAAATTTTGGGCGCGTCAGCACTTAGGCTGTTTGAACCGTCACATTATATCAGGCTACCGTAACTAAAATCAAGACTTGTCTGTGAGGACTAAAGTCTGCTTTCTCTTGGTAAAAGGTGAGGCTCTAAAGGGGCACTCAGCACATGTGTGGACAAAACAGAGGACAACACACAACCCTACGGAGGATTACTCTGGCTGTAGGTGGAGGCACCAGAGCCTCGTTCGTCTGCAATAAGCTGTTACCGGGGTATACTACGTGGAAGTGAGGTCGGGGTGTCTTCTTCGCATGTCACCCCTTACACCCCAAATGAGGGACTTGGCAACGTTTCAGTTCTCGTCGGAACGCCACTTTACTTCAAAGAAGGTTCCCCTCTGAAAACCATATGTAAGTGCACGTGGAGCCCAGTAAATTCTCCACTGAAACCTTCCCCACCAATGGCGTCCGTTTTAGGAACTGACAGTACTTGTCAAGTCCACGTGGAGTAAATGACATGTTGCCAATTCAGTTTCTTTAGAGATTTCTTAACTTGAGGTTGCTGTTGCGTTATCTTTGCTAGGTTGTGTTATTGTGTTGTGCAATTTTCTATGCAATATGGAGACCTTGGGAATATAACGTCTAAACACCGGAGGTGCAAGTGACAACAGCCCAAGGCTCGAAACCAGATACGCATCCGGTCGGCTGCCTGTGTGCAAAGATACTGAACTGTCGTTCCAATGAAGCGTTAAGCCTGGTCCACATGTAATGTTTTGTCGTCAGTCCTGCATAATCATGCCAGACGGATGAAACAAAACATTGCGTATGGACGGCAAGTTTGACAACGTCTTGCATGAACTGAATGAGGTTTCACGACCGCTTGAAAGACGGATAGATTGGGGCTTTATTCTCAAACAAAACGGTCAAATTTCGCATAATTTTGCGCCGGGTCTCGTTGATATTGAATGAGTAAGATCTTGATTTTCAACTTCTGGGGTCACTAGCTTTAATAATTTGCAGTAGGTGTCCACATCCATACGAAATTAACTATGCCTATCCTCATGTTCCTACAGTAATTCACGGAGCAAATTGACATGTGAAAATTTACCCGTCTTAAGTAACAACTCTCAATACCACAGCGGGCGATGCGTATTTTTTCCATTCTCATCGTACACATTGAAATTATGCTTGTCATTAATGCTTCATCCATGCTGCTTTTGGAAAGACTGAGAGAAAGCATGAATAGTGTAGCCGCGTGTTTTGCGTCAGTCTTATCTGTCAAACTTACCTTATCATGCAAGACTGACAAGACATTGCGTGTGGACCAGGCTATAAGCATTAGATGGAAAGGTTAGTAATGTAAATTACAGGCTGGTGAGTGATTGATACCAAAATTCAAGGTTTCTGGGGCAATTCGCGCACAGAATAGTGGCGGTGAAGTCCATTCTTTAAGATCTTCGCCAGTCTAATAGCGAACAATAAATATCAATCAGAAGAGGATCGTGGAGAGTTTAATAGAATATCTGCATTCTGTCTGCCTGAAAGTCTCTGCTCGTTCTTCAGTTTAATTGTGCGTCATCCGCGATGAGTCTTTCCCTTTGTTCCTTCCGCAGAACAAGAGCTGGCGAGCTGAACCAAGATAAATAGCCCAATTATCGACTCCTCTCAAGTTTCAAGAAAGTTGTCCGCTTGTGATAACGTCAATTCACGCCGAATAATTCCTCCCAAGCGGATTAATGGCTGCACTTTATGTTGCCGGAGCCTGGGAGCGAAGATCCGATGGAGATATCCTTTCGAGTTCTCATTCTCACGGTAGGTGTACGGGAGGTGGTCGTGGCTTCAAAGGTGACTCTGCGGCCAAACTTTCCGGGGAATTCACTTTTCCTTGTGGCTCGGATGAGGTAACACGGTGGCTGGAATCCAAGATCGTGAAGTTATTGACTCCTGCTTCATCTTGTAAATATTGCTCCTCGCTCTAAATGGTATTTTTCCCTATGAGATTTCTTTGCGAATTTGCACTAGGTTGATTAAATTATTATAGTAAGAATCATATAGGATCGTAACTAACTCTCTAGCGTTCTTATACCCGAAGGTTTATGGTTGCAGCAACACAAGCCTTCCATCTTTCCCTATCCTGGGCAAGATGAATGCAATCTTTTCCATCCTTATCGATTTCCCTTAGGTCCATGTAAATGTTATCCACCCATCTACGTCTTGAGCTTCCTACAGCTCTCATACCATCAGGTTTCCCAACAACAATAAGCATATAGGATTCTTCTCTCTATTATAAAACATCCTGTTTTACAGTACGATATCCTACTGTACCTAGGACTTTTACTAGGGATAGAACAGGAACCTAACAATTTAGAGCATAAAAACTATTCAGTATATATCTGTGTGGGTGTGCATGCACACACACATAGAAATCGAATTGGGGAGAGGCAGAGGGATTCTATTCCCCAGGTAAGATAATCATCATAAAGCACCCTCCAGCTTGGAGTCTTTTGAATCTTTGTTTTAAATTCACTTTATGCACAGATAGGCTAATCGGGACTGGACTTACAGCTTAAAGTGGAACCTAACTTCTGTGTGTGTCCACCAGACCCCTTGATTACATGACGACGATGTTACCACTACACAATCGGATAAACCCTGCCAGCTAGAAAAATTTGGTTTAAAAAACACAACCATGCATAGGGCGCCAAAATATCTAGCTAAGGGGCTGCAGAGGGCTCCGCATTCTATTTTTACCCTGTGTGTGTGTGTGTGTGTGTGTGTGTGTGTGTGTGTGTGTGTGTGTATGTGTGTGTGTGTGTGTGTGTGTGTGTGTGTGTGTAGTATATGAAAAGATGGGTACACGGGTACATTGGAGTACGTTAATAAGTGGGTACGTGATTCTACTCTTGAAGAATCAATACATGCGAGCAGCTTACTCAGCTTTCAAACTCAATCTGATCCAAGTTAAACCCTTCCCCTTCCAGATCGTTGGAGACATGACATGGAGAAAAATATGAATACGTTTTCAGTCTATACTCCCACCCTCGATTCACAATTTGGCTTGGTTCCATACGCCATATCACATACTCCTCTACTTCATTCACGAATGCGCAGAAAGGAAACCGAAAGAAATTGAGACTGCCGCATTTTCTGAACCGTTCTCGGATTTCAATCGACCTAAGGCAGCGTCACACTCATTTGAAAGCTGACGATTTCGGACGAAATCTCAGTCCGATCTTGGTGGTCCCAAGAAATGGAACATAGGGAATTGAAAGCAATTGCACGGAAAGACAATTCACTTAGAAGGAAACCCTCTCAAGAAGAAAATCAATTGAAAAACCCTCGACTCTTATTGGAACGTTTTCATACTCGCCGAACTCGTCAGACTGTTACTTTGCAATGACTTTCTTTAAAATATCGATACACAGTGTATTTGGATGCTAAGTATCATTAAATATCAGGGCACGTCATAAAATTGATTTTTGCTTCCTTCTTATCAATTTAATGTTACATACATACAATCACGGTGGTTTCATTCGATTTTTTTTAAATCACGCATTTTAATCAGTTTAAGGAAATAATGTATAGAATAATGTTCATAAAGAATTCGTAGATATCAGAATCGCTTTTGGTGAAAGTACATTAATCTCGTAATTATTGAATGGTGTTTATGAGGCTATAAGAAAGGAAAATACACTTTTCTGATGGGGTGAAGCTCATACGAAAGTATATGTAATATCTACACTGTAAACACACTTAAATATCTCTCGATTTAAAATTCAATAATTTCAATAGTCAAAAATAGCAAAACTTTTCTGCAAAATAATACACAAAATGTTAATCATATTTTGAACAGTAATGAATGTCATTATCATTAAGCCGCAAACAAACAAGGCAGCTGATTTTTTGCAAACTATCATTTTTTTAAAATCATGAAAATAGTTGCTGAAATTATTGTATCATAGTTCCATTAACACGTTCAATAAGCATTTCCATAGTATTTTCATATGTATAGTATCAGAAACACAAAAATGTATATTTACATAATTTTTTATTTCCTTCAATCAAACAGTTCAAATATTTTACAGGGACGTTTACCAGAAAAACGTCTCTCTATAAATATATAATATATATATGTATGTATGTACGGCGTCAATAAACTTACAATCAATTTACCATGTTTTTTAAATTAAAAATCCGATTTAAATAAATCATCAAAAATGATTTTTTTAAATAGAAATTATGATATTTATCCACTCTGCGTCCAATTATAAATTTTTCGAATTGCATTATACATTCTTGCTAAAAGTTTGAACACTTTTGTGGAATTTCACGAACCGACTGTTTAGTTGGATAAACTTCAGCGAAGGGTTAATGCTGCCACTTTTGGCGCGAGTAGTCCTGGGTTCCATTCCCGGTAGAAATTCTAGAAATTCTGTATTGACTCAATATCGTGGGCGCGAGGATTTAAAGAAAATCTGAAAATATAAGTTTTAGCACATACGTTTTTCATATTTCAGCTTGCTCTTTGTAGTAGTTCGATGCTGTGATGAACACATGCAATTACAGTATCTTCGTCAGATCTTACAATATAACCGAGATGTGTGGCAAATAAGCATATTCTTATTGAAAACCAACAGCAGGAATTTATTGAATAAATACACTGTTTTCCTTCACCATATTTTGAGCCTTATGCCTATATCTTTGTTAATGATATTCATTTTTTTTGTTTGATTTTCAAAAAAATGTACAGCATTCCGGCATGGAAAAATGTATCCAACATCAATACAAATAGTTTCTCATTTTCTGGCGCGGTATTCGATGGTGGAAGGGAGAAGTATGCGGTGCCGCCAAAACAATGACAGGTATTTAATTTAAAAAAAAAAAATGAATTAAGGCGGAAATGAGATTACGGGACGCGCGATATTAAAAGGGTGTTTGTTACCGATCCAAACATCTTAGTCTCTTCAATGTGACGGTGGGTATCGTTAGAAGCCGTTCGGTACTGATGTAAAGATGCTTAGACATAACATTTGCATCAAAACAGAAAAAAGCGTGGGATGGTTTTTTCTGGGATATAGCCACAGTCAGGGGTAGACAAAGCTAAAAATAATTCAGGCGACAGCCCTTCTTCCTGGACCAGTCTTTTTTTTCAAATATTGGCCAAGAAAGCCATGAATTAAGATAAGGAATTAAATGTGATATTAAAACATTCCATTTATTAATTAATACAAGATTGGATTAAATGAATTCTTGCGCCGGAGTGGCCTTCCTAATGAAGACTCAACTATAATATTCAATTCCATAGTGATATAATGCAAGATAATTTCTGATGAGACCACATGACGCAGGAAATGTGCTTATAAGGAAATGTTGTTATAGTAACATCATGAATAACTGTGCAATACCTGCCTTCTACCATATCGGCTAGCAACAGTTAAAAAATTCATAATGACATGTTCGTTATTCTGACTTAATGATACACGTGATACAGATAGCACACAAATATTTGTACTCGTTATTTTTTAAAAAAAAATGTAATGAAAATTTCCGTAAACAAACTTGAAATATTAAAAAAAGTGTTCGAACTGAATTTAAAAATTCAGACGCCAGGTAAAGAGTATCAGGTGCCATGGCGACCGGCTGCCCTGTATTTTTCTACCCCTGGACACAGTTACTATGTACATATTTACCATACAAAAATGCATGTGGGAAATTCCTAAGGAAATAGGACACTAGACTTAAAAAATTAAAGTGCATTTTTTGGAAAATACTTAATATTGCATACATCTATAATATCTTAAATTTTCAGTTCAGATACTTATTTGACCAACTTCCTCCCATGTGACCCAGAAGACTAACTTATCTGAGTTACATGTGTGTATAATATTAATCAGCATTATTGCTTGTTGTTGTAGTAAATGTTTCAGAGTCTTTATTTACTGCAAAGCCTAAAAATAATGTGAGCGGTGAGCCTAATGTAAACAACATACGTATGGAAAAAGTAATTTGCGTAAATATTGTTCTTATTTCTTTATAATTCATAGCATTTTTGCAATATGCATGGAACTGAAAAAACTAAGTCCTTTTTGTGTTACGTCAGTAACAGAATATTTAATATTCTGTCGGGGGAATCAAAATAACAGAGAACCAAATTTTAGTGCCTCTTATTATTTGCATACGAACAACCTTTTTATGTGTAGTGTTAATATTGAATGAAGTTATGCATGTGCAGTGAAAAATGCAAAACTAGGTCTCAAGAACACTTCTGAATGTTACGTTAGTAACGATGGAATGGCCAATTTTTTTGAAAGAAAAGAGCATTTTTTTTAGTGTTTCTTGTTTTCTGGGGGAAGGGACGAATTTCTCAACTTGGCAGGGGGGGTTCGTCCCCTAATTTTTTCTTGCACCGTCACATATGTTTAGTCTTCTTTCCTCAGTATTCTTGGAGTGTAAGGAATTACCTTCGATGAAGGCCAGTGCTGATATCAGGTTATATCAGGTGATAGACTAAGGTACTAGCTATACCCGTGACTGCCATTGCAAGCCCAATGGTAAACCATTGGATGCTGGGCATTCGATATTTTTAATCATTAAGGTATGCCCCTAGTATGTATGTTACACTGATCCACCTCCAAGAGCCCAAATATCAGCCTGGTGTTATCTTCGAAGCACAGCAGCACCTGGTTGAGCTGTTGCAAGCAAGTGACGTGATTGGTTGTTTGATTGAATTGTTGTTCTAAGTCCTCTTTATGCGCATAATGGCTAATCGGGACTGTACCTCTGTTTAAAGTGGGATCCGAAGAACTATGTGTCTCCACCGGGTATCGAACCCGGGACCCTTTGATTGTGGCGTGATTGGTTCACACGTTCTCTTATCATATGACAGAGGATGTTTGGAACCACTAAGAAGGCACGGTTATTCTTTATACCTGCTCTTACTGTACCATGAGTTGTAGCCTACTTGTTGATTCATTAAGTTGATTTATTTTACTTACCTTTAATTTCCACTTTTGCCAAATCGCCGTGAAGAATGAGTGATGATACGATCAAATTGATGAAGTGACACTCAACATAGAACACCCATGCCAAAGCCGGGATTCGAACTCGGGATCCCTGGCGTCCTAGCGCGGTTTTGTAACCACTCCGCCACAGACGTCAGCGTCTGATGCAATAACAGTTGGCAGTCTTTATCTCCAATGACAATTCTTGAATTCGCTGCCATTGCCCAAGAAGATCTTTAAGAATTAAAAAAAAAATTACTAGGAACCGATATTCTTAAGATGACTGAAGGAAGCAGGAATAAAAAGTAAAAAAATGAAAATGCTAAATACGGTTACCGAAACCTTACAAGAAAAAGTCGGGAAGTTTGGAGAGAAAATGAAAAAGAGGGAAATTGGAAGATTGGTAGTTTACAAAGCATCGAAACAAGAAACCTAAGAGCACTCTTTTAATTAGCATTGTGCATGTTAACGAACTTACAAGACTACAGGTTCTTTTTAGAAAAATGACATCATTGCGCTACGTAATTTTTCAGCTCTCTTGTGCCTTAGATTACAATAAAATTACAGCCCCGTAGCTAGATATTTTGGCTCCCTATGCAGGATTAGGGTTTAGCGCCCCCACACCCCCACTAACACATTTTATTTACGTCCTTTGATATTTTCTTCTTTTGCCATGATTTGTGATATTTACATTCTACAAGTTTTGAAATGAGGAAACAAAGAAATCCTCTTTAAAAAGTAATATAGAAAGATTTATACATAGTTTGCATTTCTGATTTAAAAGAAGTTTAGCATATTTGAAGGGTCAAGGGAAAACAACATATAAGTGAATTTTCTGTCCTAAGCGAGTGGTGTTATTTCCTGCCATGTGGGTGATACAACATGCTTTCTTTTGTTTCATACAGATGAAACTTCCCATTAATCCAAGCATATTTTTTTTGTAGCTTTTAATTTACATGTTGAGTAACGTTTTGCAGTTAAAATTTATTTTTCTGGAGTCTTACGAGCGTTGACTTATCTGTTTTATCCTCTCATTTAAGAATATTTCTGTTATGTATTAGTGTCGGAAGAAAAGGAGTTTAAGGGGCGACCTTCTTGTAAGGCACCGAAAAGGCAACTAAACTTCCACGTAGTACACCGCGGTAACTGTAATGTTGGTGGCCATTAAAGCTCTGGCGTCTGGAACCACAGCCACTATGATCATCCGTAGGACTGAGTGGCCCTTTACAGCCTCAGCTTTCAATAGCTACGGATATTTTATTCCTCAGAAACAGAAGAGTTTTAGCTTATGTTAAGCAATGAATCAATGAACTAGTTTTCAAAATTTAATAATTAAGTAATAAGATATGTTTATTTTCTTCTCTACTTTACACTACGCCACTGATTTAAGTAAGCAGTCCATCACGATAAAAAATACATAATAATTATAATATCATAACAAATTATTGGTGTGCTCGGGTCCTACTGGCCCATATAAGTTGTCGCCAGTGCCCTATTTGACACTACATTGATTATTTCATAACACTAGCGCAACCCCGATCGGTAGCTAAGGAGTGGCGCAACGTGTTAGCAAATCTTGAAATTTCACATACGAGAAGTGTGAAATGCTCTGCTTAAACGAAGATTCATTAATGATAAAGTTCATTCTGTGTTAATTGTTCGTAACGAACATTGAAATCGAAGTTGAAATATGACAAATTTTCCTTTGCGTGATTAATTTGCTTGGTATTTGACACTGAAAAATGTGAATATTTGTAGTGATGCATTTTGTGGGAACGCGTCGTATTTTACAGCATGTGCGGATTAATTGGCCACAGACAGAAGAGAAATGTACAATGCCTGATTCGTCGTGCACTCTACTTCATAAAAAATCCACACTTTTGTTGTTTCTAACACCTGACAATTATCTGTTACGCTTTTTCATTGAAGCATGCATTTCTACATGTTTGTGAACTTACCTACATACAAGATATGAAAGAACAGTGTTGCAATATACACATATAAAGAACACCAAACACATTCTAGAAACAATTGTGATAAACGGGCTAATAGCAAAGAGTTCGTACACATACCTAATGTTAATAGAATGAAGCAATATTTTCACCAACCCTGATACATTTTTAAAGATTCAGAATGGAATTAATGTTGGATTATAAACATATTGACACATGGATTATAGGGAGAATGTCAGACGTTCAAGATAATTTGAAAATAACCTATTCCTGTTTTAGGTCGGGTGAGAATACGCATATTTTAAAAAACATATTCTGTTCTTCCCTGTTTGGTCTGTTACTCAAATCTGTGAAGATCTATATTTTCTAACATGGTAGATTTCAATGTATTTTTAGCTCTTAAAGAAGATTACTGTGCGTGTAATAAATATATTGAAATCTTAAATTAAATAATGTAAAACTTATACGAAACAACATTTCTTATTTAGGTATAATATTACTTGTTAATCTTTTACATCTAAGCAAATTTGCATTCAAGAGGTATTCAAAAAGTTCATTTACAATAACTGTACGAAATGTTTTTTCACCTGTTCTTAATTTTATGCTTGGGCATGATTTGCTCGGAAGCTAATATCTACAGTAGTTGCTTTTAGGACGTTAATCCAAATGAATAACTTGTATTCGAATGAAAAATTTCGATGGCTTAGATATTTTTTTACCTTTGATTCAAGGTGTCCTGAAATCGTTTCAAGAGGTTCATATCCTAATTTAAATTAGAAGTCAAATACCGAAGCTATCGAATTGAAGACAAACCTAAAAAGGGGACGAAGGTGTTATTCAAATTTACGGAATCAACTGGGAAGTGACTAGGTTCATTTGTATGCTTTATTTAAAATGTATTTCATGCACTATGATCTTGTTAATAGTTTGCGAATAGACTCATCACACAAAACTCAGAGAAAACACTTCAATTACTGATAAATATTTTGCAGATATTTCTATGATCCTACCCAGCCTATACTCAATTTTTGACTTGCAATAAATAAAACAACAATTGTGAAAGTCGATGTGAACATGTGTCGTTAAGGTTTGACTGGGCCTTGGGCCGACGAGAGCTTTGAGATGAATCTTCGTGTGGTTTGATGTCGCTGTCGTCTAGATCAGGGGTTCCCAAACTTTTTTGTTTCATGGTGTCCTTAGTGTTCCAAATATTTTCCATAGCGCGTAAGTCATAATGTACGCTTATCTAACACTTGCAACGCTAAGTAATGTCGTTAGTTTGCGTGTCTTAAGTTTCAAAATAAACACATATTTCAAATTCAGAAACATTTTACCATGTATAAAGTACTAAATAAGCACATACTTGGGACAATTATATAATTTCAGTGAAAATATTCGAACATTTCGATGCGTTCCAGGGAACCACTGGTCTAGATATTCGCAATACATTAATAGGATTACGTAGTCACGACACTATTGCAAATATCTAGAAAACAACGAAAGTAAACCACACGAAGACTCACGTGAATGCTCTAGAAGTAATTCAAAGCAGATATAATTTCTCAGATTTTTTGATATCATAGAGTCTAGCGATTTTTAAAAGGAGAAGAAATTTCGAAAACGCCTTTGTTGGCGGCGGTAAATGGTCCAGCCTTACGTGATTCCTTAAATTATCACCCATTTTCCCCCATAACTTTATTAACTTTGTCAATACGTGTTCGGAAAGCTATACTTATACCTATATAGGCCGATGGAGATTTTGTTGAAAGTAGAAATGGTGAGGAAATGAGAGAAATCTCTGTTTTTGTCCCAGTCCTGTCTCGAATTTCGAGATCTGCTTTCGATGGTCTTTTAAAATTAAAGACGAGAATGGTACAAAATATTTCGAGGCTTTTTGAGATGAAATCGATGAGAACCTCCCCCTTCCCCTCTTTTTCTCTAAGAAAATGAAGAATTAATAACTCAAATAATTTATATCACGGTAGGCGCTAGAACCTTTAGATTCCATCACTGGTGTACTACAGCCCACTCCGAAATTTTGAGAAAATCAAAATTTTTAAGTGGAAGTAGTACTAAAGAACTCGCGAAAAACCAAAATCATAAATGCAAACTCCCCTTAAAATGACACAGGACACCATTTCTTAATAACTTTTAAAATGATTTTTTTTTGTATCCTGGCCCCTAGACCTTTACAATTCCATCCCTTCCGAAAAAAATGCTAGTGGATTCCGCATATAGACTTCTGCATTGAATATATTAACTATATACATTTTATGAATTTTATATTGCTAGCATCTTTACGCTTGCAAGAACGAATCCACTCTCACAAAGGAGACAATACTTTGGAAGTGAATACTACGAAAAGTTTGTTGTTTGTATCTTTGGACCTGCGACTGTCGGCAAAAACAGAAGCTAGCAGTATTATAACTTAACCATTTGCAAATTAACAAAATAGCGTATGTACAAGTATAAATTATACAACTTTTCCTCCATGTAAAAACTGGTTATGATTCGTTGAAATGGAATATGCTGCTTGAATTTTGTAAAATCGTCACATTAACTTCCATAATTTAATCTGGCGGATGAATCACAATTTTCATAGTCTTACATAAATAAATAAATTAAACGCTCTTGTGGGACAACAGAAAATAATTTAAAACATTAGTAATATATTTTTCCTCAGTTGAAAAATTGAGTTCTAAGACATCATTCTTTTTTTAGAAATAATCAGGTTTAATTTCACAATTACGTAATATTATATTTTTCCTCCATTCAATAAATATTGAGCATATTAAAATGCACTGTACTAATAATGATACAAATTATTCATAAATTATTTCTTCCAATTCTCACTAAAATATAATACATGTATTTAAATTCTTCGGATTAATTGAATCATACGATGTTGCAATTAATAATCATGTTATGCAATAGAATGAAAGTAACAAAGGAGCAAACTGCAAATATGAAAAAAACCCTGCAGGATTCGACCCTACAACCTTCAGATTGTAAAGCAAAAACGACATCCTAATTTGCCACAACAATACGTGTCAGTTATAAATAAAGTATATACTTTCTGTTGTTTTTAGGCTTGAACTAGGAATCAAAATTTATTGATTTAGCAGTGTGTAATTGCTTTTGAGTTACGAAACTTGCCTTTTTGCGATTCGTCGTCAGATTCGCATGAATTTTGAGTAAACAAGCTTACGACCCAACCATATATAATTTTAATAACCTTGCACTAGTGTTACGTCTTGATTAGATCACAAATAATTTATAAGGATAAAATCACAACCATAGATTGCTAACAATTGGAACATCGAAATGCAATGCACATACCATGCTTTAGATTACGTCAACGTAACTACGTCAACAGAAACATGATCTCAGCTGAATGGGAATTGTTTGGAGTGAAAATTCCCGCGTGGTTTTTTGGGTGAATCACGCTCGACAATATTGATTCGGCAAACATTCCTGATCACGTCGTAAACATTGTTTTGCCCTGCGGTGACTTGTTGCTGTTGTTTTCGTTAGGTAATACCTTTTATTGAAGGGAATGATCGACAATATTATTATGGTATTCAGCCGATCACCGTGACGGGGTGGTCAGCACAATGCGCTACGATGAGTGTTCTTTGTAAATGTCCCTTCATCAATTTAATCATATCACTCATCCTCATCTTCGCGATTAGCCAAAGTGGCAGAAAAGAGAAGTAAAGTAAACCAAATCAATCAATCCTATAGTATTCAGAGATTTTCTTGTCAGAATTACAGTTTCCAGGAACTTTGGTTTATTTTACTTCGCTTTTCTGAAACTTTTGAGTAATCGCGAGTTTCTAAAAATTCAATGGTCTCCGTAGATTATTTGTATATAATCAAAACTAGGGGTCAAATGGATTTTGAGATATGAACATTATGTGCAAAAAAAATAGATTGCTGGACAAAAGTGATAATATTTTTGAAGATGAAGTTCTGTCTGTGTGTTATTCCTGCTATGGAACGGGTTCTGTAAATGGAGACGAACCAATCAAAAGTCAGATGGTGCCTTTCTTTTGGGAGCGTTTTTCTACCTGTACCTAATGTTCGGCGCTTCATTGAATTCTTTCAAACACTCAACTCCCTACCGAGCCTATATTTGACCTTTCAGACGCAGGTTTCTTGAAAGCATTGTGATGTCTGGGAAAGAGGACCAACGAGAGGGGATGAAGATTGCGGATTCCATTTCTTCTGCCGAAAAAAAAATATGTGATAGATTATAGAAAGAAGCGAACCAGAACAAAGAACATGATGCTAGAGAGGAGATATAAAATTAACTATTTTATATCCATTGTAAGAACTAAATTAATACAAACAAAAGTACGTGACTTCTGAGGAATGAATCGTTTCCAAGTGTATATATGTCGTATTGGCATAGACAGTTTGTAGTGGTCGACTTTCGATTTCGCCAGCAAAGTTCTCGGCTTCGATTGATTGATTGATTTGTTGTTTTTTGCACAGTGACGCTAATCAGGACTGAACTTACAACTTAAAGTGGGATCCGAACCACTATGTGGCCCCACCGGGTATCGAACCCGGAACCCCTTGATTACAAGGCGACGACGTTACCATTACCCCATCTGGGAGGCCTTCCCGTGTTCAAGTCTTCGCCTGGGCATGAGTTTTCTTTGTGAGTATATATATTCATGAAATTCACACAATCATCACTCATCCTTACCATTGCGATTAGCCAAGAGGGGTATAAAAGCGATGCTAAGTAACAAAAATAGCAAAAAATACAAATACATAATTCTAGCCGCACTGAAAAAGTTGACAGGTGAAATGATGGCCAAAGACTGCCATTTTCAGTTGCAATGGAACTACTGTCAAAACATGACCATCGCTCCTTTTTAAAAAAATTGACAACAATTATATAGTTTTTCTAAGGATTTCTTAAATTTTATTGCCGGCCCTTGTGGCGGACTGGTTAGCACATCGCGCTACGACGCCAGGGGTTCCAGGTTCGAATCCTGGCCTGGACATGGATATTTGTGAGTGTGCATTCATCAATCTCATCATATCATCACTCATCCCCATCTTCGCAAATTAGCCAAAAGTGGCACAATAAGCGAAGTAAAATAAAGCAAATCAAATCACAAACCACAAATCTTAAATTTTATTGATTCAGTTTCTAAAAATGTATGTGCATGCAAAAATAGTGACTACGGGTGATGCTTCACAACCGGGACGAATCGGGTTCGATACTCGGTGGGGGCACAAAGTGGTTCGGATCCCACTTTAAACTGTAGGTCCAGTCCCGATTAACCTTACTGTGCACAAAGTGGACTTAAAGCACCAACTCAATCAAGCAAACAAACAACCGGGACAAAGTTTCGCGCCTTACACCTCTCCTGTTAACTCCTAACCATAGCAGTAATCGGACTTTCAAAGTACTCCCACTCCAGAATGTTATAGAATGCAAGCCACATGTAATTGTTTTGAAATTAGCAGAATATGAGTACTTTATGAAATAACAAATGCTAATGAATTATGAAACGGATTGCAAACATTATTAATTCAGTATTATAGCACTTTGTGAAACATGGAATTGAGATTAAATCAATTGGACTGTATTTTCGAATATTAATTAAACAGTAATTGTGCAGACCACATAATCAAGATAAAATGTATGTGACTATTTCAAGTTTAATTGCTGCTGCTCATGGAGGTGTGTAAATAATTTAAGAACATTGTTTGTTTTTTTAAAAAAAAAGAGGCAGGTATTATTTATTGAAACCACGCACAATTGAAGCCCGACATACATGTCCAGATTTACTTTTATCGTAGAAATGTTAATTGCTTTATGTAGAAATATAATGTATGAATGTTGTTTGTATATGCATATATATACAGGGTGTATCATAAGTGATAGCGCAAACTGAAATGTTGAAAAGTATACGGTAGTATAAGCAAACCAGTCTCAGTAAACACAGGGTAGCAAACGAACAGTTTTTAAGGTAATTGGTTACGATCCGCCACTTGCTTGATTGTATTATTTATATATATTTATATATATATATATATATATATATATATATATATATATATATATATATATATGAGCTTAACTCGAGAAAAGTCCTTCCCGGATTCGATACCCGGTGGAGGCACATAGTGTTTCGGATCCCACTTTAAACTGTAGGTCCGGTCCCGATTAGCCGTACTGTGCATAACGTGACCTTAAAACACCAGATCAATCAATTAATCTAGAAACGTCCCTATTCATTCGTTCATTTCTTCGTTGACGTGAACAATCGAACGATTCAATATCTGCGTTTCCTCGGAAACTACTCTAAGTACAATTGTATAATATTTATTATCTTGATCGATCCGTCTACAAATGGTGACCACTATCGGAATTATAACGACTTTCCCTAACCAAATAATATTACACATAGGGGTAAATGCCCATAAAATAAAATAAAAATTAATGAGGCATTATATTGATTTAGAAAACTATGAATGCTATAAAGAAAAATTGTGTATAATGCTATTTAATAAATGTATAGATTGTCTTCATGAATAATTCGTTAGGAATGTATGAGCATTTAACTGGGGGATATGCCACGCACTTATTAATGCTCATGGAACATACCGCGGTTACGTAAAAAAATTCAACTATAACTTGTTTAAAATTGTTTGTGTTCCAAAGCAATTGCTTCGAAATTAATTAGAGATAATTGTTTTCTTTCCTATTAATTTATTTTCCTTGTGACTGACAAACGCCTCAATGAAATACTCTTTGTACATTCTAATTATACAGTTTTAATTAAGACTGAAGTCAGTTCCGGGTTTGTGAACTTCTCGTGTAACTTTGGAATCTGAGAGATATGCTGTCGAATTGAGTACAAATATTGATATTTCATAGGAGAGTGTCTGTGCCTGTGTTAATATTTAACTACCTATGACTTTTGTTTGAAGGAACTGTTCTTTGGCTAATGGTTGAGCCGGTTCATTATGTAATTCTGCCACAGTAAGGCCTAGGTTTATTTGTGTGTAATCGGCCAAAGTTAGGACTAAGTTTATATTTGTGTAATCTTCCAAAGTTACGCCTAGGTTTATTTGTGTGTAATCTGCTACATTTAGGTCTAGTTTTAAATGTGTGTAATCATCCACATTTAGGTCTCTGTTTATTTGTGTGTAATCTGCCACATTTAGGTCTAGTTATAATTGTGTGTAATCTTCCACATTTAGGCCTATATTTATTCGTATGCAATCTGCCATAGTTAGGCCTAGGTTTATTTGTGTGTAATCTGCCACAGTTAGATCTAAGTTTATTATGGTATTGCTTACTAAGATCTGACACTTTGAATACATGTACTTTTTATCAGCCTCATAAATCTAGAATATTTCACTTGTTTACAATATTACTTTCTTCTTTATTGCTTTAGTTTCTCACGTATACAGGTAAAGGTAAAAGGTAAAGTGTTCCCCTGTGCATAGCACCACGCTATGAAGGCGTATAGGGGGTCTGGGGGTAACGCCCCACACTTTCTTGATCCGGTCGTGAGTGGGGGTGATGTGATCAGCATCACGCCCCTAACCGCCTTTACCCCCCAGGGTTTCCCCCAGGTACCCATGTTATTCGACGCTGGGTGGGCGCCGGGGCCGCTTCCACCGTTAGAAAAGTTCCCGGATTTGAACCGGCCAAAGTTCACGTATACAGTCGCAGTTAAATTGTGTTGGAATTTAAGCAATCACGGTGGAAAACTTATTCAACCATATCCTTACAAGTAGGCAATTTAAATTACATTTCGATTTAACAGTTAACATGGAATATAAGGTTGTATGTTAATGACCACGAACTCTCGTGGCTGTGCAATATGCTGTACAGTCATCTGCAATAAAATGGAACATTTGTATCCTGAAACACTCTCTTTTCTGCAGTGTGTTATGTTTGTTGTCTAACTCTACGGCTATTAGCAAATTGCAATAGCAAGTTGCAATAGCTAATTGCGCCATCGCCGTAGAATTGGGCAACACACATAACGCTCTGTCGGGGAGATAGTGTCTCAGGATATTAGATGTTCAATTTTCTATTGCGAGTGTCTGTACATAGCAAATCAATTATGAACGGAACAATTTAGAAGACGGGAACTGTTTTGGTAAATGCTAAAGTGTAATAAGATTTTAATTTTCGTGATTTAAAATATCATATAGGGATATGCATCTCTTTACATGAATAATTGGTATTTTTCTTTCCCAAGACAGATTATGTGCAGTAGATTTACATGGAATTGAAATTTGGTGTATATGTAAAAACAAACTCGAATTAGAGAAATGACGGAATGAATATACCGTCGACGAAGTTTGACGTTGAAGTTTCTAAAGTTCAATTTACGCACAGAAAGGCTGATCGGGGCTGGATATACAGTGTAAAGTGAAATCTAAATCAATATGTGCTTCCATCGGGTATCAATCCCGGATCTCTTAATTACAAGGCGACGGCCGAATAAACCGTCTAAAGTATGGAAAGAAAACATCCATTGAGCCATATTTTTATGCTTATCTATTTAATATTTATATTACAGGTCTCGTCTGTCCGGCTTCCCATGTGTAATGCTAGATGACCTGCGGACATGGACTCATTTGGGTACGTTGTTCATGTTACTAGTTTTTCTTTCATAATATTCATGTAATCGCACGTTTTCCAGAAAGGGATATGAAATGAACAATAACCAAACTAATAAATAAACAGTTCTTTTAAATGGACGCAAGCCATCACATTTTATGTAAGATACTTCATAAGGACCCCTGTCTTTGCTTACTACACTATGTTTCGTCTGTAGCAGAGTTAAAGATAAAAACGTGTCATCGTCTAGAATTTGCTAACCTACACTGAGATACTATTGTTTTTGTATTCTTAATGACAAAAATGTAACTGCGATAGGCGTCCGAAATTATTCACTAATCCAACTCGAGCTTTGGCAGCTGAAAGGGCAAATATTTTCACATTTTCCTCTCCATTCTAAAAACCGCTGTGATATTCCAAAATCTGAAAAATTAAATCAGCTTGGAATTCCTTCTAGAGCATTCACGTGAATTTTCGTGTAGTTTGCTTTCACTGCTATCTAGATATTCTCAATAGTTTCGCGATTACGTAAGTGTATTAAACTATTGATAATATCTGGATAACAGTGAAAGCAAACTACACGAAAATGCACGTCAATGCTCTAGAAGGAATTCTAAGCTGATGTAATTTTTCATATTTTGGAATATCACAGCGGCTTTTAGAATGGAGAGAAAAATGTGAAAATATTCGCCCTTTCGGCTTCCAAAGGTCCAGTCGAGCCTTAAGTTGGCTCGGAATTATATTGTGAAGTAGACTGATCTACTAGGTGAAGTTGATACTGAAACAAAATATATTTATGATTAAGATGTAGCCTTAATTAGTATTCCAACATTGGAGATGTGTAGTATAACAGCTAAGTCGAAAAGAGCCGAGAGAAAACCTTGGTCAGAAGAAAAAGTAGGGTGTAAATTGATAGAAGAACTTATTGGTTTCATATTTTATTACAGAGATGGCTAAAGTCCTCGAGAGATGGAGCTACTTCCCGACTTAACAAACGTACAGGGCAATGAAATAATTTATGTCGTACTAAACTATTATTTGAAAGACCTTTAATGACAAAATTTTACATCCTCGCATTTATTAGTTTCTCACGAAGATACTGCAATCTTCTTCAAACGAACAAGACGTCGGCGCCAGCAGCAGAATCTGACTCTGGTACATACATCGCTGGATCTCTCGACCTGATGCTTAACCTGATCTGACCTTTAGAAGACAAGTAGAAGAGCTTCAGCATAAAGCCAACCAAAGGCTACGATGACTGGACTCTATCTTCAAAAACCTACGGCTGTCATTGGAAGCTCATGTGTGTATCTAGAAGATCATGGTGCGACCAGCCATACTACATGGCATCATCCCACGCGCAGTGGCACACCATAGCCAAATTCAACTTGCATAAACAAGTTCTCAAGAACAAAGCATTTGGAACAGTCGAGACATTTGCAAATCCAGGAGGACCTGGAGTTTGATCATCTGGAAGGCATCATTTCAGAAGAAGACGAAACCTTCTCAAGCAGCATAAAAACACATTCCGATTCTGAAGTTTGGAACATTGGTACACAGGTGCTCGGATGGGTCACCACGACGACCATGACATATTTCTGGTAACACCTTGCAAGAAACCTCTTCGGTCTTGTAAGGACCACAGATGCAACACAAGATCTCAAAGCTATAGGTGCAGGGATCACAGAATCCATACTGCAAGAACGCCAATGATTGGGATGACCATAATATTTTGACCCAAAAACGGGACATCCCAAGGAGATCAGTTTACCACCCCCCTTCCTGAAAAATCGATTAGCCTTAATTATAAAATTATTGTTATTATTTATTAAAGGATGGATCACATAAATGATACATTATAAACAATAAATTAAATATGATCTCCCGGTATGACTTACACAGCGTTTCTCGTCCTTTCTGATCAACCTTTGATGTTAGTCCCATGCTGAAGTTGAGTAATGTCAGAAGTATTTAGCAGAAAAAGCAATCTTCTTACGAGCAGCTTTAGTCTTCATCAACCGTTTATAACTCTCCCCGAAAACCTTACCCTACATATCAGACACACAACAGTAGTGAGTAGATCACAAATATGCCTTCTAGCACAGCTTTGATTTCTTGACCAAACGACTACAAAAAGTTGAAAAACTCATTTTCTCTCCCCGTTCCGCGCCTCATTTATTGCGCTGACGATGTTTCACGGGCGCAAAAAGGCAGTGATGAGTGAAAGATGAGCTCTCATCCTCTCATCCCTCTCATCCCTCTCATCCTCCTCTCATCCTCCTCTTATCCTCCTCTCATCCTCTCATCTTCCTCTCATCCTCTCATCCTCTCATTCTCTCATCCTCTTATTTTTTGAAAGATGAGTGCACCTTATCGTAATTTTCCAAGTCTGGGACCAAATGTTTATATATCGTGACCTTCGTAAACCTCTCCTCTCATCCTCTCATCCTCTCATCCTCTCATCCTCTCATCTTTTGAAGGATGAGTGCACCTTATCGTAATTTTCCAAGTCCGGGACCAAATGTTTATATATCGTGACCTTCGTAAACCTCTCCTCTCATCTTCTCATCCTCTTATTCTCTTATTTTCTCATTTTCTTATTCTCTCATCCTCTCATCCTCTCATCCTCTCATCCTCTCATCCTCTCATCCTCTCTACTTTTAGAATATTGTCGTCAACATTAGAGATGAAGTTGGAGTGCTGGAATCAACGGGGCCAAATGTTTATATATCGTGACCTTCGTAAACCTCTCTCTTGGGGGAACGATGTGGCATATACACACGCGCGCGCTCTCATCCTCTCATCCTCTCATTCTCTCATCCTCTCATTTTTTGAAAGATGAGTGCACCTTATCGTAATTTTCCAAGTCCGGGGACCAAATGTTTATATATCGTGACCTTCGTAAACCTCTCCTCTCATCCTCTCATCCTCTCATCTTTTGAAGGATGAGTGCACCTTATCGTAATTTTCCAAGTCCGGGACCAAATGTTTATATATCGTGATCTTCGTAAACCTCTCCTCTTATTTTCTCATCCTCTCATCCTCTCATCCTCTTATTTTTTCATCCTCTCATCCTCTCATCTTTTGAAAGATGAGTGCACCTTATTGTAATTTTCCAAGTCCGGGACCACATGTTTATATATCGTGACCTACGTAAACCTCTCCTCTCATCCTCTCATCCTCTCATCTTTTGAAGGATGAGTGCACCTTATCGTAATTTTCCAAGTCCGGGACCAAATGTTTATATATATCGTGATCTTCGTAAACCTCTCTCTCGGGGAGGGAACGATGTGCCACACACACACACACACGCGCGCGCGCGCGTATGCCTCTCATTATTTTCCGTATTGTGACGCAAGCAAACAAATAATAATTGTTGTTTTTTTTTTAGGATCCCTGGCCCCTATATAACCTCGCCAGGGGTGCAACCCCTCCCCGAACCCATTCACCTTGCATCCTCTTCCGCCCGAAGAGATTCTATTTTTTTCAGCTTTCCCACGGTTCTGAATGAAGAATCCACCACATCCCCGATAACAATAGAATCAGAAGCGGATGTGGCGGAAGCGAACACAGCAGCATCTTCCGCTTTTTGAGTTTTGTGCTGGGGATCGTCCGTTTCACACACCACACCCTGACGGGGCGTGGAATAGAGGCTGAGGGGGGGAAATGATCGACAATACATGCATGGGTGGAACTGTCAACATCCCGTTTATTGTTATTTGTCCCCCACAGGATATTGTGCGTATCACAAAAGTTTTTTTGTTGAAAAAAATATAGCATGAATGAATCAGTCAACAAGGGTTTTATTTGCTAGGACATTGACTATAGCCCTCATTGTGTTTTCACCAAAAAGAGTCGCGTGGAGTAGGAAGGAGAGAAGGAGAAAAAAGAGAGGAGTTCCTATATAACGTACCAGTTTCTTCTTTTGTACATTATTATCATAGTGAACGTCAATCGTGGCAGTTCAGTATTTTTTAATTTGTTTATCTGGCAGTATACATATATATCATCGTGGAAGTTTTAGTGAGCTACAAGTTTTTATTTTGAAGTTTTTCTATCTCTCTTGAAAGGTGAACGTCAATCGTGACAGTTCAGTATTCTTAATTGTTTGTCTGGCAGTATACATATTAGGGTGCCAAGGAAATGCATGGTAAAAAATAAATATATATTTTTTGTGAGTCTTACCCCCTAAATTTTTTCCTTTTGACCTAAAAATAAGATAAATGCCTTTTTCTTCAAAATTTTTTAATATTTACAGGTCCCTCAAAAGCATTGAACTTTATAATTATTACCAGAAAAAGTGCTGTAAATGAAATTTGACGAAAAGAGGGAACTGCTTGTGATTTTTTAAATATAGTTCAAAAGTTTCTATATGATACAGTTCAATAATTAAAATATCCAATTTTATGTTTTTAATAAATTATCAAAGTTTCTCTTCTCTGAAATGGCAGCACAGTGCTTTCAAAATGGCTACCGTCCACAATCACGTTTTTGTTTTAGGTTTTATTTCCAATGATTTGATAATTTTAGAAGATAAAGCACCAAGACATTTTAGAAGATAAACATTTTAAAAGATAAAGAGTATGAAGACTTTTTTGAAGATGAGGACATTTTAGAAGATAAAGAGTATAAAGACTTTTTAGAAGATAAGGACATTTTAGAAGGTAAAGACAATAGAAATGAACAAATCTTACACAATTTTTTGTTTTATTTAAACAATATTTCTAAAGGATATTGATAAAGTTAACTTTGTTTTATGTTCGATCATAACTAATTAACTACGCAATATGTATATTTGGATAAGTTACTTTTGAAATGAATTATGAAAGAAAACTAACCCTAAAAAAATATCACTTATTTAGTGAATGAGAGAATATTTAAAATTTTTGAACACGTTTTGAATTTATAATCAGGATCTATATTTTTAACATATTTATACGCTGTTACAAATTATAAATGCAATAATTAGGTGCGTTTTTGCTTTCAGGTAGATAGCTGCCATGACTTCACAAATTGGAAAAGACCGTGGAATTTGGTTGATTGGTGGCACTATAGATTTAATTACAGGATGCAAATTGCCATCAAATAGACAAATTTTAGCAAGATTCTTTCATTCTCACACAAATGAAAAGCAGACCATTCAAGAAAGTGCTAGGAGGACAACGATGGAGCTTCTAGAATTGTGGGAAAAGGCGAGAATACCTACTCGTCAAGAATACAATATCATTGTGAAAATTAAAAATTTATATGGACAATGGCAAACATTACAGAAAAATGCCAGTCGAAAAAGTGATACACAGAAACATAAAGAAGAAGCATTTACAGAAGCTTTGGATGATTTGTTTGATGTTGCCCATGCTGATGCCATGAGTCTCATAAAGATCAAGGAAGACAAAATGTTCTTGGAAGCACAGCGAGAAAAAGGAAGGAGGGGAAGTATGGGGCCGGTTGACATAAAGTTAGCCAGACAGGAAGAACGGCGTCATAAGCAAGAATCTTTACAAGATTTAAGAAAGCGCAAAGAAGAGCAGAGAAAGAAGGAGTTGGTGACAACTGATGTTGAAGTGCTTAGTGGCAGCAGTGAGACTGAAAACGATAGTTCATCAGATGATATGGTACCAGTTTTTAGTGCTTCAGCTGAAGATGTCTCACATTCTAAAAAGCAACGCGTGACTAATTTCTTTACTCCAGAGCTGGGCGCTGCTCTGGATCGTACAAAGGTAAGCGACAGAAATGCTACCTATATTTTGGCTGCTGCTGCAAAATCTCTAGGTCACAATCCTGCTGAACTAACTTTAAATAAAGAATCCTGTAGACAGTTTCGAAGACGAAACAGAGAGAACATTGCTACTCAAATCAAAAAGACTTTTTCACCAGACACACTATTGACTGTTCACTGGGATACCAAGCTATTACCCTCTTTGGAAATTCCTCAGTGTGGGGGTTCTGCTAAATCTGTAGACAGAATTGCAGTGCTTGTCTCTGGATGTGGTTTAATGAAATTGCTAGCTGTCCCATCATTACAAAATGGTACTGGTGAAGCGCAGGCATTCGCAGTGTATAACGCACTAAGAGATTGGAACTTGACTGATTCTGTTTGTAGTATGTCATTCGATACTACTGCAAGTAATACAGGGAGCAAAAGTGGCGCATGTGTATTGCTTGAGCAGAAGATGAATAAAAAATTGTTATCTTTGGCATGCAGACATCATATTCATGAACTTATCATTGCAAGAGTATTTGAAACATTATTTGAGACCGGTGGAGGTCCGCAAATAAAACTGTTTCAGAGATTTTCATCGGTGTGGAACATTATCAATGTAGAGGCCTATGAAAGCAGTATTAGTGATATAGAGCTAACTGTAAAATTGAATCCGATTAAAGATGACATTTTGACTTTTTTGAAAAACCAGTTGCACATACATCAACCCAGAGACGATTACAAAGAATTGTTGAATTTAGCAATTCTTTTCCTAGGCGACCTATCTAGTGCTGCTAATATTAATGCGCCAGGTGCCTACCATCGTGCAAGATGGATGGCAAAACTCATTTATTGTTTTAAGATCTACCTGTTTCGCTCACAATTTCACCTTACAACCCGTGAACTTTCCCAACTTCGGCAGTTTAATCTGTTCGTTGTGTCCATATATTTGAAGGTGTGGTTTACTTGTCCTTGTGCAGCTTCTGCTCCACAACAAGATCTGGAACTGTTGCAAAAATTAGTTGAATACCGGATTACAAATAAAGCTGTAGCTAATGCAGCACTGAAAAGTTTCCTGCATCAACTTTGGTATTTAAGCGAACACCTAGTAGGTTTGGCATTCTTTGATGATAATGTGTCAGTGGAGAACAAAATTCTGATGGTCAGTGCTCTTTCACGAGATGAAAAAAACGAACCTGCTAAGAGAATCAACCTTGACATTGACAATTGTGACATTTCTTCAAAGCGATTATCTGATTTCGTTACTGTGAACACAAGACATATTTTTGTTGCACTTGATATATCGCAGGACTTTCTTCGAGAGCATCCATCCAAGTGGACATCACTTAATAGCTATTTGGTTGCTCAAGTCAGAGTTAAATCACTTAAGGTGGTGAATGACGCTGCAGAGCGTGGAATTTCACTAATTCAGGAATTCAATCCTATACTAACAAATCAGGAGGAACAGAAACAATTTCTACTGCAGGTTGTGGAAAAGCACCGGCGTGAATTTCCCGAACCTAAGAAGTCGAAACTCGTAGAAAGTGTAACTGCAACAAGTTCCATTGAACATTGAGTTGATGGCTACAAAAAGTTTTGTAATTCACTTACTGACTCTTTACAGTACTTTTTGCTTCAGAAATACTACATTTATGGCTATTAATAACTAGTTTTCACACGTTTTTGTCATGTAAATAAATTTCCCTAAAATTAGTTAATGTAATAAATTTCAAATGCTTTGAGGAAGTGGTAAATATAATTTTTATGTCCTAATATTTTTGGTAGATAATTACTATGCCAAAAGGAACATTTTTGAGGGGTAAGACTTTAAAATTTTTAAACTTCGTTTTTCCTTGGCACCCTAATACATATATATCATCGTGGAAGTTTTAGTGAGCTACAAGTTTTTATTTTGAAGTCTCTCTCTATCTCTCTTGAAAGGTAAGTTTTTATTTTTTCATGATATATTAATATTTTTTTGTTTTGCGTCTGACACACACATATTCAGAGGAGTCATAAAAAATTGACACACACTTACATGTCGCATATTTTTTACCTCCTACAACAGTGCACACACACATACATACATACATACTGTTCGCGTCTAATATATATATGTGGAAGGAAAAATGTCTAGCATTTTTTCAATTTTTTTTCCTTCTGTTTCAGTGCGCTTTCCACTACCACCACCACAACCCCCCCAAAAAAATTTCTCTGTATATATATAAATAACAGAGAGAGAAAAAATGGAACCGCAACCAGGTCCCTCCGGTTTTTGCGGGAAAGTGGCATGTCGCAACTGTAGGAAGTTGATTTCTAAACCTAACATTGCTAGGCATTTGAAAAAATGTCGTCTACCGGAACATGATGTCGTAGTCCCGCCGGCAGAAAAATCTCGCATTGATGCGCATGAAGGCGGTGCTTTGAATAAAAGTGCACGCATCATGACGTATAAATCTGGAAGCGATGAAAAGTGTGACTCGAGCATCTTCCTCAACAATGTGAAATCTCAGGTAGTCGATAAATTACGTGATTGCCTCCTCAATGTTGCAATTAAAATTCATCTCGTCTTGACCCTGCTGTATGAGAAAGTTGTCTCGTCCGAGTCAAGCACTTTTAGCTTTTACGTAGGGTGTGAAGGCTTACACGATGACAATAACGAGGATCTTGACGAGATAGTGACACGGCTATTTGATCACCTGACACAAAAACAAGAAGAGTTTGAAGGTAGAGGAAGTGGATGGAGTCTTTGCGGTCGCAGCCACATGTTAGAACTTCGAGTCTGCAATTTCAAGCCGTTACGCAGCGCTCAAAAAAAAACAAAAACAAAAAAATGTTGCACGAGACATTAAAAAAAAAAAAGCTGTGTTGAACATACAAAGTAATGATCAGAAGAGTTTCCTATGGTCTGTCATCGCCGCATTACACCCAGCTAATAATAACCCCCAACGTCTGTCCAATTACAGAGGATACGAGGGAAAATACGAGAATATGATGAGAGGAATTTCCTATCCTGTGCCCCTGAATAAGATCAATCAATTTGAAAAAAACTATAGAGAGGAAAAAGGAGAAGATATCGATATTTCTGTGTTTGGGGTTGACGATTCCGGCAATATTCGTGTCTTAAGACCTGCTAGAAGCCAGAATAATGTAATTCGACTCTTGCTTGTAGATGGGTGTTACAGTTTAATTCGGAATTTCTCACGATTAGTAGGAAGACAGATCACCAAGGATCACGATAAGATCGAAATTTGCGATCGATGCTTCAGAATTTTTCGCGTGGGAAAGAAGATGAAAGAACAGCACAAGTGTTTTGGCTCCGTGAATGCAGAACCCGAAGATGTCATGCCGGAACCCGGAACCAAGATGAAATTTCAGAAACACCAGGCTCTTCTCCACCACCCCGTCGTCCTTTATGCCGACTTTGAAAGCTTCCAAGTTCCCATGACGTCTTGCAACCCTGATCCCTCTACCTCAAACACGATCCAAATTTTTCACCACGAGCCTTGCAGTTTCTCCATCTACGGAGAAAAATTGAATGATGTCATCTTGTATTGCGGACCCGATGCGGCAAAACATTTTGTTAAGAAGATAGCGGAATGTGCGAGAGAACTTGCACCCAGCCTGAAAGGCTCTTACGTTTCTCCACCTGCTCTCACGACGGAACAACAACGGAGACATGACGCGGCGACAAGATGCGAGGAGTGTAACCAGCCTTTTACCGCCGAAAATCTCAAGGTTGTCCACCATGACCATCAGAATGGATTATTCCTGAGCACCATCTGTAATTCGTGCAATCTTAAAATTAAGGAGTCGCATTTCGTTGCCGTGTTTCTGCACTACACGGAGAAGTACGACACGCATCTCTTCGTCAAAGAGCTCTACAACATAACTTCTCGAATCAGGATTATTCCGAGAACGAGTGAGAAGTATATTGCGGTAAGAATTTGGATCCCTCTCCAAGAAGGAGGAAGTGTGGAAGTGCGAATCCTGGACTCTTACAATTTCCTGTCCTCCAGCCTCGCAAGCCTTGCATCTCAACTTGGCGACGAAGATCTTGTGGCCACCAAGCAAAAATGTTTTTCGGGGAGAGATGAGAATTTGAATCTGTTGCGTCGCAAGGGCGTCTACCCCTACGAGTACGTCAACGATTTCGAGAAATTTGACGAGACGGAACTTCCACCCCGGGAGGTATTTTATTCTCATCTCACGGAGGACGTCTGTTCCGAAGAGGACTACGAACACGCTCGTAGTGTATGGACGGCATTCAATTGCCAAACTTTTCGCGATTATCACGATCTCTATCTGAAATTGGACGTGACTCTCCTCATGGATATTTTCGAATCGTTTCGTAAGAGATGCATCGCGATATACAAGTTGGATCCTGCGTATTTCTTCACGACGCCGGGGTTGACTTGGGAATCGATGATGAAATACACCAACGTGGAACTAGGACTCATCGCAGAGAAGGAACAGTATGCTTTCATGGAGAGTGCGATACGCGGTGGCATCGTCCAATGTCCCCGACGCCATGCTCAGGCAAACAATCCTCATACGCCTGGTTACGATGCATCGAATCCCAACACCTATATTGTCTACTGGGATGTCAACAACCTGTACGGCCACTCCATGTCCCAGTGTCTTCCCATCAGCGACTACGCGTGGATGACCGAAGAGGAACTCTCCTGCGAAGATTTTCTCAACTGGAGGGAAGATAATGAATGGGGCTGTTTCTTGGAAGTGGATCTCGATTATCCCGAAACGCTTCACGAGAAACATCACGGATTGGCCCTGGCCCCCACCAAAAAGAAGCCACCTGGAGGATCATCGGCGCCAAAACTAATACTAAGCATGGAGAACAAGCGGAATTACATTCTGCACTACCGACTCCTCCAATTTTACATAAGTCACGGCTTGCAGTTGAAGAAAGTTCATAGAGGATTGAAGTTCCGACAGAGCAAGTGGCTGGAACCCTACATAACCGAGAACACGCGCCGCAGAGCGCAATCGACATCGCCTGCAGACAAGGATCTGTACAAACTGTTCAATAACGCCATCTACGGCAAGACGATGGAGAACGTGCGTAATTACATCGACGCAACGTTGGTCACGGACGAAAAGAAATTTGAAAAGATCGTCGCGTCCCCCTACTTCAAAAACTTCACCATTTTCGACGAGAATCTAGTATTCGTCGAGAGGAACAAGAAGCAAGTGATGCTCAACAAGCCGATTGCCATAGGTGCCACCGTCCTTGAACTATCAAAATTGCACATGTACCAATCGTACTACGATCAGTTTCAACCCTTTTATGGAGATAACATCCAAATATGTTACATTGACACGGATAGCTTCATTTTTCTAATCCAAAACACACCAAGCCTCGAACATGATCTGACTAAGATGAAGCATCTGTTTGATTTTAGCAACTTACCATCAGGCCATCAGTTGCATTCGGCAGAAAACAAAATGACGATTGGAAAATACAAAGATGAAGTTGGCGGGAAGTACATCAGCGAATTTGCGGGGCTTCGTGCCAAAATGTACTGTGTAAAGATTGCAGAAGAAAAAGAGATCAAGAAAGCGAAGGGGGTGGGAAAAATAAGTACCAGCAAATTTAGCATGCAAGACTACAAGGAATGCCTTTTTCATGGTAAAAGGCAACTCAGCACCGATCATCGCATTGCAAGTAAATTGCATGATTTGTACACGACGCGCGTAAGCAAGGTCGCATTGGATGCAACGGACAACAAGTTACGTGTTCTCGATTGTCAAATCCACACGAGAGAGTGGGGCCACTACAATGGAAGCGATAAATGTGACGTGTGTTAACCGTAACCCCATAGCCATGAAGTCCGTTGTGTTTTTTGCTATTCTTCAAAACATACGGAGGAAAAGAGGAGCCCTCGGGCGATGAAAAGTTGCAAGCTGTTATTATGTTGTTAAGCCCGCTCCAAACCGAGGCTCATTAAATTCAACTCTTACTTTTCATCGCCCGAGGGCTCCTCTTTTCCTCCGTATGTTTTGAAGAATAGCAAAAAGCACAACGTGTTAAATAACTAACAAGAACAATGAATCTCTTTGGTTTCCGCAAACAAAACAACATGGACACTGCATCACCAAATTCCAATAACCTCTTACCTTCCGTGTTATCTAAACTCAATGGTCTACTAATTGTACATCTTAATAGTATATGGACGAAAATAAATGACGATGTGGGCAAGATGTTTTATGTTTTTAATAACAATTTACATTTCTATGAAATTCCGATCGACGGGAAACTTCAAATCACCGTGAATCCGGAGAACACAGGCGAAATCAAAATTTCTACCGGCAAGAACATTTTTCGAATGAAGCACGACAAGGTACTTTCTAACATGTCGTACGATGTGTCTGCAGGAGATTATCTTTACGTGGAACTCCTAGGAGATTACGACAAACTCGTTCCTCTCTTCGTAGAATTACGAATCGTCTATTCTATTATAAATAACCATTAACCAAAAATGCCTAACGACATTTTCGGCAACACCAAGCGTGTAGACCATGCAGAAGAGATTCTCATGTTGGACGTTCGTGTTAAGAAGTTGAGGACCGATTTGATCGCTTTGCAGGAGACCTTAAACAAAAGTTTAGAGTCTGAGATCGCTACGCTCCAAACGCAATGTCTCGATCCCATTCTGAAAATCGATTCCGAACTGAAAACACTGATAAAAAATTATGTCGACGTACCTTCTTACGACAACATTCAAAATATACAGTTGAGCATGGATTCGCTTCAAAATGATTTGGCCAAATTACAGCAATTTCAATCGAAAAATGAAGATTTGGAAAAATTGAAACTCGAAATCGAAGAGCGAACTTCCGCAATAGAAAAGAATTTCTCTGAACTTCAAACCGTGGTGAATGATATTGATGTAGAACGCTTGCAGGTTGTTGTTTCCAAATTACAAGAAGAATTCACCGGCACGTTGGAAGAAATCAAATCCAAGTTGCAGATTTTGGAAGATACAATGACGAACCTACCATCGTCGGACGAACTGCAGGTCATCGGTGAAAGCGTCGCGGACATAAAAATTCAACTGGAGGCTTATCAAGATTTCGAACACATTCAAACCACCATCGCTACGCTTCAGGCGTCCTTGGAATTGATCAACGAAGAAATTAAAAATATTCACGCTGAAGCAAGTGTGTTGACGAGTATTCAGGACACGTTAAGCACGGTTCAGCAGAAGATCCAATATTTGGAAAATTTGAACGTCGAATCCAATCTTACTCATTTTCATCACGTACTGGACAACATACAGGGTGACTTGGAATCGTTACGAACGAGCGTGCCTTCGAGCGAAGATTTGGAAAAATTGAAAACGGCGGTGACGGCACTATCCGATTCGAGTGACATCAAAAGTTCTTTGAGCGATCTCGAGAGTAGGGTGGCCAATCTCCCCACCTCCAAAGAATTACACGCTTTGAAAAGGAACATATCACGTATGCTGAAACGACTGGAAACGGAAACGGCGAACGTGGAACAGATTCGAGACGAACTTGCTTCGCTGGTGTCGACGCTGCCCACTTCGCAGAGCGTCGCCGACCTTCACACGCAGTTTACAGACATGCGAATCATCGTGAATGATCTTACCGAGAAGAGCTCGAAATTGAATCAAATCGAGAACCTTCAGAACATTGTGGTCAACATCAGAGATCAAGTTGGAGTGCTGGAATCAACGCAGGAATCGACGCTGGCCTCTTTCGGTGCCAAGTTGCAAGAACTCAACGAAAGCTACAAGCAGTTGAACGTGGAAGTGAAAATCAAACCTTCATTTTCTACCGTAACGGATACCATAGTCGAGCATTTGGTGCCCGTACAAAACACACTGGGTCAGCTTCACAGCAACCTCGTTAGCGTCGATACTAAATTCGCTAAACTGCATTCTCTGCAAGCCATCGAAATCAACAGCGTACCCAATCAACAGAGAATCTCCACGTTCGTCGAAGGTAACAAACTGTACATGCTGCATCCTTATCATCCGTACTACAAGTTTCTCCTCGATGGCACGATTCAGGTAAACGAATTTTCGTACTGGTCTCACGGCAGAAAAGCTAGCGTTCCCACCATGACTTTGATATCGAATCGTGGTGTCCAGAAAGCAGGAAACATTCCTCTGGCGCGTTGGAACGAAACGCGCAACATATATGAAATACAGGAAGACGAAGACCTTACCGTTTTCGACGTGAGTGCCGGCGATAAGCTGATCGTTCAAAACACGAGCGAGGTGCCACCCTCTTTGAATCCCATCACGCTGGTGCTTCTCTTCAAACGTAATCTCTAAAAAAGAATGTCAAGGCAAGCCATCGTCCAAGAATTGCATAAACCTGCACGCCGCAACTACAAATGTTTGGCTGTGGTAACCAAGGGAATCGACGACCTCTGGGAAAGTGACCTCGTGGAGATGAGTAGCGGCAAGTTAAAAAACGTACATAAATTGAACAAGGGCAACAAGTACCTCCTCACCGTCATAGACACATTTTCGAAATTCGCATGGGCTCTACCTTTGAAGGTGAAAACGGGAACGTGCGGCACGGAAGCATTCAAGACAATTTTTCGCGAAAGCGGCGGCAGACGACCTCGGTTTCTGCACACGGACAAAGGGAAGGAATTTTACAATGCCGTATTCCAAAAGTTTATTCGGAAACACAACGTTCAACATTACTCGACCTTCAGTGACGTCAAGGCCAGCATCGTGGAAAGATTCAATCGCACTCTGAAATCGCGCATGTGGTCACGCTTCACGCTTCAGGGAAGCTACAAGTGGGTCACCATTCTTCCGGAACTCGTTAACGACTATAATCACACACGGCACGGAACGATAGGCATGAAGCCAGCTGACGTTACCAAGTCTGACGAGCAACGTTTAATTTCTAGCGTTTACTGTCCAAAGTACACGCCCACGACAAAAAAAGCTAAATACAAAATTGGAGAACAGGTGAGGGTCAGTAAATTGAAGCGAACGTTCGACAGGGGTTTCACACGAAACTGGAGCACTGAACTTTTTACCGTGGTTCGAGTTCTACCCGGGAACCGTCACACGTATATAATAAAAGACAGTGGCGGTGAAATTTTATTGGGGCGCTTCTACGAGGAGGAACTCTCTAAAACTAAATACCCCGACACGTACCTTATCGAAAAAGTTTTGCGCAAGAGAGGCAACAAACTTTTGGTGAAATGGCTGGGACTTCCGGAAACAAGTTGGATCGATTCAAACGAAGTGATTCTATGAGTACGTGGAATGTTGTGAAACGTTTACCTAATTCGGAAAGTGGAACGAAGAAAAAAAACGGTGAATTGCTCCCCGACAGCATCCGCTGTCTGATCGTAGGACCTTCGGGGTGTGGAAAAACGACACTGCTCGTGGACAATTTTCTCCTCGCACCGAATTGGTTAGATTGGAAGAACAGGCACCTGTACGTGTTCTCGAAAAGTTTAGAGCAATCCAAATACCAGCAACTGATGAAACTGTACGATGGTCTGGACATTGCAACGTTCGCCTCGGAAATAAAACCACTCGACGATTGTCGTGAAAATTCAGTCGTTCTGTTCGACGACGCCATCCTGGAAAATCAAAATGAAATTCGCAACTTTTTCACGCAAGGTCGTCACAAAGGAATGGATTGCTTCTACCTAGCTCAAACGTTTTCCAAAATTCCAAAACAGTTAGTACGCGACAACGCTAATTTCATATGTTTGTTTCGTCAAGATCACACCAACCTCAAGCACGCGTACGATGACTACGTAGGCGGAGACATGAACTACAATCAATTTTCGGAACGCTGCTGCTCTACTTGCTGGAACGGTGACGATTTCGGATTCGCTACGATCGACATGACGAGGAAACCCAACGACGGAAAATACAGAAACAAAATCAACGACTTTCTAAACGTTGCAACGTTGTGAGAAACGACGTGTATAAATAACGTCATGACGAAACGAAAAATCGAAGACGAAAATCTCAAGCTTCGCGATTACCTCGCGAAACGCTTCAAAGGTTGGAAATCCGAGAATCGTGGATTCTACGAAGAGAAGAAACGTCAGGATCAACCCGTGATCGATGCCATCAGCGGTCTAGGTAAAGAAATTAAAAGTGTCACGGAACAAAATAAAAATTTGATCAACGAACTCGTACCGCTCGCAGCTAAAAGTTACGCCGTACCCACGCCCATTTCGAGCATTCCTTCGACGCCGTTCGAACTGAAGGATGCACCGGCACGACGTCGAGCCATAGGCAGCACGTCTTCGGATAAAATCGAGTTGGGACCTTTGGCACGAGACTACCTGAGCACGGGGAAATTCGACAAGGATGAAGTTTTCGGATTGTATCCCAGCATGGAAACCAACGAAGGCGGTGGTGTGGTGTGGAAGATTGGGAAATCGAAGGTGACCTTCGAAGGCAACGACATTAAAGTCAATTTAGGCGACAAGGATAGTTGGACCAGGTATCCGGGTACGGTGGGGCTGTGGGAACTCGTCGCCAAAAAGCAGCCGAAAGATTACACCGACGAAGATTACCAAAGTTACAAGGAAATTCTGATCATGACGGATGCCTTGTACCAGAACAACGACGCCTCGCAGAATAGGGTGAAATCGAGCAGCGGCGAGAAGTACAGGAATCTCATCAAACCGATTTGGAACCAGGTCAAAACAGGCAGCGGCGTCAAACGCTACAACACGTTACCCAAAGAATTCGTTTGGGTGGACGACGTGAGGAAGCTCGTGGACCGATTGTTGGTGATAGCCGGCGAAGAGAATGCAGGCAACCGTAATTTCTACAACGAGAAGGTTGGCATCGTGGACATGATCAGCACGAAACTTTCCAACTTCATCGTGAACGACGACAAGGGCATAGGTTACCTCATCAAAATCATCAACACGCTGCCTCCTAAATTTTGGAACGTGGCCGAAGGAAAGGGGCTTGTGAACGACATCATCAACAAGTTACCTTTCGAGATGCATCTACCTGGCTACCAGTACTGCGGACCGGGTACCAAACTCGAGAAAAGATTGGAGAGAGGAGACAACGGTGTGAATCCGTTGGATGCCGCATGCAAAGATCACGACATCGCCTACAACACCACGCAGACGGATCTGGACGCACGTCACGAAGCAGACAGAAAATTAGAGCACGCAGCTTTCGAAAGGTTCGTAAGCAGAGACGCATCGCTGGGTGAACGGGTCCCCGCACTGGGTACCACCATCGCCATGAACACGAAACAAAAATTGGGGTGGGGTATATAAATAACATACAGTAAAAAAATAAACATGGCTTGCATAACTGATTTGCCGCACGAACTACTATCTAAAATATTCAAAAAGGTAGTTAACGGAGATGTTAATAAACTTGTGATCATAGCTAGAACGACGCCGGCATTTCGCATGGGATGCGAAATAGTTCTCAAGGACCATCTTCGGGAGATCAGTGGAATAAGGTGCGGTGATCTCGACACTCTTCTGTCGGCCGCGGGGGAGAAATTGAACGAAAGGTTGGACGAACTGCACGAGGCGAGGCAGGGAAGAAGACGATATACTGATGATTGGCGTAAATCCAAACAGGAAACTGAAGAAATCATCACGCAAATCATCGCGTTCTCCGAAGCACGAACTTTCTTCCTCTGTTAAAAAAATCTTCGATACAAATCGTGAAAAAAAATATATATAAATAACACGCATCGTGAAAAAAATAATCTTCGGTATAAATAACACACATCGTGAAAAAAAAATTAAATTTCTCTAACACACACACTGAAAATTTCTCTTCTTCGATATGACAACTGAAAAAATAAGTGACCTCCAAGCATTAAAACAAATGCTAAATTTGTCAGTCGAGTATGTCAAAATTCGGGAATTGGAAGTCTACAAACCTTACACGATAACTTCCGGTTCAATCGTTTCTACCCAGTATGGTCCCAAGGTACGCCTGTTGCTCAACGCACAATACAGTCTATTTTTACCAGATCGATACGCTAACATGTTATCGGACGAGAAGCTATCTATTTTAATCGAGAACAAAACTCGAATCGTGTACAAGGGGACAAAGGAACTTCTTGGCAAGAAAACGAAGCACGTAATAGAATTTGTGTAGCGACTGCGGGGGGGGGCCGTGAAAAAAAAATCTCAGAATATTTATATATAAATAACATACCGTAAAAAACTACACAAGAAAAAATATCAGAATATATATATAAATAACATACCGCGAAAATAACACATAGAGCATCAACATGAAGCCCAAGGGTGTCGTGTACCAGATACCATACTCCAATCTGAAAAATCTAGGTGCCCTCGATGGGTTACTCACCAAGAAACAACGCGAGAAGAAACGTTCTTGCTTGTCGAAAGGACATGGAATGAAATTGCTGCTCAGCACACCTCAATTGAGACGGTTGCAGCGTTCGCGGAAACAGCAAAAGATCGGAGGTTTCATATTCAGCATCCCGGCCATCCTAGCAGCATTGGGGGGCGTTGGAAGTTTGGCTGGCGGAAGTGCCGCCATCGCGAAAACCGTCATCGACTCGAAGAAGAACAAAGCGGAATTGGAAGAACAGAAACGTCACAACCTGGCCATGGAGAAGAAAGGGGGGAAGGGCGTGATGAGAAAATTTAAAAAAAAGAAACAACAGCACTCACCAACCGAGACATTGAATCTCTGATCGGACCGTTACAAATCAAACACTTCAGAGGAGTTTTTATGTCCGACTCGTTACCTTCAAGCGTGAAAAGAAGAGAATGCGGAGTAGTCAACTTGGACGGTCAAGAAAATCCAGGCACGCATTGGATATGTTACCACAAAAATGATGATAAAGCATTCGTTTTCGATTCTTTCGGAGGTGTTCCACCTACAAATTTAATTCATTATCTGAAAACGAACAAAACCTCTATATACTACAACGACGAACGCATTCAAAATTTCGGAGACGTGAACTGCGGCCATCTCTGCCTCTCCGTGCTCGCGTTTCTCTCTGAAATAAATAACCCTACGGTCGAAGATTTCCAGAAAGCATTGTGGAACCTCAAACAGCATCACTAGGATGGGCGTGTTCCATCTCACGAGCGAATCTTCAATCTTGAAACTCACGCTGCACGACGACATCGTCTATCCTAAATCCGTGGCTCTGCGTGCATTCTACAGCATGTACCTCATACCTAACGTCACGCAGCACAACAACAAAATTAGCGTCGGAAGCGAACACATCGTCGTCACGCCAGGACAATACAATCTTTCCACTTTGCAAGCTCAATTACCCAAAGGCACATACCTTTCTCAAAATTCGGTCACGCACAGAGTGGAAATCCTATCCGCGACGGAGACCGTGGACCTGGGCACCATGGGAGAACTTTTAGGTTTCGAGAACAACCACCCAAAACTCGAAGCTGGTATCAAGCACGTGGCAACCAACATTCCTAAATTCTTGGCCATAGAGACTCTGAACGTACACTGTAACGTGGCGGAAGGCATGATCACGAAATCTTCGGACGGATTGTTAGGAAGTCACAAGCAGACGGGAATCATAGCCACTTTAAAACCAAGTTCCGAGTTCATGGAACCGATCATCTACACGCCCTCTCCGCCGATCTATTTTCCAGTATGTCGCAACCGCATAGACGACATAGAGTTGGTGGTGACGAACGAGAAAGGAGACGTGGTGGATTTCGCAGGTGCCACTACGACGGCCATCGTGGAGATCAACATATAATAAATAACCATACATGTAAAATGGAGCAAATCGAAAGTTACGAATTGCAATCTTTCCCACCCAACCGTCGCACGTTCGCCAATCTGAACGAGGCGAACAGGGAGATCGAATACGACGTGGACGTAGGCGATGGGTTCGTTCATCCTCACAGAGCGGACCTCTACCTTCAATTCGACGTGGTGAAGAAAGAAAGCGGAGACGCGTTTCCCGCAGCAGCAAACTTGATACTCGTGGACAACTTCGTGCCTCACCTGTTCTCGCAGGTGGAGGTGAGGAAACACAACACCGTCATCGACAGAATAGATTATCCAGGCATCACGTCGACGGCAGTGGGAACGTTGAAATTATCCAAAACAGACGCAGCGTACTATCAGGCCGGGGGATTCGAAGCCGGGACCAAAATATCGACGAGAAGTCACACGGTGCTCTTTCCCATGCGTCTGCTGCCTGGTTTCTTCTCGGACTACAAGGAGATCATGTGGAAGGGAGGACTGAGGGTCACGTTTCGAAGAGCGGCCAACGACAACGACGCACTGATGCGATACGCTACTTTGGGTCCGGACGGCACCACGCCGATAGCCAACACTTTACCCGAAGCAGCAAAATGCGTCATCCGGAGCATGGAATTGAGAATGCCTGTGGTGGAATACGAAACGAATTACGCCCTCAAGTACAAAGCGGAGATCTTGAAAAGTCCGCAGGTGCCGATTCACTTTCACGGTTACCAGTGCGTACAGAAAATGGCGTCGGGAAGTCACATGGAATTCGACGTGACGACGCAGTTCAACAACATACAGTTCGACATGCCAGATTTCGTCGTAGTGCTTTTTCAGACCGGGAGGGACAAGAATCAGGAAAAAGATTCCAGCAAGTTCGAGGACTGCAAAATCAAGAACGTTTATCTGAAGAACGGTAGGAACGAAGTGTTCCCGCGCGAGAATTACAACCTCGACGTGACCAAAAACGATTACCTCAAACTTTACGAAGCGTTCTCGGCTTACAAACGCGTGACCGAGGGAAGCGTGGACATGTACTACACGCCCAGCGAATTCAAAGCCCGGAGACCCATGACCGTCATCAATACCACAAAAAGAAAGCAGGTGGTGGTCAACGATCGAACCAACATCAAGATCGTCTGCGAGTTCCACGATGCCTTGCCCGAGGACACCCTGTGTAGCGTCATCCTGATTGCAGAGAAGTCCTTCGCCTACGACGTGAAGAATGAGAGGGTCACAGAGCAGTTTTAACAGGTTTTTAACATCTATTTTCTTGCACAATAAGAAATTTTTAGTACTAGCACAATCAGTTACAATGGCACAATACGAATTTCACTAGTTCAGATCAGTTACAATGTCAATTTCATCAGTTATCAGTTACAATATCTTTTTCATCACTATAGCACAAGACAATCAGAATTTGCACAAAATTTTTTGTTTTTTACACGAGAAAATTAACAATAAAATTCTTTCTTTTTATCGTTTCAGATGCTGTCGAACATCAAAACACATATACACATACACACACTAGAAAAAAAAAAGCATGCAACTTTATTTGTAACACACACACACACATATTCTCCATCTTCATCAAGAAAATATTATAATAAACATAATTATTTTTATCTATCTCGCAATAAAACTCTATATCCCAAAAAGTTACAATATCAAAATAACACTAGAGTCGTTAGTACATGTTGCATGCAATTACGGAGGTCCTCTGTAGAGTTTCATGGAAGTTTGAGAGAGAAAAAAAACAAACACGTGAAACTCTATAGAGGTGCGGTAATCTATAACCGCAGCCGTTAGAGAACCTTTTACTTTTTTGGTTGGGCACCACGCACCCCTGGCGAGGTTATATAGGGGCCAGGGATCCTAAAAAAAACAACAACAATTATTATTTGTTTGCTTGCGTCACAATACGGAAAATAATGAGAGGCATACGCGCGCGCGCGCGTGTGTGTGTGTGTGGCACATCGTTCCCTCCCCGAGAGAGAGGTTTACGAAGATCACGATATATATAAACATTTGGTCCCGGACTTGGAAAATTACGATAAGGTGCACTCATCCTTCAAAAGATGAGAGGATGAGAGGATGAGAGGAGAGGTTTACGTAGGTCACGATATATAAACATTTGGTCCCGGACTTGGAAAATTACAATAAGGTGCACTCATCTTTCAAAAGATGAGAGGATGAGAGGATGAAAAAATAAGAGGATGAGAGGATGAGAGGATGAGAAAATAAGAGGAGAGGTTTACGAAGATCACGATATATAAACATTTGGTCCCGGACTTGGAAAATTACGATAAGGTGCACTCATCCTTCAAAAGATGAGAGGATGAGAGGATGAGAGGAGAGGTTTACGAAGGTCACGATATATAAACATTTGGTCCCCGGACTTGGAAAATTACGATAAGGTGCACTCATCTTTCAAAAAATGAGAGGATGAGAGGATGAGAGCGCGCGCGTGTGTATATGCCACATCGTTCCCCCAAGAGAGAGGTTTACGAAGGTCACGATATATAAACATTTGGCCCCGTTGATTCCAGCACTCCAACTTCATCTCTAATGTTGACGACAATATTCTAAAAGTAGAGAGGATGAGAGGATGAGAGGATGAGAGGATGAGAGGATGAGAGAATAAGAAAATGAGAAAATAAGAGAATAAGAGGATGAGAAGATGAGAGGAGAGGTTTACGAAGGTCACGATATATAAACATTTGGTCCCGGACTTGGAAAATTACGATAAGGTGCACTCATCCTTCAAAAGATGAGAGGATGAGAGGATGAGAGGATGAGAGGAGAGGTTTACGAAGGTCACGATATATAAACATTTGGTCCCAGACTTGGAAAATTACGATAAGGTGCACTCATCTTTCAAAAAATAAGAGGATGAGAGAATGAGAGGATGAGAGGATGAGAGGATGAGAGGAGGATAAGAGGAGGATGAGAGGAGGATGAGAGGGATGAGAGGGATGAGAGGATGAGAGCTCATCTTTCACTCATCACTGCCTTTTTGCGCCCGTGAAACATCGTCAGCGCAATAAATGAGGCGCGGAACGGGGAGAGAAAATGAGTTTTTCAACTTTTTGTAGTCGTTTGGTCAAGAAATCAAAGCTGTGCTAGAAGGCATATTTGTGATCTACTGTAGTGTAATCAGCCCGGTTCAACGTCATTAAGTGAGGATCAAAAAAACCTCAAAAACTCACTTTCTCTCCATGTTCCGCGCCTCATTTATTGCGCTGACGATGTTTCACAGCGTAGAAAACAGCACCAAAACCTCAAAAACTCATTGAAGTGAGCCACAGTGTTGCAAACCTACGAAAATTTCATCAAAACATCAAAAAACTCATTTTTTCTCTACGTTCCGCGCCTGACGATGTTTTACAGCGCAGAAAAAAGCCGGTACGAGTAAATGTACTTTCTCATCTTTCAAGGATGAATGTACCTTATCATAATTTTTTTTTCCAAGTCCCGGCCAATGTTTATATATCGTGACCTTTGTAAACCTCTCTCTGTCGCACACACACACACATATGCGCGCGTGCCTGTATTGTGACGCAAGCAAACAAACAAAAAAAATAATTGTTTTTTTAGGATTCCTGGCCCCTATAACCCCGCCAGGAGTGCGTGGTGCCCCAACCAAAAAAAAGTTCTAACGGCTGCGGTTAGTTAACCACATACCTCTGTAGAGTTTCACGTGTTTTTGTTTTTTTCTCAAAAATCTTATGGGACACCTCTGTTTATCAAAAATTCGAGATATTTGCAATTTAACGCAGGACTTGGAAAATTTTCGATTGATGAAAAAATTGGTTCCATGACGACCTATGTTTATTTTGGTATGGGAGGACAGAGGACACCGAGACTCGACCGACGCACTAAACCCGACCTCTCTACGACTATTCGTTCAAAAGTTACGAGTGATCAAAAAGTTTTTGGGAGGGGGGTGGGCTAACTTCTTACCCCTTGACCCCAGGACCACCAAAACTTGGTATACGTATTCTACACCTCCAAAATCGACAGGGGGCATCTAACGATGCCGTATGGGGGTGTTTTTCGATATATTTTTTCGATAACTCTTACCATTTTCGAGATATTTGCAATTTAAGATTTTTTTAACGCTGTGGACTTAGAAAATTTTTGATTGGTTCCATGACGACCTATGTTTATTTTGGTATGGGAGGACAGAGGACACCTAGACGATGCTAACGCAAGAAATCCCAGCTCTCTATGATCATCCTTTCGAAAGTTACGAGCGATGAAAAAAATATTTTGGCAATTGGCCCACTCTTGACCCAGGACCTCTAAAAACTTTGTACACGTACTCTGCATCACCAATATCGACAAAAGGGTCAACGGGGAGGATTTTTGCACTATCTCTCTCTCTCACTGTTTTTTCGAGACATTTGCAATTTAACGCTGGACTTGGAAAATTTTTCGACAGAGGGGTCAAATTTGGTTCCATGACGACCTATGTTTATTTTGTTAGAAGATCAAAAAGGACACCGAGACTCGACCGACTCACTAAACCCGACCTTTCTACGACTATTCGTTCAAAAGTTACGAGTGATCAAAGTTTTGGGAGGGGGGTGGGCTAACTTCTTACCCCTTGACCCCAGGACCACCAAAACTTGGTATACGTATTCTATACCTCCAAAATCGACAGGGGGCATCTAACGATGCCGTATGGGGGTGTTTTTCGATATATTTTTTCGATAACTCTTACCATTTTCGAGATATTTGCAAATTTAAGATTTTTTTAACACAGGACTTGGAAAATTTTCGGAACATTTTTTTTTTTTGTTCCATGACAACCTACGCCAATTTTGTTATGAGAGGACAGAGGACACCTAGACGATGCTAACGCAAGAAATCCCAGCTCTCTCTATGATCATCCTTTCGAAAAAAGTTACGACCAATGAAAAAAAATATTTTGGCAATTGGCCCACCCTTGACCCAGGACCTCTAAAAAAAACTTTGTACACGTACTCTGCATCACCAATATAGACAAAAGGGTCAACGGGGAGGATTTTTGCGCTATCTCTCTCTCTCTCTCTCACTGTTTTTTCGAGATATTTGCAATTTAACGCTGGACTTGGAAAATTTTTCGACAGAGGGGTCAAATTTGGTTCCGTGACGACCTATGTTTATTTTGTTAGAAGATCAAAAAGAACACCGAGACTCGACCGACACACTAAATCCCGACCTCTCTACGCGTACTCTACGTCACCAAAAAAAAATCGACAAGGGGGAGATTTTTCGATAACTCTCTCACTGTTTCCAATGTACTTAGGTTTTTTGATAGACGACAACGACGGAGTCATCAATGAGTAAACATCTGTGAACTCGGTGAACAAGTCAACTTTTTTTTTTCAGTACGTCAATATTTTTTTTTCTTATTTCTTAGTGAATGGGTTATGGATGACTTGCAACGACGAAGGCCTTCTAGCAACACGTACTTAGCTTATGCCTCTTCCACCGAACATTCAACACAAGAGGGCTGTGTTAAATATACAAAACAGCGATAACAAGTGTTTCCTTTGGTGTATATTGGCTGCACTGCATCCTGTTTATTGCAAAAATAATCCACAGTGGGTTGGACATTACAAACAATACGAGTCCGAGTTTTGAAAGTGTAATGTCTGGCATCGAATACCCGATGACCATTTCTGATACATCAAAATTCGAAACACGAGCAGGAGATGCAGAAGAAAAACGCTTAATCATCAACGTGTATTCCTATACGTTGGATAAACATGTCGTGCATCCCATCAGGATAAGCGATGTCGACGATGATGATGCTCGTGTGATTAATCTTCTTCTAATTTCAAACGACAGTGTTCACCATTACTGTCTCAGGAATGTTATGCTCTTCCCCTTTTCTCTATAAAAAAGAGAGATTTGTGTTGATTGTTTGGTTAAAAAGAATTTCCTAATTATTTGTTTTTGTCACAAGAATTGTTTGCATTTCAAACATTCCTAAGTGTTTGCGTAAAGATTGATGCATTAACCTGTTAAGAATGTCACATTAATAATACCGGCTCGGAAATGTCATGTCCTCTTCCTCTATAGAAGGTCATATAAATGTGCTAATTGGTTTGTTAAGGGGGATTTTTTGATTAGTAAATTGAGGTTATAAATAAGTACGTATAAAGGTTTTGCTAATATGGAATGCTAAAGCTTAGTACTTGGCTCTCTCAGAGATTCGAATTCTATTAGGTTAAACAGCATAGAAATTTCACAGCAAGAATTCTCATATTTACTGACGATATTCTTAACAACCTGTGTTTTGATTCCACTACAAAAACTGTATACAAAATATGCAGTCCCTAGAATGAGATGGATGAGGCTTATGAACCTCGACCTATACAGTTGTACAATCTGGCAATGAATAGATGTTGTTTTTTATTAAGCATAGCAGAGTGTTTTCGCTTATTTTAATATCAGGCAACAATGTTAGAAAGTGGCCCCAAGAATAAAATTTAAAATCACTAATGTGATATGAACTTTTTTTTTTTTACTTGTGTGTATTTGAATATGAAAGTGAGGTACTTTGAATAAATGAGGGGGACAATCACAAGTAAGCTTGCAATGGTATTGGGGGGTGTCACGAGTTCAAACTTCAGACGATTCCTGCTAATCTGCTAAGGCGATATCAGTACGAAAATTTGTAAAAAAGAAGAGGCTAATGGCAACGATGAGGATGAATAATGATAATTATGACGAAATTGATGTGTGGCACTTAGAAAACAAAACTTCAAAGTGTATTGCACCAACAGCTACAATTGTCCCCCTCTCCCCAAAATACAAGGCAGTCAATAGAGGTGTATATTTGTTGGTTTACGAGTCTGAGGGCTTAAGTTAGTATGTTTATTATAGCTATACATATTAAAAAAAAGAAATGACCTGAGCAATAAAATATAACAATACTGATCCTGACCTTTGTCGGATGACGTAGTGGTAATGTTGTTGCAATCCCACTTCTGATGGTGTATAGACTTAAATATTTCCATAACATGAAATACTGTTAATGGGAATATGTTGTTTCTAATATTCTATATAGAAAGCAGATAACAAGAAAAAGAAGAAAAGAAATGTTGCAGGTAGATACGGAGCCTCAACCCAAACACATATATGATCGGACAGGATGTCAATAATGCATTTATAACTAACATGTGATTATTCAAAAATTGAAATAGTACAGTGGGAAACAACTAACTAACTAACTCTCTATGTTTTTTTTTTTAAACCGGCACGAATGAGAAAGGAATAAAGGAGATTTTTACAGGAATCTTGTTGGAAAACCTGATGGTAAAGGACCAAAACGAACATGGAGATGAATCTAAAAGAAATCTGTAAAGATTGGAATAGAATATATATAAAGTAGTTGTATTTACTGTACTATAAACCCGAGAAAGTATGAACCCCCCTCAAGCAGATTTGGATATACTTAAAACAAGCCCAACATGGCCATATGAGCTTTTTGCTCTAGTGTGGAACCCTTGCCTAATCCAAGATTTTTGTAAAAATGCCCTCATGGATTCCATGAGAAAGTATGACCCCTCAGATTGATGAGGCTACACTTATAAAAGGTACTTCTGAGAGATTGTTGTCCATAATCCTGTCAAAAATATGTTTTTTTGATATTGTTTTGACTATACCTAAAACTAGGCCAAAAATGCTCATATAAGCCATCCACACCCACCCATACCCACCTACACCAACCCACACACACATATTTACTTCCGATCCAGACGATCCGGGTGATCCAGCTCCGCCATTTTTGTAGTAGTAGTAGATGGAAAATGGCGGAGCTGGATCACCCGGGCGAGTCGTAGTTTTTTATGTTGTATATTTTAAGGTACCTTCACGATAAAAAAATTTTGCATTACATATCAGCTAGTATTGTGGGAGTGGCTGAAAAGTGTGGGTATGTTGTTGCAGTGCTCCTCATATTTTTTTTTAAAAAAAACACAAAAATATAGCAGATTTGTATAAATTAAATTTGTTTGATTTAATATACAGAATTTTTTTATTATTCATATCAAACATATTTACACACACACACACACACACACACACACACACACACACACACACACACATATTTATTTCTGGTTTAAGTTCAATTGGATACCAGCTTCAATTTGTTTATCTAATATTAAAACAATGTAATTCTTCTAGAATTGCTCCGTGACTCTCTCATTTCTTACATCATAAACATATGATTTTTCACCTATGAGAATAACACTGCATATGGTGTCATCGGGTAATGCCTCGTGGAATTCACAGATAATTTTAATGTTTGTCCTGTCATTCACCACAACCTGTTTCCTTTTTGAGGTGTTGATGACAAACATGGGTCTCTGTGCTTTGAATTCATCTGGTGGGTAATACATGTCAGTATTGCCTGTAGTGACCCTTTTGAAAGCCGAAAAAGCCTCATATAATTTGAGAAAATCATCCTTGGAAATGTCTAAATTGTAATTTTCTCTAGGAAAGACCTCATTTCTGCCATTTTTAAGATATATGTTCTTGATGTTGCAGTTATCAAATTTACTTGAATTTTTTTCCTGATTATTGTGTCTTCCAGTCTGAAACAATACCACCACAAAATCCGGCATGTCATATTGTATGCTGGAGAATGAATTTGTAGCATCAAACTCATAATAGGTACCAGATGCGGGCTTCTGTACAGATTGATATGTATAAAATTGCAGAGGAATGTGTGGATTTTTTAGGATATCAGCTTTGTATTTAAGAGCATAACTGGCTTCATATTCAACAACTGGCATTCTTAGCTCCATAGTCTGAATAATGCATTTGCCTTCATCAGGTAGGGTATTAGGCAGAGCTTCTCCTGTAGGGTTTATTGCACTGTACCTCATCAAAGCATTGTTATCATTGGCAGCTCTTCTAAATGTAATTCTTAACCCACCCTTCCACATGATATCTTTGTAATCCGAGAAGAATCCTGGCAACAGGCGCATGGGGAACAGTACTGTGTGGTTCTTGGTTAATATCTTATCACCAGCTTCAAATCCACCTATTTTGTAGTATGAAGCCTCGGTTTTGGATAATTTTAATGTAGCCAAAGCTGTGGAGGTAATGCCGGGATAATCTATTCTGTTTATAACAACGCCATGCTTTCTGATCTCAATTTCAGAGAACAGATGCGGCACAAAATTATCCACCAATCTTATATTTGAATTTGCCGGATAATCTGTTCCATCGAGCTTTACAACATCAAATTTGATGTATAGATCTGCTCTGTGGGGGTGTATAAAGCCGTCCCCTACATCAAGATCAACCTCGATTTCTGTGTTGGGTTGATTTAAATTTGCAAATGTCCTCCTGTTTGGGGGGAATGATTGTAGCTCATAACTCTCAATATTTTCCATTGTATGTATTTTTATTTAAATGTTAATCTCTATGATAGCAGTTGTTGTGGCTCCAGCAAAATCAACTAATTCTTCTTTTTCATTAGTGACCATCAATTCAATGTAATCTATTCTATTATGGCACACAGGAAAATATAATGTTGGGGATGGATTGTAGATGATTGGCTCCATGAATTCGGAATTAGGTTTGAATGTTGCAATGATGCCAGTTTGTTTGTGAGTGCCTATGCCATTTGATTTGGTGATCATACCCTCGGCCACATTACAGTGAATATTCAGAGTCTCTATGGCTAAGAATTTAGGTATATTCATAGCAGTGTGTTTGATGGCTGGTTCAAGTTTTGTGTTGTTCTCAAATCCTAGCAGCTCTCCTATAGTACCCAGATTCACTGTTTCCGTAGCAGATACAATCTCTACTCTGTGAGTGACAGAATTTTGACTTAACACTATACCTCTGGGTAATTGTGCATTTAGAGTGGACAGATTATACTGCCCTGGAGTGATGACAATTTTTTGATCCCCTACTGCAATTTTGTTGTTGTGGTGTGTAATATTAGGGATCAAGTACATGCCATAAAATGCTCTGAGAGCTATTGTTTTGGGATACACTATGTCATCATGCAATTTGAGTTTCAATATTGAATTTTGGCTGGTGAGATGGAATACCCCCATGATGTTTTAAATACCACAAGGCCTTTTGAAAATTTTCAATTGATGGTTTATTTATTTGAGACATATATCTGAGAACAGATAAACACAAATGTCCGCAATTAACATCTTTGAAGTTTTGAACACGGGCATTATTGTAATAAAGATTAGCTGAATTTAGATACTTTATTAAATTTTCAGGTGGAACACCTCCAAATGAATCAAACACAAATGCCTCATTGTTTAAATATTTAAGATAACAGATCCAGTGAGTGCCCTGATTTTTGTACTTATCCAAATTAACAATGCCACACTCTTTGTTGAGTGGTTGTTCTGGTAAAGAATCAGACATGTACACTCCTCTAAAATTTTTGATGCCCAGTGGCTTGATTAAAGCTTCAATATCTTGGTTTGTAAGCGGCTCTTGTTTTTTTTAAACTTATTCATGGCTCTCTTAACACCTTTGCCTTTTTTCTCCATGGCGAGGTTATGGCGCTTCTGCTCATCTAATTCTGCCTTATTCTTCTTGGCATCTATTACTGTTTTTGCTATGGCAGCTGAACCCCCAGCCAAGCTCCCAACAGCCCCGAGAGCAGCTAAGATGGCATGGATGGTAAATATAAATCCCCCCACATGTGATTTTTTTCTTGATTGCTGTAATTTTTTTAATTGGGGGGTACTAAGCAACAATTTCATACCATGGCCCTTGGCAAGACAAGAGCGTTTTTTCTTCCGCTGCTTTTTGGTCAAAAGACTGTCAATAGTTTTAAGAGATTTGAGACCTGCATAAGGTATTTGATACATAACACCCTTGGCCTTCATTGTAGGTTTATTATATACATGTTCACAACCCCCACCCCAGTTTTTGTTTGGTGCTCATAGCTATGGTGGTTCCCAATGCTGCTATTTTTTCACTCAAAGAAGCATCTTTGCTTACAAATCTACCAAATGCAGCCTCTTCTAATTTCTTGTCTGCAACATGTCTCTTGTCAAGATCAGAATGTGTGTTGTATGCTATGTCATGGTCTCTACAAGCAGCATCTAGGGGATTAACACCAGGATCACCTCTGTTTAATCTATGGTCCAATTTTGTACCGGGACCGCAATACTGATAGCCTGGAATATGTAGTTCAAATGGCAGCTTGTTTATGATGTCATTAACCAGGCCCCGACCCTCAGAAATATTCCAAAATTTAGGTGGTAGAGTATTAATAATTTTTATGAGATATCCAATCCCCTTAGTGTCATTCACTATAAAATTAGACAATTTTGTGCTTATCATGTCCATAATTCCAACCTTTTCATTGTAAAAATTGTGGTTGCCAGCATTTTCCTCCCCAGATATCACCAATAACCTATCTACAAGTTTCCTGACATCATCAACCCACACAAATTCTTTAGGCAGGGTGTTGTATTGTTTGATTCCACTGCCAGTCTTGATCTGTGACCATATGGGCTTGATTAAATTATTGTATTTTGCTCCACTGCTAGACTTGACTCTTTTTTGTGTGGGATCATTGTTCTGGTACAGAGCATCTGATTTTATTAATATTTCTTTGTAATGTTCATAATCTTGATCTGTATAGCTGCCAGGCCTTTTCCTAGTCATCAGTTCCCACAATCCAGGTGTGCCGGGGTACTTAACAAAAGCACCTTTTTCTCCGAGACGAGATTCTGAATATACAATTATATCATCCCCCATAAAAGTTACTCTGAAATTGCCAATTCTATGTATGATGCTCCCATCAAGCTCTGTGTCAGCATATAAGCCAAACACCTCATCTTTGTTGTCTTTAGGTGTGGTTAAATATTTTTGAGCAAGAAGACCCAATTCAATAGGATCCTGTGTAGCTTCAATTCTTCTAGGAGCAACAGGACTAGGTGTATGAATACTGGAAAGTGGGGTGAATGGATAATCTAATATGTTCCTTGCAGCTACAGGTACAAGCTCTGTGATCAAATTTTGATTTTGCTCTGTAACAGTTTTGATATTCTTACCTAAATTATTAATAGCATCAATTACAGGCTGTTCTGTTTGTTTGTGTTTTTCATAAATTCCACGGTTCTCTGATTTCCATCCCTTAAATCTTTTTACAAGATAATCTCTTAACTTAAGATCATCAATGATTGGCCTTTTCATGGTTGTTTATATACGTCTCTACGTCTAGAAAATCGTTGATTTTATTTCTGTATTTGCCACTATTGGGTGTTCTTGTCATATCAATTGTGACAAACCCATAACTGTCCTGGTTCCAGCACTTGCTGCAAAACTTGGAAAAATCATTGTAGCTCAAGTCCCCACCTACATATTCATCATGTATGTGTTTGAGGTTGGTATGATCTTGATGAAACACACATATAAAATTGCTGTTGTCTCGGATCAGCTGCTTCGGTATTTTAGAAAAAGTCTGTGCCAGGTAGAAACAATCAATGTTTTTGTGCCGCCCCTGTGTAAAGAAATTTCTAACCTTGTTTTGATTATCCAGTATAATGTCATCAAACACAACAACAGAATTATCGAGACATTCATGGAGAGGCTTAACATCTGGTTCAAAAGTGGCTATATCCAATCCATCATATAGCTTCATCAGCTGCTGATATTTTAATTGTTCCAAGCTCTTAGAGAAGATATACAAGTGCCTGTTTTTCCAGTCTAACCAGTTGGGTGCCAATAAAAAATTATCAACCATTAGTGTAGTTTTACCACAAGCAGATGGCCCAACAATAAGACATCTAATATTTTCAGGCAGCAAGTTGCCATTTCTCTTAATCTGCTGTTCAGGTTCTGGCAGCCTTTTTATAACATCCCAGGTGCTCATATTATTATTTTGTCTGCATCGATCCAGCTGTTTTCCGGATGACCCAGCCATTTGACAAATAACTTGTTGCCTTTTCTGCGGATGATTTTTTCTATGAGATATGTGTCAGGCTGTTTAGTTTTGCTGAGCTCTTGTTCATAGAACCTGCCTTTGAGAATTTCTCCTCGATGATCTTTTATTATATATGTGTTAAGGGTCCCGGGTTTAATTTGAACCACTGTAAATAATTCAGTGCTCCAGTTTCTCGTAAAGCCTCTTTTGAATAAGTGCTTATATTTGCTGATTCTTACTTGATCACCCACCTTGTATTTGGCCTTTCTTGTTGTTGGCTGGTATCTAGGATAATAAACAGTCCTGATCAATTTTTGCTCATCAGATGGAGTTACTTCAGAGGGTTTCATGTTGATTGTGGAATGGACAGAGTTGTTATATTTATGTAGAAGTTCTGGAAGAATATTAAGCCATTTATAATTACCTTGGAGGGTAAATTGTTTATACATAAGATTTTTTAAGGTTTTGTTGAATCTCTCTACAATTGAGGCTTTGAGATCACTGTAACTCGAGTAATGTTGTATTGCCTGGCTTTTAATAAATTGTTGAAACACTGAATTATAAAATTCTTTGCCATTATCTGTTTGCAAATAGCGCGGTGATCTTCCACTCTGATTGATGATTGTCCTGATGGCTTCTGTAACACATTTTCCAGTCTTGGATTTGAGTGGCACAGCCCAGGCAAATTTTGAAAATGTGTCTATGACAGTGAGTAGATACTTGTAGCCCTTGTTGATTTTGTCTAAGTTTTTCAACTGTCCACTTGACATTTCAATCAAGTCCCCTTGCCATAAATCATCTATGCCCTTTGTAACTACTGGGAGTCTCTTAAAATTATGTCTGGCTTGTCTGTGTAATTCATCAACAATAATTTGTCTAGACATAATATGAAAACAAGAATATTGCAACTATAGGGTGTTCAGCAGCTGATACTACAGGATTTTCTAAATACAATTTGTCCCCTATTTGTATTTTAAATTCCAGAGAGCCATCATCTTCAACATAGGCTGTTTCTAATGTATTGGGATCTGTAAAATCCTCTAACTCTACACTGGTGATTTTTACTTTGTTGTCAGCATTTGTTATTGATAAGGTGGGGTAGTGGTGTGCCTGTGGTTGAAGCCAATATTTGATCTTGATTGGTCTCAATGTGCCTCCAACAAAAAACTGGTAATAAAATTGTGCAGGGGACAGCATATATATTTTGCCACCTGGTGTAAATGGTGAATCATATTCTTTGTTGGGGATGCTGTACAATTCAAGAATTACTGTATGTTTAGGATTCTCGATTATGCCTGTTATTTCCTTTTCTGCTGTGAGCAATCTGCTTGTTACAGATTCAAGGTGCTCATTGATGGTCCTAACAACATCATCATGGCCTGGCTTGATTTTTATGTCCACAACAAGTTTCTTGTATTGTTGCACAATCTCTTGAAGCTGGGTGGCAAAAACAGACAGAGCATTTGCTTGATTGGATTCCATGGTCCCTAGCTGTTGCTTGATATTAGCTACAATTTGTTGCAAATTTTCAACAACTGCCAATTTTGAATTTTGAGCAGTAAGATCATGGACCTGTCTTCTGATATCCTCAAACAGGGCATGCAGTTCATTAATATGTTGATTGGTTGGAAGAGTGGCCACTGTCTGAGTGAGTTGTTTGATCTCTGCCTGGATATTCTTGATATCTTCTGATTTCAATATGCGATTCACTGCCCTCTTAATATTTTTAAGTTCCTGTGATGTGGGAAGATTTGATACAGTATTTTGTAAAAATTCAAGTGCCAATTTTACATTGTTTAATTCAGAAGCATCAGCCACATTTTGCATAGCATTTTGGAGCAGGGCTATATCTGCCTGAGAGGGTGTGGATTGTTGTAAAATTTCAAGCTTTGTTTGGATATCATCAATCAAATGATGAAAATGTAATAGTTCAGATTCGGTGTTGAGGTTTTCAAGCTTTGTGATCTGTTGCTGGACACTGACAAGGGTATCTACAATCCCAGGCAATCGGGATTCTTGTACATTTGTCAAATCACTTTGCACTGCTGCTATTGTACCCTCAAGATGGGTTATGGTACTTTGAATTTTTCCAAAATCTTCATATGTTTCAAGTTGTAGCTTAATATTTGCAACACTCCGAGTTATTGCATTCAAAGCATCAGAAGATGGCAAGTTGTTCATAAAATTTTCAAGTGTCTCAATTTTTTCTTTAACCTCGGCTATGGCATTGTTCAGAGGGTCCAGATTAGGTATCTGGAGTGACTGAATCTGTTCTTTTAGAGTGGAAATCACTAGATCAAAATCTTCTTGTGATTTTATGCTTTTGACAATTGTTTGGAGCTGTGTCTGGACATTATTAATCTGCTCTTCCAATTGTTGTTTCAATTGCTCAGAGTTGGTAGCCTGAGTCTTAAATTTGGCTTGAAGAGCTGCTACAGCTTCTTCTAAACTTTGAAAATTATCTAATGTGGCCAAGTCAGTATATTTCTGAAGCAGCAATTTGAGTTCCGAATCAATTTTAAGAAGAGGGTCCATGCATTGTGATTGTAAATTTGTAATTTCTAATTGAAGACTGGCATTGAGTGTGGTTTGTAAAGCTTGTAAATCACTTCTTAATTTCTTGACTCTGACATCAAGCATCAGAATCTCATCACTGTGATCTTCATGTCTTGTATGGCCAAATATATCATTAGGCATTTTTGTTTTAGTGGTTATTTATTATAGAGTATCTGATTCTTAATTCTATAAAAAAAGGTATAAGCTTGTCATAGGATCCAGGGACCTCAATATATAAGCAGTCACCAGCAGAAACAGTATAAACAGTGCCAGAAATCATGTTTGAGTGCTTAATTCTATAAATATTTCTCCCTACTGAAATCTTAACATCACCCTCAGGGGTTGTAATAAATTGCAATTGACCACCTACAGGTAATTGGTAATGATTTAAATTATTGTTAAATATGTACAATATTTTGCCTGTTTCATCATCAACATCTGTAAGTATGCTGTTCAGATGAATAATTAATAAACCACTCAGTTTAGACAGCATATCAGGAGAGGGTTGTGGTGTTGGCAGATCCATAATAGCCTGTTTTTTGAACCCAAATAAGTTCATAGGCATGTTTATTTATTTCAAATCATGCTCTGTAATTGGGCATTGATCCCCATTTTTCAAATCACAATGCCCCCAATGTAAAGTATGTATGCCACATGATAAAATGTATCTCTTATCATCATGTGGGTCCAGGGCCACTTTTCTTACAATATTTGAAGTCAGCAAGTGATCCACACTCTGAATTCTGGATTCTGATGTTTTGATTGAATTCTGGGATTTGAGGCAATTTTCATAATCTTCAAATTGGAGATCTTTTTCAACAGTTACTTTGCCAATGCCCTTGGCTTTTTTGGCAACAGCACCACTACATGTTTCAAAAGTGTACATCTTGGCACTTAACCCAGCAAATTTCACAATAACATCACCAAGTGTCTCATCTTTTAACTTGCCAGGCACCTTTTTGTTGTGGGGTTGAATTCTTGTATGTTCACTGGTATCAAAATATTTAAACAATTCAGGCTGTGACATATCTTGATAAACATCTTCTGTTTGAATATGAAGAATAAAACTATCCGTATCCATGTACAATAATTTTACACGATCGCCATAAAAAGGTTTCAGCACATCATAATACAATATTAACATATGTAATTTGGACGATTCCAATATCACAGCCCCTACATAAATAGGTTTATCAAATTTGATCTTTGTTTTCTTCATGTTGAAAAGTGCCATGTGCTCATCATAAATTCTTCTGTAATTGAAGTTGGGCTTTGCAACCAATTTTTTGCTCAGGCTGGGGTCAGTAATTATTTTAACATCGGTATGTTTTCTGACATTTTCAATTGTTTTTCCATACACTGAATTCACCATCAATTTAAACAAGCCCTTATCAAATTGGCTCTTTGCAGATGTTCGAAGCTCCGTGTTTGTATCAATGTATGGTTTCAACCATTTTGAGTGCCTGAACCTCAAAACTTTTCCAACTTTGGTCACTTGAACACCATGTTTCATCAGGAACTGGAGGTTTTTGTAATATATGACATAACCCTGTTTCGGCTCCAGAGTCATCATGAGCTTCTTCTGTTTAGAGCCAGGTGAACACTGAACCTCAGAAATTGGGGGCAGATCAGATAATTTATTGTGCAAATCATCAGGAATTATCAGATCAGCCTCTAAGAAGAGGCCATAGTCACTGTCATCAAAGTCCTGAAGATCCTCAATATTGAAATCTTCAACCCACTCAAGCCCTGCATATGGCAGTTTTTGCATCATGGCGTGACCATAGAGGCTGTTTGCATCTACATAGAGTATATAATTTGATGGCCGTGCTGGATCATAATCAGGCATATATTTGTTATTTGCTCTGGCATATCTCTGGGAACATTGCACCATCCCTCCTCTTATACCTTTCTCCATAAACAGATACATATCTTGATCGTGGATCAGATCCAATTGCTTTTTGGTGTTGAAAAACATTGCGGCCCATGCTAGGCCCGGGGCACTGAAAAAATACACTGGGTCCAGTTTATAATTTTGCATGGAAGATTTTCTGAATGCCTGTATTACATCAGCTAAGAGGGTCACATCAAGTTTCAAATAAGCCATGTGATAATCACCAAATATCTGGCATTTTAAATTGTTCCACATCAATTGGGCATGGTGATAATCTTCATCAGTGATTCCAGATCCTCTGATTTTGCTGTAAAACTCTTCTTGTGGTGGTAGGGAACACTCATCAAATTTAGAAAAATCTGTAACATAGTCATATGGATATACACCCTTCCGCCTAATTAATTTCAGGTCCAGATTTGGAAACGAGGCACGTGTGATTTTGAATTGATCATCAGATAATTGATTTGCCAGTGTAGCCAGGCTAGCAGGTAAAAATCTGTAAGAATCAAGAAATCTTATGTGAATAGGAACACCATTAACTTTAATTATCTTGCTAATAGATATATATTTCTCATCATTTTCAGCTAAAATATTTAAATTCTGCTTGTCAAACCCCTCGTACCTGATCAGATGATGGAAATCATAATTGGATGCTCCATGGCAAAATATGGGGATAAATCTTGGTCTCTTGATCTTAATATTACAGCTATTACACAGGGCCTGTTTATATCGACCATCTGTATGAGAATGGTGCTTCACCTTGATATTTGTATCTGAAAATTCAGAATCACATACTGGGCATTTTTCTGCATTGTTGAAATCCTCAATCTGTTTCTCTGTTAAAGGCAACATAGGCTTTGATTTTAATAAGATGTTAGATGCTATGTCACGGCACACATTTTCTATTCTATGTGCAAATATTTTGATGGCATTTGGTCCCATGTATAAGTATGGCTCACTAGCTACACCATCCCGTATAACTGTATAACAAAAGCTGGAAGGTTCATGTTGCTGGTATGGTGTACTTGAAGATTCCTCGGGATCTGGATTGCAGAATGCAAAAGGATTGAGGTTCGATTCAAAATCACAGACAATATATGCTGGGTGTTCCAACGAGGCTTCAGACTTTTTGAATTTGCAATTTTCACTTGGATTGGGCATCACCATATGAACAGGTTTATGGTTCCCACAGTATTTCAGATGCTCAATTAACTTGTTTTTAGCAATTTCCGCACTCTCTTCCCGAACCCCCTTCACCATTTTTTGACCATCAAATACAGTTAAGCATCTTCTACACAACTTGAATATTGTATGAGTTTTGTCTAGTTGTTTTCTGACTAAAGCTTCAAGATTATGTATCAGAGTGTAATGATATGTACTATCCTTTTCAATTAAGAGCAGATCAATCGGAATTGCAGATTCATCATCAAGTGTACTGATTCTGAGAGGTGCTATCAAGCAATTGCCAGTGGAACAAGTAAATACATTAATAGATAATTGTTTGCCATTGATGTGCCTGGCCTTTTTTTCAAATTTATCAATATTCTGAACTGACATTGGATATTCCAAACCCTCCATTGCATCGTCAAAAATATGTTCATGCTGTTTGTAATAACTTATTCTCTCAGGATGCCTTGAAACTAGAAACAAAGCAGCTAATATACACCACAGAAAACATTTCTGGTCGGTATTTTCTATATTAACCACGGCTCTTCTGTTTTTAATATTAGCAGGTAATGGCAGATATGTAGAACCTTTTAATGGGCTGAATTCAGAAATATTAACATATAACTTGTGCGGAGAGCCACATAGGCTCCATCCTGACTCTTTTGCTGCAAATTCAGAGTGTTTCATATTCAATTGATCTATCAACCTGCTTATTATTCTGTCCGAATTTGTATTTGAATATACCGGTACAGTTTCTGTTAAGTGGGGATGTATAAATTTTGTGCCGTTTGGCTTCTTATATTGAGTATACAATTTGAGGGACAGCTTATAAGAGCCATTTTGTGCATTTAGAATTGCCTGTATATCAGGTTTTTTACTGTTCAAAAAATTCTTAATGTCACATCTTGGCTCTGATACAAACCGGTGATCCCTAAGTTGGGCATTAAAACTGCTACGGATAGGTTCATAGCGTGGCTGCTTTGCAGGTCCAGCATTAACAGGTGCTTCATGCTTCCTTTTCAGACCAGATGTGGATGGTTGTGCAGGGCAAGTATTTTTATGTATATATGTGAAATATTCCATGTTATATTTTCTATGGCATTTGGGGCAAATTTTTGTGGGAGTTCTGTATTTGTCTGGGTTACAAATCTTTTGATGCTTGGCCCAATTGGGGCTGGATATATTCTTATTGCACTGATTACAATATTTTTGACTTGGCATTTTTGTTGTTGTTTATTATATACAATTTCCTGGGATTCAAATCAAAATTCTATGCTGGATAAAAATATCAGTTGGGGTTCAGCACTGTACTTTGTGTGTGTGTATGTATATATGTGTGTATACACTTAATATTTTTGGCTTTGGTATTTATATAAAATTTCTTGGGGTTCAAATCAAAACTCTATGCTTAATAAAAAATATCAGTTGGGTTCAGCAGTGTGTTTTGTGTGTCTGTGTGTGTGTGTGTGTGTGTGTGTGTGTGTGTGTGTGTGTGTGTGTGTGTGTGTGTGTGTAAATATGTTTGATATGAATAATAAAAAAATTCTGTATATTAAATCAAACAAATTTAATTTATACAAATCTGCTATATTTTTGTGTTTTTTTTTTAAAAAAATATGAGGAGCACTGCAACAACATACTCACACTTTTCAGCCACTCCCACAATACTAGCTGATATGTAATGCAAAATTTTTTTATCGTAAAGGTACCTTAAAATATACAACATAAAAAACTACGACTCGCCCGGGTGATCCAGCTCCGCCATTTTCCATCTACTACTACTACAAAAATGGCGGAGCTGGATCACCCGGATCGTCTGGATCGGAAGTAAATATGTGTGTGTGGGTTGGTGTAGGTGGGTATGGGTGGGTGTGGATGGCTTATATGAGCATTTTTGGCCTAGTTTTAGGTATAGTCAAAACAATATCAAAAAAACATATTTTTGACAGGATTATGGACAACAATCTCTCAGAAGTACCTTTTATAAGTGTAGCCTCATCAATCTGAGGGGGTCATACTTTCTCATGGAATCCATGAGGGCATTTTTACAAAAATCTTGGATTAGGCAAGGGTTCCACACTAGAGCAAAAAGCTCATATGGCCATGTTGAACTTGTTTTAAGTATATCCAAATCTGCTTGAAGGGGGTTCATACTTTCTCGGGTTTATAGTACAGTAAATACAACTACTATATAAATTTTGCTCAGGATAAGTACAAATTGAACTGTAACCATGAATTTTCAGAATCAAGAGTGCTAGAGAATTAATTAATTAATTAATATTTAATATAATGAAGGTAGTAATATAGTATTGTTATTGAGAAGAGAATTTCTACAAAACTTATTTTTCCTCGTATGTTTACTAATAGCAGTTACATTTGACATGTTTGACTAATCGCGAATCAACGTACGGAAGCTGTTGGAAGCAGTTTGAAGACTGAAATGGCTATGGAAGGACACTTCTTATAATGTTAATATTTTAGTATAATGTTTTGAGAATTGCTTCTCGATAATGTTTGGTATATAATTTAATCTGTTGTTAGATAAAATACATAATTATCAGAATTTAAGTATGGAAAATATGAAGAGCGAATGAATGATACGTTTGACTAATCGTGAAGATAAGTATCACAGTACGTTTTATCGTTCTTATATAAACGTTGAAATGTTTAAGAACGTATAAGAACGTTTACTGAAACGTTTCAACGTTGTTCTTCTACCGGTTATCGAACCCGGTTAGAATGCAAATGGTTTATCTCATACCTCACATGGCGCTTGTGTTTGGTTGAGGGAGGTTTCATTGCCTGTTGGAATTTTCATTCTCGTGGCTGCTGCCAAACCAAACGAACCAAAAACCCACTCAATATACCATTTGTGTTTCTAGAACCGATTAATAACACAGAAACAAAATTTCTTTCTGCACTTCTTTACTATCACGTATTATATAATTTTGTAAACAAACAAGATGAAACTGGATACCGCATTTCATACTCATATTATACGGACTGCCCGATGGCGTAGGGACTTAACCACTGTACAATGTAGTAGTAGGCAAAGTGTCCATCACAATATCCATCCATTCTGTTTCCCGCAAAGGATCGAAACGAAAAGCACGGTTAAGCAGAAAGCAACATCTGCTCCAGCACAATTTCATTCTCTAAGAACACACAGAATGAAGAAGGAAAAATATCAGTGGATAATTTGCCTATTCTTTTATTGGGTACAAGCCAGAATTTACTGTGTGCTAAATTGAATAATCGTTTGCTTGTTCACTAGAATTGAAACCAATATTTGATCACGTGTACCTACTTGTGAGATTTTACAATCAAACACGAGTTTCTATACCCCTTTAACACAGATCAAGATGGCATATTTATATATTGCCATATTTAGATACTTAACGTTGTTGTTAATTTCTGTATTTAGTTGCCATATTTCATTGTATAAGTAAGGGGGGAAAGCTAATGGTAATAGTCAGGTGAACGAGAAATGCGGTAACACTGTTAAGCCTTGTTCCATGTTTAATAAAACACTCAAAATGCTGACCTAGGCAGAATTTATTGTCTTTTCATTTTTTTTTTTTTTTTATATAAAATATTTATTGGTTGTGGACAAAATCCATGCACCAGTTAACAATTTATCAATTGGTATTATATACATGTATGCACATAATATTTACTCACAATTATTCCTTTCATAATAAATAGTTTCCAAATTTCATTACACTTTTACAGAATTATATTAGACTTATTAAGATATTTTGTAAGAATATAGATTACCGAGGATGAAGGTGAAGTCAGTAAACAAGGCAGTGTCAGTGGCGCTTGATGTCCACTCCTGTACAATTCCTGTAAAAATGGTTCTCTATAAGTTTCATAAAGTTTGCATTGAAATATAATGTGGTTTGGAGTTGCAGTATATTCATTGCACAAACAAACTGGTGAAGTCACTAAATTCTTCTTGTACAGATGAGCTGCGGCGATAGTGTGATTTAACCTGCAGCGCATTATAGTTGTGAGGGAACTCCGGGAGAGTTGAATCTGTTTAAACCAACATTCCTTTGGAATTCTTTCTTGTATAGAATAGTAGGCCTTACCGCATTGAGTGCCAGTATTTGTCCACAAGTTTTGCCAGTCAGTAAATAGTATTTTTCTAGTGTGTGATTCCAAAATGATTCTTTTCATTTGAATATGGTTCAGAGTCTAAGAAAGACTTTGCTATGGTTGAAACGTCACGTTTATATTGTGTTATTTCACAATGAATTCTGCCTTGGTCAGCATTTTTATTGTTTTAGGAAATATATACATTTCCATTTCGTTGTAAATATAGGCTTTCATTTTTTATATCTTCAGCGAAGGAATCAAATATTTCTTATCTTTATTTCTTTCCATTCTTAGAGATATAATTCGGTCATGCTTTCAGAGCCATGCCCTAGTTTCTGACACTTAAAATATATTTTAACTTTACGCTTGCAATGTACTGTGATTTAATAAATCGCCGGCTGGATGCTGTTCTGTTGTATCTCCACTTTTCGTCAGAAATGAATTTCTTCATTGATTGATTTGCTTTATTTTCCTTCTAGCCACTTTTGTATAATTTGCGAAGATGGAGATGAGTAATGATATGATGAAATTGATGAATGGACGCTCACAAACATCCATGCCCAGGCCAGGGTTCGAACCCAAGACCCTTGGCGTCGTAGCACGATATGCTGACCACTCCGCCACGGGGGTCGGCAGAAATGAGTTGATGACGTAATCGTGTTCCGTACATGCATCTCGTTCCGAAGTGACATATCTGGGCGTCAAGTGGTGTGAATTTTCAACAATAATAAAATGTTTGTGCAAATTTTGTAGAGTATTCAAACTACACGTACGACAGAATAGAATTCATCGGGCGGAAACTGAACCGTTAAATAAATAAAAGAAAGGTTTCTCCAGAAATATTTATTGACTTTATTTACATTTTATTCTTATCAAAACAAAACTTTCCTTTAACAACGAAATTATTCTTTTACTACCGTTTCTTCAGCTTGTAGGCTGGTTATTGTTTCACAAACAATGTAGAGAGGTAGGTAGCAAATGCCTGGGAAGAAAAATATAAATTGACAAATAAACATAATGATTAATTCAATGTGTATATGAAATCAAGATCCTGTGACAGCTCTTTTGCAATCAGGTCGATATTAATTTAATAGTCATTACCAATATATCTATCTCATTGTATAAAAATAAAAAGTTCGTAGTAATTTTTATAAAATGTTAGTTTTTTTCTTGAAACGAGTTTACAGACAGTGCTTCTACTCCAAGAAGTACGTTCGTGTATGTTATACATCATTACCTGTGAACCGCAGTAAATTATAGCGTAGGGAACTGTTGCGTTGAAGTAGTAGAAAATGGAACCATACTCTGTCTCGGAAATCTCTGCAACAATGTCGCGAATAACGGTAGAGAAGAGGAGAAAGGAAGTGGGGAGGAAAGCAGTACGCGCTGCTACAAAGGGCTGTCGTGTGGCATCTTTCCCTCTCACGAGGTCATTGGCCAAACCCTCTTGAGTCGCTACTTGTGCACAGGACTAGTTTTCGTTCGCTTGCTCCACAGATTCCTAAAGTATAGTCATTACCTTTCATATTACTCTACACTTTTGTGTCTTTGGATTGTATATCTGTATGATTTAAGGTTGAAAGTGCATTTTTTTTAATGACAAATACATGATACTAACACCTTGATTTGGCTTGTGAGTGTTCATAAACAAATGTTGAGTCAGAGTTTTAATTTATGTCCGCTTTATGCACAGGGCAATCGAAAGTGAACATACAATTTAAGGTGGCTTCCAAACCACTATGTGCCTCCACCAGATATCGAAGCCGGGACTAGTGTTGCCCACGAGACGAGACGAGACGAGACTTTGGTCTGTCTCGTCCCGTCTCGTGAAAATGCCGTCTGGTCTCGTGTCTCGTCTCGAAAATATACGTTTGTCTCGTCCCGTGTCTCGTCTCGAAGGGTTCTGTCCCGTCTCGTCTCGTCCCGTCTCGTTTTGTCTCGTCTCGTCTCCTAAAAGTAATGCAGTATATTATGCCAACAAAATTTAAAACTGGAAGACATCACAAAATATTATTCCCGAAAGTGGGTAAAACCTTAAAATATTTTGTTCACTGTATAGTGAGAATAAATAAGGTTCGTTAACCATAATAACATTAATCTAATATATAAAAATGGATGTATGTGTGTGTGTGTATGTTTGTTCCGGCATAACTCTCGAACGCCTGGAGCGATTCAACCAAACTTGGAACACGTATCACTTGCAATCTCCAAAGAAATACTGTGGGGGTAAGACAGCCCTGGAGGTGGGGAGGGGTGACATGTAAAAATAATCGAGAACTACCGATATTAGTGTGGAATCCATAGTTTTCTGGGTCTCTAAGATGAATAGCGATACTCCTAATGCCGTTCAACTTAAATTCATCACCTATCGGGATGGAGGTTGAGAGCTGAAAATTAAAATGTAAAAAATTACAAAGATTAGTGTCGAATCCATAGTTTTTGGAGTCGCTAAGCTAATTGGTGACATTAACGATGACCAAACTTAGTACACATATGAACTACACTCTGGAAAGAAATACTGTGAGGGTAAGACACCCCTGGCACCCCTAGGTTCGGTGGTGGGAAGGGTGTGACATTTAAAATAATCGAAAACGACCGATATTAGTGTGGAATCCATAGTTTCCGGGGTCGATAAGATGAATAGTGACACTCCCAATGCCGTTCAACTCCAAGACACCTCTGGCACCCATAGGGGTGGGGATGGGAAGGGGTGACATGTAAAACGACCGATATTAGAGTGGAATCGCTAGTTTTCGGGGTCGCTAAGATGAATAGTGATATTCCCAACGCCGTTCAACTCCAAGTTCATTTTACACTATAGTTAGAATTCAATGTTTTCCTGATCTAATAGAAGATTGGGATAAATAAATACCCGAGCAACGACGGGCAATCAGCTAATATTTAATATAATGTTTGTTAATTACCAATAGGTAGAGAATGAAATCTACTTTGTTGTTTTTCTGTCTTCAATCAACACTTTTATCCATCGTACACTAAGGGAGCTTTCAGACCGAAGCAACAAGCGACAGGCGACAAGCCGCATGGGGAGTTTGCACCGAAGTTACGATCAACACGAGCCCCTTCCGTATATATTCACCCCATAGTATGCACTACCAACTAACAGACCGAGGCTACACTATGCACGATATTAAGTTTCAGCGATAAAGAACACGAACACCCTGTCGTGTTACTTCGGTTCGGGAGGTCACATTTACTGATTGTTCGATTCCAAGCGATTGCTTGTCGCTTCTCGCCTGTCGCGTGTCGCTTTGGTCTGCAAGCTCCCTTGAGGGAGCGTTTAGAACGAAGTGACAAGCGACATGGTAGTTCACACGTGACACAGGCAACTTCAGTTTATTAGCAAGCATTCACAGTCCGAGGCAACATGACGCACGGTATTCAGAAAAACGGTCTAATCCGTTCAACACGCAAGCGACAATCGACCCTGAACAGTTTGTTGCGTCGCTTCGGTTGCAAGGTTTCATGTAAGGGAGAGTTCAAACCGAGGCAACACGCGACACATGCTGCTTGGGAACTAGCCCATCAACAGCAGTATTGCACACCGTGGCGGCATGAGACGCCGTGAAAACCTGCGTTCGATCGGTGGAATCACCAAGCGACACAAGGGTTTCGCACCGAAGTGAGAAGCGACAAGCGACAAGCGACAAGCGACATGCGACACAAGCTCATTTAGTCTCTAAGCAGGCTTTCCCCACGCATGCGCTACCAACGGACAGAGGCGACACGATGCACTACATTAGAAAACGGTCAAGTCCGAGCGACACGACAGCGACAAATGACACGTCCAGCTCGTCATGTCGCTTCGGTTCTGAATGTTATATTTATTACGTAGGGTTCATTTCCAAGTGGCAGACTTCGCTTCTTGCCTCTTGCATGTCGCTTTTTACTCCTTTGACTTCAGGCAATATAGATTCTTTACGTCAACGCAGAGTATCTAACTAAAATATATTGGCCTATTACCAGGTTTTTGGTGCGAAATCTTTAGAGTTTGCAACCAGTACTGGGATGGAGCTGTTGATTTTGAGAAGAGGGGTCGCAATGAATGAACTGTTTGTGCCGGCGAGAATTTTATGACTATTGTCCCCAATAAGGCTGGAAGAGGACCTACACTAAACAATGGCAGTGGCTACCTCCACATCGTTTGGCGCAAGGATGAATGGAAGGAAGCCTTTGGGGTAGCAGTTGTTGAGGAAATTTCAGGATTTTTCAACTGCAAATTCGTTACGGGCATCGTGTGGCGAATTACGTTTTACGAGGGGGAATCTTACAGAAATAACTCGAAAGAGCTTGTTAAAGAATCGAAGAAATGTTGGAACATCCAGAAATATGGAGAAATAAGAGAATGCTTAACCGACGCAAGAAATTCATTAGAAATGAGATGTTGATATGGGCAGTGATAAAAAATACCTTTTCCCAGCGACACGTGCAGCTGGTCGTGCTACTTAGGTTCGGAAATTGACATAGGTTGTTACTTTGGTCTGGTCACTTCTTACTTCGGTGTGACCTATGCGAAAAACAACACAGGACAGGCGAAAAACGAGAAGTGTCGCTTGCGAAAGAACCAACAGTAATAAATGCAATCTTTCGTGCCAAAGCGCCGCGACAAGCAGGAGAGGATAACGATCACACAGGGAAGTTATGCCACAAATTGATTACATTTCCTCATAGAATTCAGGTGTTTTCTTTCTCCAATTTTAGTTTCCATGTCTTCCCTTTTTGCCGAATCCCGTTTCGCCCAATTACCCAGTGGCGCATTATATCATATTTCCCATCCAAGTAAAAATTTCGGCGAAAGCGGAATTCCCGTTTCGCCGATTATTTTGAAGGGAGGGAATTCTCCCTCCTCTGGGAAATGTCATGTTTAAACAGACAGAATGCTTAATTAAAAGTTAAAAGGTGAGAGATACCTAGAGAAAACGATTACTGACCGCGAGGGGGGTTTGGATGGGGAAATATTACAATTAGCAAGGGAGGTTAATGTCAAAAATCATATGACTTCCTTCCATGAGAAGACTACAAAAATTGCTTTAGGTCCGTTCCTTAGATAGCACGATTTTATGTGGAATATTCCTTATTCCTTGTGCGGGAATAATCGTGTTGTGAAGATATCAACTATTGTATGTCTCACTTAACTGTTCAGTGTGGTATTTAAGAAACTTCCAGTAGGGGAAAATCTACTGACTGTCTAGGGACAGCATGAGATAATGACTCTTTGCCATATAACATTTCCCCCATTGGATAAATTTTATCAAGCAGAAGGGGGATACAAGTACCCAGAGGGGAAAAATCCCCCCATCCCCCCTACAAATACCACCTTGCGCGTTATAGCAGTAGTTTTTACTTTAAAGGCGTTAAATATATTTAAGCTGTTTTAAGGATAAACAAATAATAAATTTCGTTACTATGGAAAAGCAAACAAAGCCCGCACTTTTCATAATTTTCGTAAAGTTTACAATATTTTTCATAAATTTTCCATTCAAAGAAATTATCGAGAATACTTCTCTCACACAATATTTTTATACAGATAGATATCTGAATCGGTATTTTAGTAAAGTACTTCTATCTGGAGTACTATTACAGCTTAAAATTACTAAGCTTGAATAAGAAATGGAAGTAATACTGGATTTCGGAAGAGTATAAAAACTAAATGAGATAGCCTTTTTTATGTACTCGTAATAGACGCTGATTTGAGTTTCCAAAGAATATTCTTTACTCCGAGTAAATAAATATTCGCAACTGATTAATTATTTTGTTTGTATTTTTTTCGAGACTTTCGAGACGAGACGAGACTTTTCACGACCCGTCTCGTCCCGTCCCGTGTCTCGTCTCGAAAACGAGACGAGACAGGTGGTCAGTCTCGTCTCGTCTCGAATTTTGAAACGATTGTCCCGTCTCGTGTCTCGTCTCGTTACGCCATCGGGGAAGACTTATTAACACGTGATGTGTTTGAAGGTAACTTGCATAAGAATATGGGAACAAATGTGCAGATGCAATCTTAAACAACATTTAAAGAACAATTTACTTACCGATCACAAGTGTTGAAATGACAGTTATCATCAGTATATCGATGAAGGTAGTCGACATATGCTGTACGATCACGCCCAACATAATAAGAAGAACGGCGCAGCCTACGAAGAAATCGAAGATGTTTAGGTAATACCACGGTTCCATATAGACAGCTTCTCCCTGGAAAATATAGAATATCAATTTCAATACAACATCGTGCAAGAAGGAAATTCTGATGTGAAGCTTCCTTATTTCATATTATGTCTTATCCATCGCGGAGATTGTCAAGGGATCCCGGGTTTGATACCCAGTGGAGGCACATAGTGGTTCGGATTCCACGTCAAGCTGTAGGTCCAGTCCCGATTAGCCTATCTGTGCATAAAGTAGACTTGAAAAAATACACACACACACACACATATATTTATCGGGCAGAACTTCGAACTTCATGTTTAAGTCGGGTTCATGGCTGTTAGGAAAGCAGAAGTTCCAGATACTGAAGTCCTCTTTCCTATAATATTCTGTGTGTTCCCTCCAAATACTCTTTCCTCAAATTAGCAAGGCGGTTCGGGGTTAGCGCTTTCTGTCTGAAGACTTCGGGTTCGAGTTACGACTAAGATTCTTTCTGTGGTTCAAATCCTGCTCGTGACAATATACCCAAGTTTCGATTAAGATATACAGGGTGTAGTGTTCCGAAAATTACTTTAAGAAAGTAAGTCACAATTATAGTTACTTTCACAGTGAATTATATTCTAGATAGATATAAGTCTATTCAAGATAGATATATCATACAGCATGTTCCATCTCCATGAGTGTCAAGCAGGATGTTCTTTTTATTCATGAAGATTAAGCTGGAGAAAAAAAAGAAAGGCAACATTAAACTAAATGTTAATTCGTTACTTGTTACTGGAAAAAGGAAACGCAGTTACTGAACAAGTTACGTTTACCGTATTCGAAAGGTATCTGTTAGTGTTACAAGTAACTCCTTACTTTCAAAGACTGTCAGGGTCTCATTTATGGCGAACCCATATGAAATATGTGTCCTGGCCTAACTAATGATCTAAACGTTCATTCTTGTGCCAGGACGGACCAAGGATATTGATGCGTGGAGAATGGAGCAGGACGTAGAAACCGTACGTCTTTTTCTGAACGAGCTGTACAGTGTTTGCTCCGAGTTCCTTTGAGAGAACGAACCACGACATTCTGAACAAGTCGAGACCATTTCTGCCGCGGAAACTTTGCTACTGTGCCGCGCGACAGTAACCCATCATCTGATGACCACTCCCCCCGCCCCCCACACACACACCTTAAACGAGTTGCCGGCTAAGCTGGACCTTTGTCCGACGCCATCGAATTAGTTTTCGAAAAACCGCTATGATATTCTAAAATCTAAAATATTACATATGTTTAGAATTAATTCTAGAGCATTCACGTGAATCTCTATATGGTTTGCTTTTGCTGATGTCTAGATATTCGCAATCGTTTCGTGGCTACGTAAGACTATTATACGAATGCGAAAACTTATTCAACAATAATTGACTTACCTTGTAAGCACCGTATACCAATCCCATATTAAGTACAAAGTCTAGAAGAGGAATTCTCACATTCAAGTTGCTTGCGACTTCAAGAACTGAAAGAAAGACCAAGAAGTAAACACCTGTATTTTACACTGTGTCTATTTCTTTGCACGAAGGCATATTAAAAAGTGGGACTGATTATATTTTGTTTAAATGCGCGCGCACCCGTCAGTTGTCATAAAGAGGCGTGACCTTGAACGGTCTGAGATAAGCGCCACTGTTCTGGAACTATTCAGTTGGTGAGAAGCAGAACGTGAGGTTCCAGAAGGTTCCAGAAATACACCTATACTCTGTTCCGGGCATCTCTGGAGCAAGCGAACGAAAACAAGTGTCTGCGGAAGTAGTGACGCGAGGCGACTACACCAATGAATACGTGAGAGGTAACGGGATTGCGTGGATGGAAGGAAAGCGACTGCAGTTACCAGCCTTCGTAGCAGCGTCTACTGCTTTGCTCTGCACACAAGACCCCTCCCCCCTTTCCTTTCTCTGACTCTATGTGCGGCCTTGTTCCGCATATTCCGGGGAGAGTATAACATGTAAATTCTAATAAATTTTAAATTCTGGTGTGGGGCAAGCGCCCCCCCTTGCCTCCGCCTAGTTACGCGTATCGATTTTCAAGCTTCTTCAGCTTATTGGAATCAGCTCTTGTTTGACAAAATTGGGTTTGTTTATGATCATGTGGTCCGTAAACAGTATTTAGTTTCTGTCCAGCACTACTCTGATGGTAGGCTACTTAATAGGTATGTGAAAAATATAGTTTCGTATGGACCCGATTTTCAATAGGATTGTGAGCTGAATAACGCTGTTTCGGGTGAGCTACGGATGGCTGTCAAAGGATGGCTTCAATGGTTGCCTTTGAAAGGGAATTGAACGTTGGAATGAGCGTATCGTGTCAGAAGAAGACTCTTCTGAAAGTTTGTAATTGAAATTCAACAGAGAGAACTAAGTGTCTTAAAACAAAAGTATCAATTCCATTAGAGAGTTGCAGGTGTGATTGGGCTGGGCACCAGTCTTATTTTAGTAACCAGCTTCCGGTACATCCAACAGCAAAACAAATAATAGGGGAATTCTCCATCAACATTTTAAGTCCGTCTGTTTTCCACAGATAACATCTGCTTCACATCATCAGAATTCCTTATTTTAAACCAACACAGGAAGTAGAGTCAAAAAGAATGAAGATAGTGATGGACAATTTGCGTGTCGTCATTTTTGCCGTTGACTGTGCAATCATCAATCCTTCTGGGTTTCAGCGTGCAGCCTTCACTTTTCAAGATACGCTGGGAAACACGGAAATATGCGGCAACAGAAATTCTGTCGTCTGCTTCTATTGAAATCGAACGATGTAACGTCCACTACAGGGGAACGAGCGGAACCGAAGCACGGAATTTCCGGGTAGAAGTCTGCAGGTTATCTTGAGGGTTATGGCCCACTGAAACGCCGGAAGCGAAACTGTTTTGTTCTGTTGCCGCGGTTCCGGCATCTCAGTGCGCGGGGTTCTCTACTTACCACGATTGATTGCCGTTTCGCACTCTGGAGGTAGCTCAGGGAAGTCCTCTGCGTTATATAATTCATCACGAGGAAATGGATTTGGATGATAAACAAACGATCTGATATCAGCCAGTATGCTCTTTACCTGAAAGGGAAGAAGATACGGGATTGAGTCATCAGTTCGCTTTCATTATCACCGCAATAGAGAAGAGGTGCTTTCTTCTACAAACAAGATTTCTTCATTGAGCGTTTGATGAATTCGGTTTATTTTATCTCGCTTTTCTGACACTTTTGGCTAATCGCGAAGGTGAGGTTAAGTCACTAGCGTGCGCAGAATTATTTTTTCTAGGGGAATACAATTGTAATAGTTGATATTGCATAACAGCATTCTACGGGTGGCAATACACAATAAAATTATTGTAGTTATCAGTTTCAACTCTCGTTTTAAAAGTTGTTGAAAAACAGAAATTGTAATGCGAGGTTATTTTAAAGGAGATTTACATTTACCACATTGGGTTTTCCAAAATCCTTTAATGCTTTTATTTTAAAATTTTGTTTTTATTTTGTTTATAAACATTTCTGGAGGGAGTTTGCCCCCATCAGCCCCCTCAGTACGCCAGTAAGTTAATGAAATGACACGATAACGTATCCGTTGTATTGCTTTTGTGAATTAACGTGTATCACGACTGAAATGTTGTTGAATTTGAATTTTTTCTCACTATTATGATAATTGAGTATTAAATTGATGCGAATGTTGATTGTCGATCACTGGAGTGCTGTATAAAAAACTATCTTGTCGTGATATATCTTTTCTGAATTAATTAATAAGTAATTGTACATAAATCACTCCCTAATTGAAAGAGTAATTTTCATATTATAAGGTCATTGTTTGTTATATTTAATGTTATTTACAGATTTTCATTGATTGTTGTTAATGGAGTACCATTCTGTATAGTAGTTAATAATTTATGAACAATATATATTTTACTTTGAAGAAACTTGTATATATTCATTGACATCATCATTCATTCATCATCATTCATCCTATAAGTGGACTACATATCGGCATATAGTATACAGTAGATGTTACGTGAAAGTGACTGAAATTGTGTTTAGTTTGTGACAATTAAACAAAATTTATTATATTCAAGCGTCGTGTGTGATTTAGATCTTCGAGAAGTGAATATAAGCATATAAGAAGTAAAAGGCCGTTTAAGGTCTACAGAGGCAAAATGGAAGACTCAAACGATTGTCATAATGCTGCATTAATGAATGAAAATGCTAGTGTTAATGTTAGTAATATGGATCCCCATTCTCCTCCTTCTCCAGCACAATATATCGAAGTGGATAACATTAATAGTGAAGAAAATCAATGTAATAATTCACAAGAAGGATCAATGACACAAAACACAGAGAACTATATCAAGTCTCAGAACAAAAGTATCTCCTCTCCTTCTCAGAATTTATATGAGCTCAACAGTTCTGGCCCACACATTGTCTTGATAAAGGGTATAGGGAAGAATATTGGAAATCTAGCTGGGCGAAGCCTAGGAAATAAATTTAGGCAGGTAGAAATACCAGTGAAGCATATTGATCAATGTGGACGTAATAGAGTTAGAATTACGTTCAAATCCGCTCCGGAAGCGAACAATTTCGTCAAAAATACGAAATTCCAAGCTGAGCTCTCGATCAAGTCTCGCATACCGCAAGCTTTACTTCAAAGAGAGGGACTAGTGTACGGGATGGAATATGATGTTAGCGAGCAGGATGTACTAGATGGCGTTCAATCGCCTATCCCAGTCATTGACGTCAAACGTATGAAAAATAAGTTGTGGAAAAATGATGGATCATTTTTGCTACGTGATACAAAACTTGTATGTCTGACATTTTTGGGGCCTATAATTCCCCAAAAATAATCATAAATAGCATAATACATGAAGTTAATCCCAGGCAAAAAGCTGTTCTTCAGTGCAGACAATGTTTCAGACATGCACACTGCAACAAGTAGGCGGATTAGCCCACGTTATGGGCGCCACTTGCAACAAGTGAGGCGTCCGCCCGTTGCCAAGACACACGACACACCGGCTCGGTCCCCTCGACAGACAAAGACCGGGCGTCGCTGCCTACCAAATATCTTTCTGTTATAAATATATAAATGCCACGACTACGCTCAGTTCCTGCGGGGCATGGGACCCCGCATCCCAAAGTTCGGGTAAGGGTCTGTTTCAAGATAATAATATAATCAAAAGTTAAATTTACACTTACATAACCAAGACTTCAAATTATATTAGCCCATTCTCATGCTTGAACTCCACCGCAATCGCACCCGCATCCCACTGACCAGTGAGGATACGCATACGATTCGCGATTGAAATCAGCATAATCAATTTTGGCGTCCTTTGGATTGATAAGGCCTCCGCCTCACTGACCAGTAACGGCGGGACACCTCTCCAACCAAAAGGAAGCCAGTTAATTTATACTTATTAGGCAAACTTACTTCAAAGAAATACCAAATAACGATTATAAATTTATTTACTAATCCATATATATGTTAGGATAAAAGAAAGTATACAATCTTCAGATCGAGAAAAATTTACAATGCCAAAATTTAATTTCTGTTCAAATAACTTCCGAAAAACATAGACTGAAACTTGCTTTCTCATAAAATACAATCCAGAGAGCTCTCTCTTATATAGATATATATATATATATATCGTCCATATCCCAGCTTAACTTGGTTTCAATAAACAGGTGACAAATTAACAGTAATGATCGACAATTTCCATTAACCAAAACCAAAAGAAAATTACATAAACTTCTTTCCGTAAATATCTATTTGTGCTTCTGTCATATTTTCACTTCAGTATTATGTTCTTTAGAACTCTCGAGGTATACTACCCTCTTCGGGGCCAACCTCCAATAACATTCATAACTAAAGATAAGGGGAGCCTGTCTCTACCCAATTACCAAAGCCATCTCTCGGCTACAAACTACAAATGCTCGCTTGGAATTCCATAACATAACAGGGGACACTGTCTACCCTCTTTGGCTACTTACATTGCAAAAGCAAAACAATAGACTTTTACATAAAACGAATTTCTACAAAAACATTTACTCGACCGGTCACCTATTATAACTGTTTCAAAATTATATCTAACATAAAACCAAAATAAGAAAACCCATTAAACGTTCCGGATACTCAGACTTTAGAAACGGACGTAAAACTATATAAGTTATTAGATTTAAGAGACATCCTCTGACCAGAGGTATGCTCTCGGATTTAAGTATCAAAGAAACAAATTTATTTAAATGAACCTCCTGACCAGGAGAATTCAAAATGATTTAAGAATTAAAACAAATAACTCGACGAGAAGGAAGTATAACTTGAATTTATACCGGAGTCACACTGACCAGTGCCAACTTCGATAGAATTTATGAAACAAAATTTTAAATTATTAAGATTAATTATGTATAAATCAAATTATTTACAAGCCTGCCAAAATCCCCTTTAAGGATCATGCTGACCAGCACAAATCCAGAAAGGTGGCTTACGGAAAACTCAGGACATTGTAGAAGGGAGAGCTGACCAGCCACTCCCCTCACAATGCCTGTGTTCTCCCAGCCCTGGACCTCGACAAGCGATTTAATCACCTAACGATTCCGGAATCTACTGCTATACTGAATTAATCTGCCAGCGAGAACGCTGATATTTATACTTGCGAGATTGCGCAATCCTATTTCTCAACAAAAGATTTCGACAAACTGAAAAGTTATTTTTAGCATCTAACAATTACCCTTTCCAAAAGACATATCCAGAAACACAATGCAAGCTAAACTTATTTACAAACCCACGCAGCGCCGAACGAAAAAAACTCATTGTTGTTAAGGAAGAAAAACAACGCAAGCTTCTACTTGCTTTGTGTTCTTTCTCGTTGGGCCGAAACTGCGTTACAATGTTAACAAAGATAAAAGATAAAAATGTACATTCAAAAGATTAAAACTCCAAATGAATTTATACGAGGGCTATTAAATATTAAAAAGATTTGCCAAAAATTTTTCAATCGTTACAATTTGCCCCTTTCTTTTTTGGGAGAATTTTTCTCAAAAGAAAAAAAATTAAATTCCTTCCTTTTGGAGAAAAATTCTCAAATGAAAATTCAATTAGCTAACGATTGCCTTTAACTTACTTACTAATCTACACGCTATGACAATACTAATTTACATACATATATATATATATACACTCAAACAAATACCTCAGACTTTAAGAAAAGCCATGCCCTTTTTTACCACGATGGCTTTTCTTTTTAACCGAAAAAAGTTCGCACAAGTGGTCTTTGTTATCCCTCGGCGCTCAAGTTCTTTCATTAATTTTCCAACTGACATTTTTCCATCTTCAAGTAGGTCACGGTACACCTGTATCACTTCCTCATCCTCTCTTTCACGTGACGAGAAACTCCAACCATCCAAATTATCTCCCGCTTCTTCATTGATTGGCGATCCATTGTCGCTGTTTTCTCGTTCACTGTACTCTTCACCGGAACTCACTGCACTATGTTCGTGGACACATTCATCCTGTTTGAGGTCTTCATTGATTGGCGATCCATTGTCTCAGTCTACTGTTTCCAGACGAGGTGTTCTCTGGACGAAACTTCTTCAACAGCATTCTACTTTTCTTTCATTTTGACACTGGAATTATTTGCACTAAAAATTCGTGTCACTTACCTCATCCTCTGCTTTCACCAAGTCACAAATTTCCAAAGAGTCCATTTTCTCTGCTGGTTTTACTACTTCGTATTTCCATTTCAATCTCTTCCTCGGGTTTCGTCAAAGTCCAAGAATCTTCACTTTCAGTCAGGTATCAATAAGTGTGTCACTTCAAATTGTAGTCCACTTTCCAAGACAATCTCAGTTCAAACACAATTCTCACTTATCTGCACTACATCCAGTGTCTTTTCACTTTACTTTTGTGCATGCATTCTATATACAATAAGAATATTTTATGGAATAATATACAACTATTTTTTTTTTACAATATGAGCAATTACAGGTTCCCTTTTTCTAATCGAGCCCCAACGTTATGGCGCCACTTGCAACAAGTAGCTTGCTCGGGCCCCACGTTGGGCGCCACTTGCAACAAGTAGGCGGATTAGCCCACGTTATGGGCGCCACTTGCAACAAGTGAGGCGTCCGCCCGTTGCCAAGACACACGACACACCGGCTCGGTCCCCTCGACAGACAAAGACCGGGCGTCGCTGCCTACCAAATATCTTTCTGTTATAAATATATAAATGCCACGACTACGCTCAGTTCCTGCGGGGCATGGGACCCCGCATCCCAAAGTTCGGGTAAGGGTCTGTTTCAAGATAATAATATAATCAAAAGTTAAATTTACACTTACATAACCAAGACTTCAAATTATATTAGCCCATTCTCATGCTTGAACTCCACCGCAATCGCACCCGCATCCCACTGACCAGTGAGGATACGCATACGATTCGCGATTGAAATCAGCATAATCAATTTTGGCGTCCTTTGGATTGATAAGGCCTCCGCCTCACTGACCAGTAACGGCGGGACACCTCTCCAACCAAAAGGAAGCCAGTTAATTTATACTTATTAGGCAAACTTACTTCAAAGAAATACCAAATAACGATTATAAATTTATTTACTAATCCATATATATGTTAGGATAAAAGAAAGTATACAATCTTCAGATCGAGAAAAATTTACAATGCCAAAATTTAATTTCTGTTCAAATAACTTCCGAAAAACATAGACTGAAACTTGCTTTCTCATAAAATACAACCCAGAGAGCTCTCTCTTATATAGATATATATATATATATCGTCCATATCCCAGCTTAACTTGGTTTCAATAAACAGGTGACAAATTAACAGTAATGATCGACAATTTCCATTAACCAAAACCAAAAGAAAATTACATAAACTTCTTTCCGTAAATATCTATTTGTGCTTCTGTCATATTTTCACTTCAGTATTATGTTCTTTAGAACTCTCGAGGTATACTACCCTCTTCGGGGCCAACTTCCAATAACATTCATAACTAAAGATAAGGGGAGCCTGTCTCTACCCAATTACCAAAGCCATCTCTCGGCTACAAACTACAAATGCTCGCTTGGAATTCCATAACATAACAGGGGACACTGTCTACCCTCTTTGGCTACTTACATTGCAAAAGCAAAACAATAGACTTTTACATAAAACGAATTTCTACAAAAACATTTACTCGACCGGTCACCTATTATAACTGTTTCAAAATTATATCTAACATAAAACCAAAATAAGAAAACCCATTAAACGTTCCGGATACTCAGACTTTAGAAACGGACGTAAAACTATATAAGTTATTAGATTTAAGAGACATCCTCTGACCAGAGGTATGCTCTCGGATTTAAGTATCAAAGAAACAAATTTATTTAAATGAACCTCCTGACCAGGAGAATTCAAAATGATTTAAGAATTAAAACAAATAACTCGACGAGAAGGAAGTATAACTTGAATTTATACCGGAGTCACACTGACTAGTGCCAACTTCGATAGAATTTATGAAACAAAATTTTAAATTATTAAGATTAATTATGTATAAATCAAATTATTTACAAGCCTGCCAAAATCCCCTTTAAGGATCATGCTGACCAGCACAAATCCAGAAAGGTGGCTTACGGAAAACTCAGGACATTGTAGAAGGGAGAGCTGACCAGCCACTCCCCTCACAATGCCTGTGTTCTCCCAGCCCTGGACCTCGACAAGCGATTTAATCACCTAACGATTCCGGAATCTACTGCTATACTGAATTAATCTGCCAGCGAGAACGCTGATATTTATACTTGCGAGATTGCGCAATCCTATTTCTCAACAAAAGATTTCGACAAACTGAAAAGTTATTTTTAGCATCTAACAATTACCCTTTCCAAAAGACATATCCAGAAACACAATGCAAGCTAAACTTATTTACAAACCCACGCAGCGCCGAACGAAAAAAACTCATTGTTGTTAAGGAAGAAAAACAACGCAAGCTTCTACTTGCTTTGTGTTCTTTCTCGTTGGGCCGAAACTGCGTTACAATGTTAACAAAGATAAAAGATAAAAATGTACATTCAAAAGATTAAAACTCCAAATGAATTTATACGAGGGCTATTAAATATTAAAAAGATTTGCCAAAAATTTTTCAATCGTTACAACACACGGCAACTCAGTGCCGTTCCCAACCAAAATGCGAAACCTGCGGAGACAATAAGCATGGTTCCTCCTGTAACCTACCAACTAAATGCTCTAATTGCCAAGGAGCTCATTCAGCTCTTGATAAAAATTGTCCAATGTGCCGAAGAGAGCAAGAAATACAGGAGCGAATGGCAAACGATAATCTCTCTTACCGTGAGGTTAGACAAATTATTGAAGGCACATATATACAATCGCCATCTATAGAGGAAATTCTGAATCCCATTGTAAACAAAATAGATTTTCCTCCTATTCAGTTTCGTGCCCGACTAAATACTTCACCCAGTGTCTCAAAAATTCTAAATCATAATGCACAACCCACTCTCACATCTAAACCCATCACAATTTCAAACCAAAGCCCTACCATTAATAAATGGCAAGATCATTCTGTTGGATCAAATCTAACTCCAGTTGCTTCAACGATTCATCATCCTATTCTACACACATCAGGGAAGTCGATAGAAGTACATAAAAATATCAGAGTGACATCAAAACAAAAAAGGAAACATTCTAGGAAACCAAGGATACATACTCACTCCAACCCATCCACATCATCAATTACAGACACTTCTTCTACTGAGTCAGAACCCAAGCCCTCTCTAAATATAGTGCAAAATGCTTATTCTAATTCTAGTTCCTCAAGGATACAGCATGCTAATTCAACAGAAAAAAACTTAGAACAATTATCCTCTTATCATCCATCTGAAAATATTCACGAGGTTTACACCTCATTATTAAAGACAATACTGCTTCTATGGTCTACTCTTGTGCAAATAAAAGAGTTTCAGCAACAAAAACTTATTTTACAACATATTAACACCCTATCTAAAAACCTGATGGCCGTTTTACAGAATCTCACCTCTTAATTAATCAATTATATAAAAGTTGACTAATATGACATTATTACTTCAATGGAATGTCAATAGTTTCTCTGCACGTAAACTAGATTTACTAAAACTAGCGTCGGAAAGACACCCTTTAATACTGTGTTTACAAGAAACTAAGGGTCGTCAGCAAGAAATATATAGAATTTCACATTATCATTGTATAGGACCTCCATACAAAGATACGGAATGGGGAATTGGTATATATGTCAATGAAAAAGTAGTCTTCCAGGAAATACAATTACCTAAACACCAAAAACTATTTCGGATTTATAAAGTAGAAGCAAGAGCAATCCAAATTTACATAGCAGGATATAAAATTACGATAATCAATATATATATCCCTTCCAATTACAATTCTCAAAAAATAAAACAAACTGGTTTACAAGCTTTAACTTCAACATACCCAGTCCTTATTTAATTGTCGGGGATTTTAATGGGCATCACGATGTTTGAGGTATGCATGCAACAGATACTTGGCACTAGTACAATGGATTGGATGGACGACAACTCTTTCATTGTCCTAAATGATGGATCACCAACACACATACCTCGAAATGGAAGTAATCCAACATCAGTTGATTTAACTATAACATCGGACTCACTATTCCCTCAATTTCAGTGGTTCATAGAGGATGAACTCTATGGTAAACATCTTACTTCCTCCCAGCCTATATCTTATTCACTGCTACTTCAATATATTGCTAACGCTTTAGATATACTAACCTTACGTAAAAATACTCATTGTGAAACAATGTTTCCAAAGATACATTGGTGGACGACAGAATGTGAAGAGACAAAATCAAATAGGAAAATCAGAGAAAACCAATATGCCTCACGCCCCAATCCTGTAAACCTCATATCATGGAAAAAGTCCATAGCTCAAACACGGAAAATATATTTACAACCCAAACGACAAGCATGGATTAACTACTGCAATTCGATAAACATGCAGGAATCACCCCGGAATATTTGGCATAAATGTCATAGATGACAGTTGGTAACATCAATTTCTTTCCCAATTAACTCCACCATCTGTTCGCCTACATTATGATATTAAAGGGAATTTCCCCTCAAAATTTACAAAAGATTTTCCACCTGTAACCCGAGAGGAATTAACAACAATTTTTAAAAATGTGAAAAACATCGCCAGGTCTTGATGGTATTCCGTACCAGGCCATAACATATTTACCGAATACCGGATTAGATATTCTTGTTTCACATTACAATATATATCGAATCGGCATAGTTCCGTTACAATGGAAAAATCATGTAGTTGTTCCAATTTTAAAAGCAAACAAATCTCCGCACCATGCATCCCCATACAGACCTATAGTACTTATTTCAGTTTTGGAAAACAATTTTGAGCGCACATTGAAAAATAGACTATCCTGGTTATTAGAACGTGAAATTTTTTTTCATCCCATTCAATTTGGATTTCGAACTAATCTTAGTAGTCAAGATGCTATAGCCACTCTAACAGCAGCAATTCAAAATAGTAAAATTACACGTTCCTACTGTTTCAGTTTGTTTATAGATGTTGAAAAAGCTTACGATTCTATAAATTTACATAATCTTTGTCATAAATTAGAGAATCTTCATATACACCCAAAACTTTCAACAATTGTGTGGAATCTATATTCCAACAGAATTATATTTGGATGGTTCTCCCATAAAGTAAGCGATCCTCGTTCCACTTCAATCGGCATACCTCAAGGCTCACCTCGGAGCCCTCTCTTATTCAACGTTTATACGAATGAGATACATGCATTACCAATTCAACCATTTCATCCCCTTCAGTATGCAGATGATTTCTGTTTCTATAACATTACAGATGATGCTACTCAAGGTATTACAGCAATGCAGAATTTAATCTCCACCATAAGAGAGTGGTTTTTCAATGGAGGATTATCCATCAGCGAAACAAAATCAAAAATTATTTGTTTTAATAATAAGCGATTGGGTACTTATCCCAACAATATATCACACATTTCTAATATCCCAGTAATAGAAACACATACATATTTGAGTATACATTTTGACAGGCGATTCACATGGAATACACATATTATGCATTTCATCAATAAAGGCCGTAAAATAATAAATATACTCCGTACTATGACAACAATAAAATGGGGTGGCCACCCCAAAATCTTACTTCTACTTTACAGGAATTGTTTTCGATCAAACTTTGAGTATGCAGCCTTTAGTTATGGGGGTGCAAAAGAAAGTATTTTAAACAAAATAGACATACTACAGAGAAAAGCTTTGAGGACCTGCTTAGGTCTCATGCAGTCCTGTCCCAATGTTAGTGTATATATAGAAAGCAAAGAAACTAATTTGACACATAGACGGATCCAATTAACAATAACATTTCTGCTCAAAATCTGGGAAAATCATACGCATCCTTTCAATAAATTGTTCGAAATACAAAAACAATGGACAGAAGCAAAAGTCATAGATCCTAATACGGTCTTTTATTTTGCATATTGCCAATACATAGACCCGGAAACCCATGCAAAGTCTTTCACCTTTCAACATCCTTTAATTTATCAATTAGACATACCCTTATATACTCAATGCAATATCAATTTCAGGGATCTAGGAAGACATATCATGTATAAAGAGAAATTGCCAACACACCTCATCATATATACTGATGGATCCAAAGATCGCCTAGGTGTTGGTTGTGCATATTTCATTCCAGATCAAAATATAAACAAAAAATTCCGTTTACCACCTGACACTTCTATTTTCACTGCAGAAAGTTACGCAATATATAAAGCTCTCACATACTCTATCCATAATAATTACACAAAAAATCTTATCATAACAGATGCTTTAAGCGTATTAATGGCGCTGAGTTCCTCATATCCTCAGATTTGTAAACATCCTTTATTTATCATCCTTATAATCCAACAAACCCAGTATGCTAATGGAAGAAATATCAACGTTCAATTTAGTTACGTAAAGGCTCACCAAGTAAATACGGGAAATGAACGTGTGCCAAAGCCGCCCGACCATCGGAATCTACCTCACTTGCGAGACTTCCATACACGGATCTTCTCCCAAGAGTTAAATATAAACTTCAAGATAAATGTAAACAGTGGTGTATGGAACAATTTCAATCCACGGGCAATACATATAAATGGTTTGCAGAACATTCACAAAATAAACCTTGGTACAGTGGGATCCATGAGTATTACCGTTCAAATTGTCCATCACCATGTTCGTGAACTTTATTTGACCCAATAAGAGCCTCAACAATTAATCGAAAACTCAAAACAAGCTGTTGACAATTTCTGCAACATACATAAAAATCCATCGCTTAAAAACACATAGGATGTAAGAGAAAAATTTATGAAAATAGTCATAGTCATAGTCCACGGTAATACTCGTGGATCCCACTGTACTTCTCATATAATCTTCGAAGATCAGTTTTTATTTTTATAATACGCGTACGTCTACGTACAGCTCATGTTCGTACTAATTATCATTTAGCACGATTACATATTACAACAAAACAAGCCTGCACATGTGAAGAAGTTAATCAAGATGCCACACATCTCTTTTTACAATGTCCTAATTTCGACAGAGAACGAGATAAATTATATAATGGTTTGGGTCGCCATGGAGTTCCATTCCCTACATCTCTAATTGCCCTGCTCACGGTTCCCATTCCTCCCACTATATGGCTTCTTTATGGATATGCAAGAATATGTAATTTTACGATCTAACAATATATATATATATGTTTTTCTTTTTTTTCATTCTTGTGAAAAATAAGTGCATAGTGAACTAAATATATTTTGCAAAAAACTCAGAAAGATGACTAAAATCGACTAACAGTTGATAGGGTCAGGAAAAAGAAGAAGAAGAATATTCATGTAGTAGAATAGAATCGCGTATGAGAAGCAAAGCTGTGGAAACAGGCGGTAATTCTTCTGTTTGATACGTGTGGAGTAAAACGTGCACTTTTTTCCTGTTTTGGGAGTGGATTTTCAGCGTACGTTTTTCGCTTTGAGGGAAAGTTTTCCATGTCAAGATACGTGTGGTGCAGCTAATTCTAGCTGCATATTTCAACAGTGAATTCAAATTTCCTAGGAATTTTAATGATGAAATTCGAGGACTGTCATGGCGTCGTCACGGATTGCGTCACGAAAAGCTGGTTAAGCAAGGAGTTGAGCAAAGGTTAAGTAATTATCAATCGTTACATGATTTTGTTTAGCTTGATTTAGCTTGATTTTGTAGAGTATCTTCAGAATACATGTAAAAGCAACGAATTATTATTTTCTCACTGCTTTGTTGAAAATAATACATTTTGAAAATTGAACCTAAAAGTGATGTCACTTGAAAAAATAAATACATTGAAGATGAAAAAAACTATTCACCACAAATTTTACACTATAACAAAGACCGAAAGTAGTATACATAAAGGAACGGAACTTTCATTTGTGAAGTGTTAAAGAATATATCTTACCATTGTGTTTGGAATTAAAATGCTCTTTTAATGTGTATTATTTACATCAAGTGATTGCATTAAACAAACATTTTTCACCTTGAAAATCTTGATCGAATGCTACAAATAATATCAATATTATCATTTATATTTATTATGCGAAGGACTATTGTCATATTCTTACTTATTAAAATAATCTTGGGTAGATTACATTTATTACGGTGTCAATTTCTCATACTGTGATTTGAAATTCACAAGGTATTTATATTCATTATAATCTTGTATGTGTACACCAATGTGCATTATACAGTACTGAGATGTTGGTGACATAACTATTTGCATGTCGAAGTTGATTTGAGCAATTATATGATACATAGATAATTACTTGCATAAACATTACCTTTCTAAAAAAGAAATTAGTGGTTATTTTGAAACGATATTGTGATTACAGTAACACATGAACAATTGGAAATACATTTTGAATTTTATCTTCATGTGAAAAATTAAGGAGTTTTAATTCTTACTGGGATTCATATTTTTCTTAAACCTTTTTAAATAAGATGTCTCTGTATCTGTAAGGAGTTACGTTCAATGAGACCTATGAATAATTAATCAAGGTTGAATTATGAGAACTTCCACGTAACTAAGAATACCATTCACGTTCATTTTCAAACATTGTGTCTACAAGTGTTGCTAACTTTTAGTAAAATCAACAACATTCTTCAACAACATATTCAAAAAATATTGCCACTATTTTTGTAATTTTATCCACATATTATTTGGATTTCAATTTATGATGAATGTACATGCATTTTTTTAGAATATAGAACACAATTTGTACGTTGTAGTAAGGCATAATATTTACAAATAATTCAAACTTCTTATTATATATAAATTGACAAAATTTTTTGAACAACATATTCATATCAAAGACAACTATTTTTATAATAAGTTGAGAGTGCTATTAAACATTATATACACATAATATTTACCGGTGTTGCCAACTTGGGCAAAAAATGTCAGTGCCTTTTAACATTATTTTGTAATAAGTGATACCAATTTTTACAGTGAAGCAAAATATCTATAACTGTCGCCAACTTGTTTGCATTATTGACAATGTTCTTTGAGAACATGGAGATATAAATATTTACATAAATCTACTAATCTGGAATTTTGCTATTAATTGACGATGTAAGCCTAGAATTTAAATAATCTATCAAACGTATAATTTCCTTTATAAAAAATTCCAAGAAATTTAAGGCATACTTTAAACATTAAATTCTGAAAAGTATTTCCAATTTCTAGAACTAGAATAGCCTACTAGTGCATCAAATTGTTACGTCACTCATCCTCATCTTCGGGATTAACCAAAAGTGACAGAAAAGTGAAGCAATTAAATTCCACAATATTCAAATATTTTATAGTGTTAATCTTAAAGGATTCTAGCAGTTGACAAAACTTACGGTGACGAGATTGTGAAAGATGTTATTATCTAAAGTTATTGATGCAACGTGCAACAACAATCTTACCCCCTTAATGAATAAATGTTACAGCTGTTCAACGATATGTTAGAAGTAGGAGGAGACTGGGAGGAATTGAATTCTGCCATAACCATCACTACTTCCAAGAATTGAAAGAAAAAAAAAACTATTCGCCGGCCCCCTTGGTGGAGTGGTTAGCACATCGCGCTAGGACGCCAGGGGTCTCGGGTTCGAGTCTCCCCCTTTAGATATGTATATCTGTCTCAAAAAAGTATTATTTTATATTCACTCAATATTTCCTGTATTACTGAATTTCTCATGTTCTAATTAAGTATTGTATTATGTTACACTGCATGAAGTAGTGAATCTTGTACGTCAAATAAATTCACGAGGAAAAGTTTTGTAATGAGATGTACTGAAAATGTGATCCAATGAAATGTATGATAAAGATATGAATGTATACATTCTAAAGGTCAATAAATGTGTGTGCACTAGTCAATTTCATCATTTCATCACTCATCCTCATCTTCGCAAATTAGCCAAAAGTGACACAAAAAAGATAAGTAAAATAAAGCAAATCAATCAATCAAAAAATATTCACACATTTTTTTTATATGTCCCATTAGCTACGTCAAAGATTACAAATCATACTAATTCAAATAATACACATTTCTACAATTAGGCTGTGGTCCAGACGGTAGAGTCCTGAATGTCACGGTTCGAATCCCGGCGTGAGAATATTTCCGACAATGACTCGACCTCACCACTGGCCGAAGCATGGTACAGATCACATCACCTTCGCTATGTCCGACATCGGAATTGAGTGTGTCTGCGCCTCTATATAAATTAATGACAGGGAATTTTTTTTCTGCAACTGCGATTATTTTTCTACACCACTTACCGACCCGATGACGCCAATTATTAAAGTGAGCGTTCTCAGGAAAGGGAGGGACCGTAGATCGTTTAGAGTCAGTTCTGCCATATCCGCAGGGCTATCCTACACCAGGGGGGCCTGTAACGAAAGCACAGCTTTTATATATCGTGTACTTGGATCTGAACAAACCTTTCTGAATATATATTTATGGAAGTTATTTTATTTATTTCGTCTTGTTTTATATGAGGAAGCCTTTTCTTCAACTTGACCACATATTTGAACGTAGGTACGTGTGTATGTACACACAAACACACGCTTACCTTTAAATATGAACTTTGTCCTAATGCTGCCTCCTTGTAATCAAGGGCTCTATGTTTCAATGCCCAGTGCACGCACGTGCAGGTTCAGATCCAGTTGCTATTAGCCCATATGTACATATAGTGAACTTTAAAACAAACTTTCAGGTTTACTTGAACAGGGTGTTGCGTGGGAGAGGGGCAGAGCAGGGAAAGAGGAGGCGTAGAGGGGAAAAAAGGAATAATTATATAAGCAAGCCTCTCTTAGGCTGAACATCCTGTTTAAACGTAAATAACTCCACCGCTATTCATAATACATTATGAATTTATCACAGTTTAGCTCGTCTCACATGTAATCCTATCTGGAGTGTAAAGGATGACCTTCTGGAGATACTCAAATTACAGCCTCTATTTCATGTTGGAAACAGGCTATCGATGCCCTGTTCGAAGGATTTGCGTTTACAAGCATGTAGTATGGACGATAGTGAACAATATCCGATGCATAATGATATATAATTTTCTTCCTACTGTACAATAAATGAGGTTCTTACCTTGTCATGTTTTAGTGACAACAGTATCGAGCAAACATTAACCAATACAGTCCAGGGTACTGATGGTAGACTCGTGAAGATTTCCGTGAATGTATTTTAACATTAATATGATCACAACCAATAAGTTTTATGTAACAAACATAAGTGAAAATATATCTAAAATAAACAAAGGAGGAAATGGCGGGAAAAATTATGCAAATAAAATAAACCCCTTTACCCTCCCTGTGTGCACTAACTCTTTATTATGGTTACTCTTCGTATCTTTTTAAACTGTGTACAATGCTGAGTTGCAAGTTTATTCTGGAAAGGAATGTTCATAAATTGTCTGGCATTAAGGCGAATGTTAAAATCGAAATTGGACTGACTGTATTGTCTGTGAGATAATTAGGTCATAAACAGCATGGTGCTTCACTTCAATTGGACCAGCTTCTAACTACCGTCCTGTCACCAGGTGGCACTGCCATCGATTATATGAATCCGCGGCTATTATCCTTCAACACTTGAAGGCAGAAATGAGGACCAAACAACTCACCAAAATAAATCTATGCTCATCGTTAAAACTTGTAAAAAATATATACTTAGAAAAACAGTTGCCTTGTCTTGGTGACTATTTTCCCTTGAGCATATCGTTGGCACTAGCTTCTGGATAGCGTACCGGAGTTCGATCTCCGGTGACAGCACAGTGGTTCGTCGGATCAGCAGTCCGGCCAGTGTATCTGAGCATAGAGTGACCTTAAAACTAATTTTGGAAATATACGCAATTTCTCATTCATAAACTTTGCCACTGCCGACCTCCGTGGTGTAGTGATTTTCACAGCGCGTTATGACGTCATGGGTCTCGAGTTCGAAACCTGGTTTCGGCATGGGTGTTCGTTGTGAGTGTCCTTTCATTCATCATATCATCACTCATCTGCATGATTTCATACCACTCGTTTTGCCTGTTCGAGCCTTTTTCGCTCGACCGAAGAAATTCTCAATTCGGTACACTATCTAGCATCGTCTATTTCCGTACATTATCTAGCGTCATCGAACTATTTGGCGCTCGGGAGAATTATTTAACTGCTGCACGCTAGTGTGGAATGACACTAAACGTTTCTCCGTAAAGACCGTAATGCCGCTTCCACGCAGAACGCTTCGTTTCCTCTGTTCGATGCTACGTTTGCTATTCCGGATGGCCACACAGGAAGCTATGTTTGTACAAAACTCTTCAGTCTGAGAGTTTGTAACTTTCGTAGTGGGTACACAGCGTGAATTGGAAAAGAAGCACGCTTTGGCGAATTTAATCATTTGGTAAAAAAATTACGTGGAGTTGAAGTCAAATTTGAATGAATACTAATCACTTGGATCACCTTTTACTACTACAACCCGTGGAACGTTTTAAGTTATTCAGTTAACTGCTCAAGAAACGTCATTTTCGCAGCGTCGGATGTCAGAATCAAACACTCCTGGGTGCAGTTAGGGTAGCGAACATGATCCATGCAACTCTATGTGACCAATCACATATTGTCCATAAAGGGTGTTATTTTTACTTGGCATAGCGAACATTGCGTGCTGTGTTGTCGCAGCTTTATGGTAACTCTCAGTCTCGATAATTTTACAGTTAAAATCGAGACTATGGCCGTGTCCGAAAGGTGCAAGACCGTAGTTGAAGCGAGCAGTGCCGGATCCACAAATCTTGCCCCCCCGCAAAATATTACCAAAGGCCCCCTCCCTCTCTACCTAGTTACTTTCACACACACATTTTATATATATATATATATATATATATATATATATATATAACTTAAAACAACAAATCAATCAACAATATAAATAATATATATATTGCACATATACTATAATGTATGTGTGTGTCTAATTCTTGATCTCATGTTGACAAAGTCACATACAAGGGCCTACAGGGTGATTTAAAAGTCACTTAACACCCCCATTAAAAATTAAAGGAGTTAGGCTGGGTACAATTGGCCATGATTTAACCACGTTAGGCTTATGGGGAAACACATTGGTGTGTTCCAAGGAACATGTTGAATTAAACTCTAAACTATTAAATGGGAAGGGTGTGATGTGCATAGGCGCCTATTTCTTAAGAGATTTGGGGGTGGGGGGTGGGCAAAGCTAAGTAAAGCAAAAATACTGATTTCTTTCTGTTTGCGGGGGGGGTGAGGGGCAAAGTTCTTCTTTTTTTTTTAGTTTCGACCTAATATACTTGAGATAACCTTTGAAAAATAGTAATTACAATAAGTATATTTGACAACAAAACATATATATCAGGGTACATCGAACTTTATTAGCTAAACAAAAAATTCACTGTACTACTGTGATTATGCAATTATACAACATAATACTTTACATGTTACTTTTGACCGAGAATTTTATCATCATATTCGGTTTACAATACTTATTCCTACAATCCTTTATAGGAGTTTAATATCTTCACATGTATTTACATAAAAAAGGAAGGCCCAAGATAAGATTTCCAGAGGTGAGGCCGATTTTTGACTTTTCCGAAGGGAAACTAAGGTGCCTATTTTGCAATGGACTGGCTCAATCAAGAGCATGAAGGCTAAAGTATTCCCATGCTTCTTCCTCTATTCTTGCACATATTAATTTAAAAAATATGCGTTTTCCTTAATTCATTGTCGGTTTGAAAAAGGAAGTACTGAAATAGTAAACGCACAAGAAAGACTCTCAAACTGAGTGATAGTCCTACATTATTGATGCTGCCTATTTCAGAGCAGAATCCTACGTAATTCCCCATCTGTTGTGTGCGAAGTTTCTGTGTGCAAAACTTATGTAATATGTTGGAAGTTATGCATTAGGTCCCCTATAGGGGGGTCAAACGAGAAATGGAGGAGGCCGGGGCGCCCTGTTCCTCTCTCCCAGTTTCGGCGCCGGTGGTGATGTCATATATATATGACACTATTTGTTACAATCATACAGTCATAACTTTTTCCTGATTAAAGATAGATTGAAGAAACCTTCACTGCACAATTTCTCGTGAAATTGTAGCCTGATTTGATTTAAGGTCGGAATTGTTCCGGCTATGTACCCGCAAAAAGCTGCTCCAGAGCCTACCAAGCCTCAAATCAAATGGTACCCGGTTGGGGGAGGGGGGATAAAGACGGCCGTAGCGTGGGTGGTGCCGATCACATCACCTCCAAGATGTCCGGCATCGAAAATATGTGGGGCCCCTACCCCCGTATATCCTAAATGTGCCTTCATGGCACGGTGCTATAGGCGCAGAGAACTTTAACTTAATCTTTACCTGAACATATTGTATTCGTTTTGGTACCTCTGAGTAAACTACGTTTATTTTTTGGATACGCAAACCCTCTACTGTGTGAATGGCTGAGGGCCCCTTAAAGGCTTACTTGTCCCCGGATCCCCGCGCACTGCGGGATTTTGCGGCTTGTAGATCCGGCACTGGAAGCGAGCATCCTCCGAGAATGGTCTGGCAGTTCGGTCTTGAAGTCGTGGACTGGAAGTGAAAGTCTTTCGAACTGCACTTCGAATCCACCCGCAATTACAATCAGTAGATAGAACACGTTGTATACACATGTTGTTCACCATAAAATGTACTCATACTAACATTTCAACATATTATAAGAACTTCAACCAACAAGTAGCTGACTTTCGATTTCCATGATTTGAAACAAATGAACGAGTGCGCGAGTCAAGTATTCAATCCTGCAACGATGCGTGCTTCATACTGCGGTCTCGATTGCTCTTTTAATTGGAGCTCTCGAACTGCACTATGACGTCACTTCCGACAAGACCGCATTTAATCCTGAGTTTTTGGACCTCTCGCGCAGAGTACTTCGAGTAATATACGCTAGCAGTTATATATACTTGTTGTTGTTTGGTTCTTTCAGTAATACGCTAGAACAGGAAAGTCTTGACAGTGCGCAAGCAGTTTTTCTGAGCTAGGCAAACCAGTGAGAGATCATCTAAAACTGCTTTGTATAGAGTTTGCAAGCGTAATAGCTAGTGAACGTGAAATTCAGTTTTCATACTATGCCTGTCGATTCACGAACCTTGAACGAGACAAATCAATACAATGGCCTTAGTTAGCATTTCACCTATCAGGAAACAATGGGTTGTAACCTGGCAACAATGCAAAACTAGCTTACAACAAAGCTGCTTTGAAACTGCATTGTTAGAAATCCTTGTCGATTATTCGTTGAACAGTGACTCTACAAGCCATTTCCATTATGTGAATTTCAGTTATAATAACCATTAACAGACATAGCGCTACGACTCCAGGTTCGGTTCCCGGGCTGGGCATGGATGTTTGTGAGTGTCCATTCATCAATTTCATCCTATCATCACCCGTTTCCATCTTCGCAAATTAGCCAAAAGTGTGTGGCACAAAAAGGGAAGTAAAATGAAGCAAATCAATCAATAACCATGAACAGATATGGAAACGTAGGTTACTAGTTTCCCAACGTGAAGATTTGATCAAATTTAATTTCAAAAGCAACTAGGTCCATATATTCGATGGAGGTCGATATGATCACTGGAATACGGTTCATCGTCAATGTAGAGTACTCAGCATTGACCAAATAGCATCATCTCCAAGTTCACTTGGTTCTACATGAACGCGAACTATCAAGTAATTCGCATCCACCCATGTAATGTAACAAGTACCGAATGATCACCCTCATTGCCACTAATCTTATACTTTTCATTCTAATGATTGATTGATTGATTGATTTAGTTTATTTTACTTCGCGTTTTGTGCCTCTTGGCTAATTTGCGAAGATGGGGATGAGTGATGAAATGATGAAATTGATGAATGGACATTCACAAACAACCAAGCCCGACCGGGATTCGAACCCGGGACCCTTGGCGTCGCAGCGCGATGTGCTAACCACTCGGCCACAGGGTCGGGCTTCATTCTAATGCACCAACATTATTCATACATCACTTTCTAGATTACGTTTAGAAAGATATAACGTCTATAAGTGTCTACTTTGATACTTAAACACACGGCCATGAAATTAGGCGGGTGGGAGAATTTCGCGCTGTTGCCACGTCGGATCACAACCCCGTGTGTTCGGTTTAAGAGAATGAAAAATCTCGTTGTAGAATTGGTCTTTGTAATCCATGTGATACAAACCGACAGTATTTGTTAGAAAGGTCATGACTGACACAAAAGTGCCCGGAGAGAGGTCGGTCTGACGCTCGAATTAGGCAACGCAGCCCGGTTGACGTTGCCACACGGTGCGCGGGAACCAGCGACTTTTGTCCCGCTCTCGCTTTGCTTTTACCATACGTGACACCAGCGCAATTCTACCCAGCCGCCTATTTTCACGGTCGTGCGTTTAGTACAGTGTCAACAAAGTTAGTAATAAGGTGTTTTATACAGCGCATATTGATAACCTGTAGGTTGAATTGTATCTTCTGCAAATATGCTGTATAAAGAAACAATCTGCCGGCGTACTAATTGAGGTGGGTGTACTTGTTTCAATTTCATGATCTTCCTAATTAAATTACATATTTCAACTTGACTGAAGGCCAGATTCAGCGTACTCACTTTCCTCATTACCATGTTGTCAGCAACGACGTGTTTCACTTCTACTGGACTCGCGAATATTAGTATTAGAGTAGGGTCACGGTGTATCTGGTTTCGGCATAACATTTACATTGGCGTACACGGCAGAAAACGGTAGAATATGCCACGTCCCATTCTCGAGACTTGGTCACTTGCAGGCTTAGATCAAGGGTAGATACATGAGATACCTCGGGCTAATAAACCTGAGCAACAGACGTTAGAGGTTGATAAAAATAAACACAATGTTTACCCACTACTGAAGGAAATAAACCAACATATATTCTGAAAGACAGGTTATCAATACATTCCATACACGTGAATAATTTTCTACAATCTCCATATAAAGTTTTATATTTCCGAATTTTTCCTCTTTCCTCTTTTGTACGATCTTCTTCTTCCATATATAGGCTTATTCCTTCAGCTATAGGCTTCTTCTTCTACATTAAACTTCTTCTTCTACATATATGGACTTATTCTTTTAGCTATAGGATTCTTCTTCTACAGCAAACTTCTTATTCTACATATATGGACTTATTCTTCTAGCTATAGGCTTCTTCTTCTCAGCAAACTTCTTCTTCTAGCTATAGACTTCTTCTTCTACATATATGGATTTCTTCTTCTACGGCAAACTTCTTTTTCTACATATATGGACTTATTCTTTTAGCTATATGCTTCTTCTTGTACAGCAAACTTCTTTTTTTAGCTATAGGCTTCTTCTTGTAAAGCAAACGTCTTCTTCTAGCTATAGGCTTCTTCTTCTACAGCAAACTTCTTCTATTTACCGATGTATTTCTTCTTTCATCTTTCCTTAATATAAACGATCGGGACTTTGTACGTGGTGGAGGTTTTGCGCGGCCTTTTTTTTTTCATACATTTCCCCTCTCGAAATGTATGTCCAATTTTTCGTGGTTATTTTTGCCCCGCACCTCCACCACGTACAAAGTCCCGATCGTTTATATTAAGGGATCGTAAATAGGCTATGTGAAGCCTGATGTTCGAAGTTATTTGGCTGCGAGAGGTGTATCGTAAGAGGGGGTATAGCTCTGAAAAGCTACGTCTACACTTAACCAAGCAAGGGGGCTAGCCCCGTGAAATAAGAACTACACTCACGATTAACTTTAAATACTACAATTGACTGGTCTGGCAAGGGTGTGAGAGAATGAAAGACAAGGATAGAGAAACGTTCGTTACCTGTAGATCTGGAAGTGACGATCGACTCGCTGGTTCGTTGATGAGACTCTGATGAACTCTCCTGAAATAAAACTCCTTTCCGATATTGTACTACTCCTCGCTGTAACTCCTTTTGTAACGTTCGGTAACAACTATTCACGCCATAACTTTCTTATTTCAACAACTTGTATAATTCCGAGGCACTAACTGTGCACGCGATAGATTTCAGATACCGACTGGGTGAAGAAATATTCTCCCGAGCTATTTAAACGAAATTCGAACTTCGGCCGTTGAGAGAACGCGTCTCTCAATAACGGTGATTTCAGCGTAAAGCTGTGTTTGCAGTATCTTTCCTGCGATTCCGGAAGAATTCGTATCAGCGGATTTTTACATCCGCTGAAGATCGCAGGTGGCATTTGCTTGAAAGAAGCTCTTTCCAGCTTCTTTCATACTCGGGCCCTTTTTATGAAATAATTATACTATCGGACTATGGCGCCCGGGGTCCCGGATTCGAGTCATGCCTTCGGCATGATACGCTATTGTAACGAACCTGAGAGTTTAAGATTTTATATTTGTAAGAAGTTAAGATTTTTAAAATGTTTGTTATTTCAAATAATGTGCAAGTTGTCACAGATAATTATAGTTAGACTGATACAGTTGTAGTTGGAACTTTTATGTATGTTTATAAATACGTCAAAATCTGTTCGTGTTGACGTCACTTTCTAATCTCAGCCGAGGAAGTGAACTAACCTGAATGTTTCTCACCTGACGACAGACAGATTGAAAAACAGGTGAAGGTGAAAAATAATAAGAACTTGGAAACGGAGAGAATCGAAGTATAGATTTTGGTTTCCGGGTTTTCTTCTTGCCGATAAGTTGAAAGTAAGCAATTAATTATGTTCTTTGACTTTCGTTATATGTGAGGGAACTGACCAACTCTAGTATTGAATGTTCTAGTGTTGTACTGGTAAGTGATTATGAAATATACGCGATTATAAAACTGCGTTTTAACTTTGAAAATAGTGTTGTGTTTCTTTTCTACCCAGCAAGCCCTGATGATTTGTAGATTCTCATGTTCCCGACTAAAGGAGTGGCGAAGTAACTTTCTGACGACTGGTGTCCAACTGGAGTACGTTGCACTATGGACAATTACTTAGTCACTACATGTGCTGATGCCTACTTCTTTACATTCCACTTAGATGCTTCTTCTTTTGTTGCTTACTATCGCCCTGCGGATCTTTGGAATTACTTCCACCTACATCTTTATACAAATATTTCGATGGACCTGACGAATCTATTCGTTTGAGCGTAAATTTATTTTCTTCTTTCTTCAAATCATGAAAGAGACCTAGTGGATCTTTGACCAAGACTGGTGGCTGGATTATTCTCCACCTTCTTGTCTCCTTCTTTCCAGTATGACTTCACGGGTCTTTTCCCGGGTCTTTTGCCTCTTTTCTTAGTCATTTGCCCCCAAAGATCAATTGCCCCTCTTTCGGGTCGCTGCCTGACACGCCGCTCCACCGCCTAAACCAATCCAAAAGGCAAAGGGGGTAATCAAAGGGCGCCGAATCTGACAAACTTATCTAACAGCAAAAAAAAAATATAGGTTGAAACACATTAAGATCTTCCTCCCCCTTCGCTCAACTGCACGAAAAAATAAAACGGAGAGTGGTGTCGGTCGTTCCTTTGAACGACTCCCTCAGTGAGCAAGCTCCAGTGAACTGCTTCGCAAAAAGGAGCTGCATCGTTCCTTTGAACGACTCCTTGCGGTGAGCGAGCTCCGGTGAACTGACTCCCGAAAAGGAACAGCCATAACCCATCACTATTGTGCATGTCCATTCATCAATTTCATCACTCATCCCCATCTTCGCAAATTATCCAAGAGGCACAAAACGCGAAGTAAAATAAATAAATAAATAAATCCAAAAAACACAATCTAACTTCTAAACATTCGACACACGAAATTGAAATCGTTATTTGGTTTCTATACTTTCCTTATATGGCCACATATGACATGTGTAGCGATCTTTTATCTCTGCTACCTTTATCAAATCCATTATTGTTATAAGTACACAAGTTAAACAGTCACAATTAATTTCACTATTTACAATCGCATACATATGATTCCCTTCCGCATTGTTGCTTTAATTAATGCCCTTCTGACTTTTACCGCGTGCTGACATCTATCGTCCGGTATATACAACTGATCATGGTATTTGGATGCGTAACAAATAGACAACAGCATATAAGTAAGTGTGGGCAGTCACATTGTAGTCGAGCTACTCTGGCGTGCAGAACCGTGTTTCACCGACCGCCCTTTCAAACCATGCTCCTTTGCTTTTCCGGTCGAATTCGCCAGTGGCGTAGTGCCATGAGACTTGTCGCTGAAAAGTACAGAGGAATTGCAAACCAACCATATATGTCGATATTAAAAATACCCTCTACTGTTATCGCTACGACGCGAGAGGTCCCGGTTTCGAATCCAGGGCTGTACATGGGTGTTCCTTGCGAGTATCCCTTCATTAATTTCATCATATCATCACTCATCCTCATCTTCGAAATTAGCCGCAAGTGGCAGAAAAGCGAATTACAATAAACCAAATCAATCAATCAATCAATTAAGAAAAATTGAAAGCCTCGAAAATCTCGTTAAGTCACTGTTTCTAATAACATATTTTTAGATGTATTTTTCTAGTAGCGGCGATGGGTGCAAAAATGTGGTGCAGGGGAGGCTAGGAAAGTTTACGTTCCCTTCTATATACAAGGCTTAGCATTAAGAGGCCATAGTGCGGGGCAAAAACGCCCCGCCGAATCGCCGCCACTGGGTTTTGAAATTTAACATTTCGTCGGTCAGGTACATTTTCCACATCAAACTCTACGAATTTCGTAATTCATTGTGATCAGTCGCCACATCGCCAGAACGTTCGTCCATCCAACACAGCAGAACATGGCAGTGTAAAACCTCGACAGAAAACGGATCGAATGTGACAAGGTTCCCTTGGGTCTTGTCGATACTACTGTGGTAACCTTCTCACTTTGTTATTAAAGAGTACCGGATTCGAGCCACGACGGAGACACTTTGTACAGTGGTCGTCGAGTCACAGTTGGCATATATGAACATAATATGTGGGTTGTAAATTTAAAAGTTGCAACACTGTCAGAAAAATGTGATAACACCGTACATGTGCTATATGAGACAGTGAGCATTGTCAGTTGGGGCTCATGTCGATGCGTGGAGTGCCAAAAGTGGTCGATGCAGCGAGTGCTGTTGTGCATGCGAGGTTAAAATAAACACCAATTTCATTATTGCTCTATAACATGTTTGCCCAGGTAAAAGAGCGATTTTGGATCAAAATTCAGGTGGCCTGTGTGTCGCCCCAGTCGAATCTGGTCATGCTTTCTATTTACAAAGCAAGAGCTCAACATCTGCGCGTGCTTGATTATGCATACATTATCTGTGACCTGCACGAGATTCGAATGTTCTGGAATTAATCAGCAGTTCTTAAAATAACAAAATTACTTATCATGTGACGTTTATAGGCATTGAAAAAATATTTTAGGAAGGTATGTAATTTACAACTTTAATGATTTTATGTAAATTTTGTAAAAGTCTAAATTGCATGTTGTAATTATGGAAATCCATGGATACGTGTAAATATCGATTGAGTTTCCTTGGTATTTTGTAAACAACCATTCAGTATAAAAGATAACCCGATTTCTGTATATTGAATGCTTTCTTACCCGGTTGCCGTTAGGCTGGTATCACAAGTCAACCTCTCAGGGAGAACTGCCTGTGCCCCATGTCGAGCTCTGCTTATGCTTGGGTCAGTTTCTCAACCTGCTGCTCATGCTCTGGGTTCCTGCGATACCATCAAACCGTAAATAATCTTGGAAGGGTTGCCCGTTACAGTTTTGGACGCAGATCTGCATCTGTCAACTCGATACAGGGTTGGCAGTGGATACGTTTTATTGTATACTGTGCATAAAAGGATAATAAATCAAACTTTATTGGAAGAAAGTTCCATAACCTTTCATTTCTAACTCAAGGAAGGTATAAATCCGACACCAGTGAGTAGTCAAAGCCTGTCATCTGTTTACCCTATTAGCTAACTGAGAAGTCCGATCTGGGTAACTTAGTTGTGACCATTCCAAGGCCCTAGGAACTAGGTGTCATCTGTAGAAAAAATGAACGATAATGTCATCAATACTTGCATGAAGCCTGTAGCAACAATACCTAGCCATATCTGATGGTTGCACAATGGTGATAATACGGGGAATCCAGCAAGATGCAATTTTCCTCATGTTCTCACTGCCGCATCCCAATCCCAACAAGGCAGCGGGATATTTACCCATGTGGAAACATCAGATATTCCTAAGTATTGTTGCTACAGGCTTCATGCAAGTATTTATGACATTCTCGTGACAATGCTCGCTGTCTCATAGCACATGCACGGTTTTATCGCCTTTTCCTGACAGTCTTGCCACTTTTAAAATGTACAACTCGCATATTCCTGATAACACTGCAACGCTATGGATAAATACTTAACTTTACTTATTTCAGCATCTAGCATATTTTTCCCACTTACCTACACCTACACGTACATTTTTTGTATATGAAATTTAGAAGACACATGCACACAGTCAGGCGTCAGCTCCGGACCAAACACCTAAGATACCTGAACCCAATATGGCCTACCTAAGTTTCGCGATTGTTTCTAATGGCGTACAAAGTCAGAAAGATAAAACTAGTGGCAAGGTTCAAAAGAGGAAACATTTCTGGGCCTACATACTGGTCAATCAAAGAATCTCAATCTCAAGAAGAGTACCACCATCCTCAAACGAACGAAACTCTGGTGGACAGCTCATACCTTCGCCGACATCGTTCGATGGCTCGACCTGACTCAAGACCATGGCCCAACTCTCGGACAACACGTTGAGGAGCTTGAACATAAGGCAACCAGAGATTGGGAGGACTGGACTCCATCTTCAGAAACCCAACGGCAGGATCTACTAGATCATGGTACGACCAGCGTGGTTACACATTATCAAATCCATCTTCCATAAACTACAAGTTCTCCAGAACAAGGCAGCGGGATCAGCTGACACACCAGCACCAGCTCTCTGGAAGACTTCATCAAGAAGGCTTCAAGGCCAAAGATGTTGAAATATTCTGGAGCAGCATTGAAACACATTCCAATCCTCAAGTCAGTCGTATTGGCACACAGATGCTCGGATGGACTGCCACCAGGGCTCAACAAGATATTCTCTACACCACGAAACTTAAAGAACACCAAGCGTCCAGAAGGAATCATTTGGTTCGGAGTTCCTGTTTATGGATGACAATGCTCGCCTGCAACGCGCACGTATTGTGCCCGAATTCCTCTAAACGGAAGACATAACCCGTATTGAGTGGCCTGCATGCTCGCCGGACCTCAATCCTATCGAGCATGTTTGGGATGCTCTTGGGGGACGACTTGCGCAGCGTAACCCACCACCACGGAAATTTTCTGACCTGAGGAACGCCCTCTTACAGGAGTAGCCCCTCATCCCTCCACCGTTGATTACCAATCTGATCCAGAGCATGGAGGCTAGATGTTGTGCCTGTTTGTCTGCTTGAGGTGGCCACGCATCGTATTGACGGTCTCAGCGATCTCACACGCCAGTTCAATCTGCTGGGGTATCGTGCTTTTCCGATTTGTGGACACCCTGTATATGATTCTGCAATGTTGCTCGTCATTTTAGTTTCAGTTGCATCTGTACCTTATTGTTGGTCATAAACCCTGGTGAAACCTGTTTTTATGTTTCTTTCCTTCTGTTGCCTTGGTGTTTCTTAAGTTTTGTGGAGCAGTGTACGTCAAGTTATAAGCACAGGGATCTCTGAATTCACACTGCAAGGAGTCTGCCAATAAACCAGCCAACATTCATTGAAGTCAGGGATACAACACTTTGAAACATAAATTGAGGAGGGAACCCCCGAATATAACCAAACCTCCACCCGTATACATTCGAGGGTATAAGTTGTGTCCCAGTGCCTTTGTAATAAACTGGGACGTCAATTACTCGAATTACGGTTCCCCCGTTAATTGTATTGCTCCGTACCTTTATTAATTGATTTCAAATACAATATAAATACATATAATGAAAATTTTGATTACATTGATTATACATAGAGTTTTGATTGGCTTGGTTATTTCCCCTAAATACCTTGTAATTTATGATGATGATGGTGATGAGTGGTGTAGTCTGGAGTACCAGACCATGAATTGCAAAATTCCTGGTTTCCAGGCTTGCTAATATCAAGGTTTCGAGGCTGGTCATTCAACATGCAGCTGAATTTAGTTTGTTTGCAACAATTGTCAAATAAGTCAGTTAGTCTCAGAGATCAACAATGACTTTATCTAGATTGTTGTTGATTGTTACCTCACACCATGAGCGTCACCAGAAATTTTTAAAGAGGCGGGTCGGGCAAATGATTAAAGTTGGATATTAGAAAAATAATAATTATTGTTACAACGGTTATAAATGTTATTATAAATATTATAAAACAAAAATAAATTTTATTCCAAATAATAATAATTACTATTATTATTATATAAATGGGAGACTCGATCCACCAATCAAGTCAATACCAACACAACTATTTTCCATTATTTCTTTTGCATTTTATGCAGTTAGTATCTGAAATGCATTTTGATTAACTTTTGCTCGTCTCGTTCAAGAAAAGGCCTTAAATGTTAGGGGAATTTTTTTTTCATAAAGTTTGTTGTGTGACCTCTCACCTACAACTGTAAGGATTTGAATTTCGAAAACTGTGGAACCATTTGTTCTTTGGATGAAATGGTAGAATATAACCTTTTTGCTGTATTTTTCACTCAATGTTTTCCATCCAGTGCATTTTTATTTTGATTATTCTGTTCGAATACTAATTAAATGAACTTTATTTCTGTTCTTAACAATAAGAGTAACAAAACAACTAAGTATCTTTATATGAAAGATGTCAGTTTCCAAGGGTATCCACCGACCCGTTCAAGTTGATTTATGTTCCGTTGAGCTTCTATTTGGTAGGTTTATCGGACAAGCAATATTTAAGGCACCTGGACACCTAAGGATTGCAATTGTTTCTAATGGCACTGAGTATGATCCCATTACGTAGTACGTACCTAATTGGGGTATTGTTATTATTTCTTTTTGTCAAATTGACTTGGTTAGAGCGGCTGCAGGTGCAGTAATTAAATTTAGCCGATCAATCACGAAGCACTGAAACGACATTTACGAGCTACAGGTAGCAGGTGATCGAGTTCGGCGTTCCTGTTCTATCATGCATTTCTGTCATCTTCGTTATTATTAAGTTCGTGCTTATTCGAATATACGTGCACAAACGTTCAGAAGAGGAGAAGTAGTTCCATGAAAGTGGTTTATAAATTCCTCCAAGAAGAAAAAATACTCACGTTAAGTAAATTAAGGAAAACGTTTAGCTGAACGATTGGGTTACCTTAAACAAAATTTCATACAGTCAATGGAAAATATTAATAGTACGCAAATTAGTCATTGTCATATTTACTGTTCTGTTTTCTACCACAAAGATTGGAACAAAAAGCACGAACAGCCACTCTCTGAAAAGACAGAATGAAGAAGGAAAATAACTGTGGCGAATATGCCTCCTGTTATTTTTAGTATTTACTAAAACTATTGTACTAGTGCACAGTGGTCCAAGTGACTGCAAAACCTACCCAAATCCCAAAATTGAAATTGCGAAAGTAGGTTTGGTACCCTTATAATTCTAGAGTAAAAGGGCCAGCCTATTGAAAACTACCTGATGTTACACAATAAGTGTCGCCCCCAGTTGGCTAGCAACCCTTGAAGTGTGGCTATGATGTTCGTTTGTTGCAGAAAGGACTTTTCCACGTAGTCACATTTATCGGATGCCAATTGAGGTTTGAAACTTATCTTTTGTTAGTTTTAAGCTCTAATTATGAGGAGATACTTTTGTCATCTGGTTTAATCAAGTATTAAATTGTTAATGTGCCGGAACTCAAGTTAGCCACAGATTTCTTCTTTTTCGATACTGCTCGTTGAGTTACAAAATGACTCAAACAAGCTTAAGTTAAGATTAAACCATCTTATGTTACAATAATGTTTCTAGTTTCAGGATCCAAAAGTAGTTTTTGCTCGTTCTTGCCCCTTTTCATAAACAGTCGTAAAATTCAATTGGTTACGCGAGATCTTCATTCTTCTTAAGTTGGGTTGGGATGGACATCTGGGCAATTTCAATTTAAGCAGAGGGCCAAGGATGAGGGATTTCAAGACACATGCATTTTCTTCACGTCCCTTGTGCAGTTTAAGATACACTATGAATGTAAGAAACTAGAAAAAGTCTTTGTCCTACAACGACAAGATTTTGCTGGCCGATCAGGCTTCAATTACAAAAGGAAACCACGACTCTCACAGAAAAGTGTTATATGCGCTTACTTAGCCCAGATCTACACAATAGTGGCATGTGTGTGTGTGTGGCACGACTCTCAAAAATATGAAGGTAATAGAATTTAGCAGGAACGAAAATCAGGACACATTCCGGATTAGCCTCTCCAGGTTATGTTACATTTCGTGGAAATGCATGGAAATCAAAGCATGGCAGGTGAGTTGAAACGCAAATAAACAATTGATGAGGAAAATAAAACAGAAGATATAAGACGAGATAGAGATGGAATTAGGCATCATTATAGATGCACAAAGGCAAATGGGAAGTGGGACGTCCAACGATAAAAATACAGACTTTTTTTCTTCCAGAACTCCAAGAAAGTGGTGGATATAACGGGAGTAGACAGAGACCTCCTCAAGAAATGATCCTATAGGCACTATGTTAAGGACTGGGCCTAGACGTGGTGAAATTTAAGGTGGGAACCAAGCACAAAATTGAGCTGCACTTCTCGCTCTATCAACATGCCAGCTTCAATTCATAAGATACTTGTCCGTGGCCCAGCGATTATTTCGACTGCTGAAGATGCCGAAAACAAGGATGTAAAGAAGTATTATCCGTAACACCATACTCGGACCAATTCTCGGGGAAGGGGAGGGGAAATGATGCATGCAATCCTTCGACTCCTTGAATCCAGTCATCTCCACAGAGCTATCTGAGATAGACACTTCAATACATTGCATTAGACTTTCTTAAACGTCCCCTCCAGTCACTGGCTGATGTTGAAACCAATAGAGATGGAAATTGTAAATACGTTGAACAACTGTTTACTGTATTGCGAGTGCAATTGGCATTAAGATATCATAATACTGTTCAATATTGTGTTGCTTCCCTAAAATGATAAATAAATAAATAAAATATGTGAAAAAATCTGCATTCTGAGGTCATAGACCAAAAAATGAATTTTTACCAGGTTTTCCATGCATCTGGACCACTGTGTAGTGTAAAGAATCAATTTCTTGTTAACTTCTATTTAAGCAAATATTTGTTCATTAGTACCTCTTTGCATTTTTTTACAATCAAACATGATTTTTTATGGACTTTTAACGCAAACCAAGATGACATATTTATATATTGACCTGTTTATGCACTCAAGGTTAGGTGTCATATTTCCTTTTGTAAGCAAAAGGGGAAAGGCTAATAATATAAGTTAAGGTGAACAAGAAATGTAGATACATTTCCATTTCATTATAAATAAAGGCTTTCAGTTTATCATATCTTCAGCGAAGGAAGCAAACAGTTTTTTCTCTTTATACTTTTCATTGTTATTCTCAGAATTGAAACATACCGCTAACAGATAATTGGACCATGTTTCTAGAGCCTTACCCTCGATTCTGTCATTTCAAATATTTTTCTAAGAATTTAGCTCTCGCTGTGTACTATGATTTAATAAATGTGAACCGTTCACGAAATAAGATAAAGGTTTCTTCAAAAAATTTTATTGAGTAAGTGACCTGAGTCTACATTAAAGTGGTATCAGAACAAAACCTTCCTGATACAACGAATTATCCTCTCTCTGACGTTTCTTCAGCTTTTAGGCCTGTTATTGTTTCGCCAACAATGTAGAGAGGAAGGAAGAAAACTCCTGGGAGGAAAAATATTGAATGATATATAAACATTACAACTAATGCAATATCTACATAAGATCGAGAACAAGTGACACATTTTTTTGCATTCAGGTTGATGTTAGTTTACTCATTTTTATCATTGAACAAACATTTCAAGCTCATAGTAACTTTTTAAAATGATGGATTTTTCTCAAAATGAGCCCACAGGAAATTAGTAATCGGAGGTAAATTATACTTGTCTCTGGAATAGAATAAAACTTGAAAACAGTTTGTAATGTATTTTGTAATGTAGAACTTGTCTTTCACCATATTTGATACTATTATAATCTCTGAAAAGGTATAATTTTCTTGCTGCCCTGTTTGTTATGTATTTTACCCTAGTTTTTGGGACAAGAATGGACTAAATTATCGGGCTGTGAAAGAATTTCCTACATTTTGTATAGTCTTAGTTCATAAATACTTTATAATTATATATTCTATTCTAGATTATATATATATGGTATATTTTGCATCATTAGCTATGAACTTGATTTCTTTGAGTAAATTATTTATTGTTAATTTAGTGCAAAAAAATATTGCAATAAAACAATAGACAATGGAACTCACCACCTGTTCTAAAAGTATATCATTGCTCTACATCTATTTCCTTAGATATTATGAAATAGGCTATACTTGTGTGTCTTTCAATTGTATATCCATATGCTATAAGGTTGAAAGTGCATTTTTATATAAAATACAAAACTTTTCAACCTACAGAACAACCAAAATTGACACTAATTCCTTGATGCGAGTGTTCATAAATAAATGTTGAATTTGAGTTTTTCTGCCTTATGTACATATTGGGTAATGGAGACTAAACCTACAGTTCAAAGTGCCATCGGAACCACTATGTGGCTCCACAACGTATCAAACCTGAGACTCCTTGACTACTACATGGCGACGACGTTATCACTACGCAGTCGAGGAACCCCCTAAACAAGTGTTAACAGGTATGTTTTTGAAGGTAACTCGCATAAGAATATACATATAAACAAATATACAAATGCAATCTTTAAAAAAAGGAAGAGTTTACTTACCCATCAGAGCTGTTGAAAAGACAAGCATAAGCAATGAAGCGATGAAGGAAATCGGCGTACACTGAAGGATCACACCCGTTGTCACAAGAACAACACCGAAGATTACGATAAAGTCGAAGATGTATAGGTAATACCACGGTTCCAGATAGACAGCTACTCCCTGAAAAATGTGTAATATCAATCGAATTGGTGAGAGAAAGAAGGTAAAGATTCCACATTTTGGTCATTTGGAGCTCAGATAGCCATTTTTTTACGTAAGCAAAGCTGCATCAAGTGACACAGAGAAAACAAACATTTTCCCTCTCAGCTTCTAGTAGTAGTCAGTAGGAAATATCATTGAGAGGAAGAAGGGAAGCATTCCTGGAATGTTTGCCTTTAAGCTCTCAGCACGGGAAAGAAGCAGCCAACATTTGAAGTAAAAAGTGTTGAAAATCAACAAATGATCAACTTTGAGCAATGGTGGCGTATTCTGTTTAAGAAGAGCACTAAAAGCTCGCAAAGCAGAGAAGTGTTCCAAATTAGCAAGCACAGGCATCTCGCATAAAAGAAGAAGGAGGATATGTGACAGCACACGAGTTTATAGACTGCACCGGGAGAAGTATTCAAGCTCTGCAAAGACGGTGAGATTGTTCTTACTACTACTAATGCTTATGGTGGGAAACTTCCAATAAACAATAAAATTATAAGAAAATAAAAAAAATTGAGGACGTGGTTAAAATTCTGCATTATGTACGAGACGACTGCAAAGAGTTGAATGACATCATTTTATCATGGCCTACATCCATGCAGTCTGCATGTGATGAACATTCTGACAGTGACTACTCTGTACCAGTGTTGTAGAGAGAATACTTTTCAATTCATTACGTTCATGTTGCATGATCACCACTATTTGAAGAAAATGTTGTTACTTAAAATGTATTATCGAGAATTGTTAATGTAAAGATTTTATTTGGTCAGAACACTTATCTTGCATTCATAGTAATGTTAAATCAACTAACATCTGGGCTGTAATATTTAAAAACTTCATTTATTGCTTTCTACGTTCAAAAGAGAACCGAAAGGAAAACATTCCACGATGTTTTAATATCTGTGTCTATTTACGTATGAAGAATTTACAAGTATTGCTTTAGAATTATTGTCAGAGCTTTGTATTATAATTTGACAATAGAAAGTTTGTTTAATTAATGAAGTATGTTGAGCACCAGCACTATCTCGTTGATTACCCCAAAATTACACTCTACGGCATCTGTTCCTTCTTTCTCTCACCCATTCAATTATAATACAGCATCGTGTAAGAATGAAATTCTGATGTGAAGCTTTCTCCCTTCGTATAATTTTATACCTTACATTAGGCAGATATTTGAAGGTATGTAATTAGTAAATAGGATAAGCTGCAAATACTACCCATAAAGTTCAAATCTCAAGTGGATATCCATAAGATATCCACAAAGTCCAGATCAGATCCATGGATATTCCATATACTATGGATATCCAGTTCTGGACATCCAAGGGACGTCCGTAGGATACTCCGTCCTGGACATCCAGAGGATGTCCTGTCCTGGATATTCCTGGGATATGCGGTATGACGTCCACGTGTTATTTAAAAAATGACAAATGTTTTGATATCCGCATAAAGATTCATTCATAGCATTATTAATGCTCTAGAATGAATTCTAAGCAGATAAAACTTTTTTTAGAATCTGTATTATGATAGCGGTTTTTCAGAAGGAAAGCACATTCCGAAAACTGCTTCGCATGATTTCGCCCGAAGGCCCAGCCGATTCTTAAGTCCATTCGCTTTCGTTGTTGAGCGAGTTGACTGCCCAAAACATACATACGCGTACATACATACATACACACACACACTGAAATATAGTTCCAACCTTTCTAATTGTTTTTATGGCACGATTTAAGAGTCACTCTGTACTGAGTGATATAATCAATCCTATGAATCTCATCAATGAGTCAAGAGTCATGTTTAGTTTTTGCCACTTGACACGTAACTTTCTTTCTGTGTTCAATGAATGAAAGTGTGTGTGTGTGTGTGTGTGTGTGTGTGCTTGCTTTTCTGACTCCTCTCAGGTACAGGAACAGTATTATTACCTCCTCAGATATTCATGTGGTTCTGTAGGTGTTACAAAGACAGTAAAGTATATGTAAAACAACTTTCGCTTTTGTACATAGGCAGAACAACGATATTTGCTAGCACTCACCATAATTACTTCAAAAATTGTTTACTTACCTTGTAAGCACCGTATACCAATGCGATATTAAATGCAGAGTCTAGAAAAGGAATTCTCAGGTCCACGCTGTTTACGACTTGGAAAACTGAAAGATAGAAAAAACAGCAACATCTGTTTCACATATTTTCTAGTTCTTTATACGTACGAGAGTTTATTAGAAAGTGGGGGGGGGGGGTTACTCTGTTGAAATACGCTCTTGCTAGCGTCTGTCAATCACAGAGAGGCGTGACCTTGATTGACGTCCAAGCAGTATCCTCTTACAAAGACCTAGGCATTGTTTTTGACCAAAAAACTCACATTTGAAGAACATATAACAGGTACAACAAAAAAGGCCATGTGTCTCTTAGGTTTACTGTATCGTTTCACTGAAAACACTGACATCTCAGCCCTTACCTTATACTTCAAATTATTCATTTCCCCAATAATAGAATACTGCTCTCCTGTCTGGTCCATGGCGTGTTCCAATCACCTTTTTAGAATCGATTCAGTTTTTCACTTCTTCCTAGCTATAGTTCGATACAGGATTCCCTCATTACGCAGTTTTTCATCTCCGCATCTATTGTCTTTCTAAACCTACAAATTTCTTAACAGTGATGTTTGAAGAATGAGTTCAGTTATTTATACAAAATTGTGAATGGCAAAATCCACTGCAACACACTCCTTGAGGAATTCCACTTTCGAGTACCTATGCGCACAACTCGCAACACATGATTATTTTATACAAAGGAACCTAGACTACAAATTCAGAAAAGATCCCTCTTTTACAGACTTGCCACACAATACAATGACCTCCCATCAAGAATCAATATATTTTCCTCCGAGTTTGCCTTCCGGTTTTCTATTAGAAGAAATGTTTGTAAATAATATCAAATAGTGCCATCTTTTGCTTATTCTTTTCTCAATTTGCTATTCTCTTTGTGTTATTTTGTTACTTTTAATTATTATTTTTTAATATATTTTTGCTTATTATTATTATTGCGTTTTCATTGTTGACAATTTCAGTGTAAAATGACCACCTGTGCTGTATCTGGAATTTTCTCAATAAATAAATAAATGAACTTGTTTCTAGAACCCAGCACGGATTTGAAGCAACAGCAGTGCTTGGCAATCAGGTTTTGTTCGACTAAATTCTAATTGTTTATGTTCATATGGTACGTAAACAGCCTGTAGTCATTGCTCGGTACTACTATGATGCCAGTGAAGAACCATATGAAAAAAGAAAAGCTTCGTAGACACCATTTTCAATCAGACCGTAAGCTGAACATCACTGTTTCGGGTGTGCTAAAAGTAGATTGAACGTTGGAATGAGTGTATCACTTCAGAAGACTATTTGGAAACTTGTGTAATTGAAAGCTAATAGAGCTAACAGCTTTAAGATAATCCTTTTAGTTTCGTTATTTTGATAGACACTCATAGAGTGGCCGCGGTGGCTCAGTGGCGGCCCCTGTGGCGGAGTGGTTAGCACATCGCGCTACGACGCCAGGGGTCCCGGGTTCGATTCCCGGCTCGGCCATGGATGTTTGTGATTGTCTGTCCTGAAAAGTCTTGAAATTGAAATATGAATGAAATGATATGAGTGAATGAAGTGTGATGGGGGAAGCTTCCGCATAGGGGCTTTCCTTTTAATAAAAAAAAAAAAAAAAAGTCGGTAACGCGTCTGACTACCATGCTCAAGGTCCCGGGTTCGATCCCCGGCCGGTTCAAATCCGGGAACTTTTCTAACGGTGGAAGCGGCCCCGGCGCCTACCCAGCGTCGAATAACATGGGTACCTGGGGGAAACCCTGGGGGGTAAAGGCGGTCAGGGGCGTGATGCTGATCACATCACCCCCACTCACGACCGGATCAAGAAAGTGTAGGGCGTTACCCCCACACCCCCTATACGCCTTCATGGCGTGGTGCTATGCACAGGGGAACACTTTACCTTTTTTACTCATAGGTGCGATTTGGTAAATCTTTCTGTAGATTTAACAACTCTTCTGACTTGCAGCGTGCACATTGACTTTCCAAAGGACCGCTAGAACCCGTAAGTGTATAGTTTCTGTGAACACTTTCCACTTACCCCGATTAATTGCCCATTCGCACTCTGAAGGTAGCTCAGGGAAGAAGTAATGAGATCCCTCACCAGAAAATTGGTTTGATTCAGCAAAGAAATATTTGATATCATCCAGCATGCTCATTATCTGAAATGGGAGAAGGCACAGGATTGAATTAGTTCGTGTTGGCTGTCACCGCGACGCAGGAATAGGTGAATTCTTCTATACTCTGTCTCAGATATATCTGGAACAAGCGAACGAACCCAGTTCTCTGCGTAAGTAGTGACGCGAGACGGCTCCACCAATGAACACATGAAAGGGAATGGGATTGCCTGGAGGTCGGAAAGCGAATGCAGTTACCAACCTTCGCAGCAGCATGTACTGTTTCTTTCTGCTCACTCGACCTCCCCCCCTTTGCTCCATAGATACCCGGGATAAAGTATACAAGCTGTAGCGTTTATTTTGGTAAGCCATCTTCGTGGTTACCACAATGAAACAGAGTCTTTCACGTAGAAACACTTTGAACTATAACCAAGTTCTGTTCTATCTGTCACCTTTCCCGCACTAGCGATCATTCGACAGTTTCCTGCCAATCGGATACCAGGAAAATGTCCTCTACTAGGCAACGAATGGGAAGGAGACAAGCAGCTCTTACACCAGTCTGTTGCCACGCGATGTAGTTTTATCCTCACCTTGTAGTATGTTATTACAGAAGTTCGTTTTACACAGGAGCCTTGAGTTGACCACGGCACATGGGGTAACAATTAATGTTGGTTGGGTAAATAGGCGGCGACTCCATGGGGCTTGGGGGGGCTCGAGCCCCCCCAATATTAATGATGCGGGCAGAGCCCCCCAAATAATTTTGCTTAAGAGGATCTGATGTATTATTTTGCTTCTCTTGTAAAGTTTACTCTGAATTGTGCCACATGAAATTAACTTTAAGTACACATTTAAAATTTTCTAGATCATCAACTTCGGGGGGGGGAGGGGGCTGAGACCGGTAAACCATCAACTTTGGGGAGGCTATAACCAGAGACAGCAAAACACATGACTTATTACTATATACTAAGTATGTAATTATGATGAGTATTGTTAAAATGTTTACTAAGAAGAGTTTCAAAAGACGATGTGCATGAACTAGGGTAGTGGATGGGACATTCGGGCTACAAATTGCTCTCACGTGACATTCAGAACGAGATCATTGATATATTAGGGAGATGTTTTGCGCTCCGTGGTAGCAGATATTGAAAGTCGGGAATATTTTGCTATTATGGTTGACGAAACTTGTGACATATCCATCCGTGGACAATTAATATTCTGCATTCGAACTGTGAATATAAAATTTGATATTTTCGAGGAATTCATGGGCTTTTATTAGGGGTGTGCGGGACGGGAAAAAATTTCAATTTCCCGACTAAGTCGGGAAATTTTCGGGACGGGAAATGTTCGAAATTTCCCGAAGCTCTGAAAATCTCTAATTCTACACGTCATTTTCACTTTAAGTGATTTCTGGATTAAAAACTAACAATTTACGATAAGTTCCAGAAATTGACAATGCAGAAAACGACGAGAAATAACGACATTTTAAAATGAGCATTCAGTATTTCCCGACTGCTCGGGATCCCGAAAAGTCGGGAAATCATTTCCCGAAGTCCAAATCAGGACGGATTTTTTTTCCCGATCCCGGTCCCGACTTTTCGGGATCCCGCACACCCCAAGCTTTTATGAGATTCCGAACACTGAGGCCAAAACTTAAAAAAGGGAGAGAGTGAGTCATTTATTAATTTATTTCAGTGATCAGAGCCCCCCCAATAATTTTGATAAGTCGGCGCCCCTTGTTGGGTAGACGATTGCGTGTGTGGTGTGTGTACACACACAAATCGACATAACTAACCCTCAAGATTAGTGCTTTAAAGCATTGTGGGCTCTCTTCTACACACAAATACATGATTTACTTAACTAAAAAAAAAACACATTGGCGAAACAGCCCTACCAAGCTACTTTAATTGGGTGAACAGGAATATATTAGCATGAAGGGACTCTTTTAGGCAGAACACCCTGTGTGTCAAGATTTACTTCACCAGCACCATGTTATACTTTCCGGACATCAATATTTCAGGCTAACGAGGCCCTGACGGCAGGACTAGAAGCTATCCTGTGTTCGGTTCTTGTAGCTATATACAGATCCCGTTTTCAATGAAAGAAGCAGTAATGTTAATTTTAAATGTGTATCCTGATAGGTACATACGTTTCATTACAGTTTAGACATGATTTTATTTTTTTCCCCCAAAAAATTAGCTTTCATTCTTCAAAGTCTTGAACCGTAATGGGTAAAGGGAGCAAATAATATTATCGCGACGGATGCACCCCAAGTAATTGTAGCAACCAAACCAAATCCTTATCTTACCTCCTTATTGAGTAAATGTTACAACAGTTCAGCGAAATATTAGATGCAGTAGTTTTGAGAGCTTAATCATGCATGAAAATCCTAAAAATCTCGATACGATAAGTTTCACTTGGTTACAAAATTGGGAAAAATGTGAAATTTTGTCCGAGTAGAAAGGTTCCATAAAAAACGAAATTTGGGATCACAGTGAGGAGATGATAGATTATTGAGTTTTAAATACAGGCATTGAGAAGGAATTGAAACTCCTTCCAAGAGTTAACATCAGGAAAAATATAAATGCATTTTCTTGTGTACTATGTTCTTAGTTACTATGTTATTTTTCAAAGCTTGCAATTCATACTTAAAAGTTGTATTTAAATAATACGCATTCTAGAGTTGGGCGATGGTAGATGGTATGGTCCTGTATGTCACGGTTCGACTCCCGGTGTGAGAATATTTCCGACAATGCATAAAGCGGCTCTGGTGGAAAAAGGCCTCACCACTGGCCGAAGCATGGTGCAGATCACGTCTAGGCTTGCCATCTCTCCCGGAATGGCCGGGAATGGACATAACTCTCCCGATATCCTGGACAAAGATTGGTATGTCCCTAATGACAAGATTTAGCATTATTACATGTATTTATTATTATATTTTCATTTTATTTTTATATGCATTTGCCGATCGAAGAAATTTGTTATCGCACACCAAACAAGTATCCTTCACAATATAATTTTGAAGAGTCATTGTCATTGGAGATAGAAATAGTTTAAACATATTGTTGTACCAGAAACGTCTACACAAGAGTTACAGAAACTGAAAACAAAAGTCTTGTGATTTCTTTAGGGACTCCCGGTGATAATGTCGTCGCCTTGTAATAAAGGGGCCCTGGGTTCGATACCCGGTAGAGGCCGATGGTGATTCACATCCCACTTTAAACTGTTGTTGCAGTCCCGATTATCCTATCAGTTTATAAGTATATGGCTCATGTGATGAAGTCAAGTAGGCCTGTGACTAAAGCAAGCGCTGCCATTGGCTAGACCTCGGAGCTGTATGAGCGAAGAGTTTAACGTTGCAGAACGTTGACAACTTGGAGACTGGACGAACACCCCCGACACAGGCTGAGTATATTGTATCCCCGTATACTCATCTTTCGACTTGCATGGCCTGGTAGTGATTTACCTTAAATTTTCTTGTCGTTTCTTAATAGTTTATATTTCAATTGTTTAAATTGTTAAAATGTATTTGTTTGGTGAGATTAGCTAGATTTCTCCGGGTCATGTTGGTCAGTTGTTGGGTTGCAGGAGACTCGTTAAAGCCATATTTTCTGCATCCCTCGACTGAATTACGTGGACTGACTTTTCAATACCTGTTATCCCTCCTCCTAAATGAATGGAAATTGTATTTTAAAAAATTGAAAGTATTTGATGCATTTTTCTTGTATAGGGTTGTTCTAGTTGATTGTTATAAAATGAGGTTCTACTTTGTTGTTATAAAATTTGTGATGGGTTTTGTTAGAAGATTGTGGTATTTGTACAAGGGCAAATCAAAAAGTCTTTGCGCCTAACTATTTATTGCCAGATTACAAACCATAAAAGAAAAACAAGATATACACAATCTTCTACGTACTTCTTGCTATTTTTTTTTACATAATCACCACACCTGTGAGGCACTTGTACCACCGTACCACAAGTTTCGCAATGCCCGTTGCATAGGTGGCCGGCTCATCGCGGAACCAACAACGAACAACATTCTGCACTTCGGTGTCGTTCGTGAACCTCTGTCCTGCCAGGAACTTCTTCAATGGACCAAAAAGATGGTAATCACTGGGGCTAGGTCTGGGCTATACGGGGGATGCTAAATAATCTATCACCCCGATGACTGAAGTTTGGCGATTGTTTATTTTTCGCCACGTGTGATTTCGCGTTGTCATGGAGGAAGACCACACTGCTCACTTCACGAATACCCTGACGCTTTTTTCTAATGGCTGCTCGCAGATGGGAGAGAGTGTGACAGTAGCTTGTCCCCATACACTGGCTCCATTTCCCTGTAGATATCTGTGGCTGTTTGTCCTTTGCACCATAAAAGCGAATAGGAATAACACTTCGCTGCTCATATGGCGTGGACTTCCTGAGCACTCCGGCCATCTTTGCCAACTGATAACAACGACGTGCCGTGGAAGAAATCGGAAGTTACAATAGGGCCGTTCCAAGAAAAGCCTACTGCATCGCTCGTATATCTTGCTTTTGTAATAACACTTATAACGAGCTACAAAAAAAATTAGGCGTAAAGACTTTTCGTAGTTATTCAGAACAATTGTTAATATAATTTGGGAGTGAAAAAAGCTTTCAAATTGGTTAACCTTATTAATATTGACCCCTGTATACACCCCTATTCTTATACAACATAAAAATAAGACTTTTAAACAAAAATTAAATATCAAAGTATGATAAGGAAAGACAACCCAAACAAGTAAGGACAAAAACAATCTAAAACTTGGAGATATATGATAAGGATAATAATTTCTTAACGTAGGTATGTTCCCTAGTAAATAACCTAATCTCATCAGCAAAGGGTTGGAAAAAAACATAAATCCCAACCCAATTAGTTACGTTCCTTTCGAATCTGAATATACCCTAAATCCTATGCTCAAGTAAAGCAATAGGAATAGTAATATATACTTAGTAAAGTCTTAGTCTTAGAGTTGTATAACTTCCACTACGCAGATAAGTTAATCCCCTTGCCCCCCCCCCCCCCAGTATACATAGTTCCGGCAAATAGAGGTGTAAGGGATTACACAGTGCATAGAGTGGACATGAAAACTACAATTTAAGTCCTGATTTGATTATTTCCATCAACTCAATTATTAATCATTACATGAATTTCCTTTGTAGTATGTTTGATGGCGTTTCAGTGTTCGTGTTGTTATTGAATGTTCGGAATCGCGAGATAGTTGCTAGGTTGTTTTTGTTTTAGTTGACATAATTTTGTATTATCAGTAACAATACCACAAACAGATAACAGCTTATATTCAGAACATTCCTCTTCCAGACAGGCCCGTGCCCACAATTTTTTTGAAGGGAGGAAGGTCAAACCCTAAAATTTGGAACAAATATTTTTTATTTTGTTTATTGTTCTTAGCTTTTATGCAGGACACGAAATCATTGAAGACTCTTGGGCGGGGGCAGATCATAATTTCATAAAATATTTTTTTGTTACTTTTATATATTTCAAACATTGATAAAGTAACAAACTAATTATTTTACGAACTGGTTAAAATGTCAAATTGCAAAATGGTTGAAATGGTTTTATTATGTTTAAGTTTTAATTTTACTTTTCATTAATATAAATCAATTATATTTTCTTCATTATGTTTGTCTTGCATTCTTGTTTTACTTTCATTGTGCATATATTGTTATTACTGTAGATGTGTACAGGTCTCTTCTGTGTGTGCGTGTGTAAGAGAGAGAGAGAGAGAGAGAGAGAGAGAAATGCATACAGTACTCACAAACACAACATTATCCTTATCGTTCTTTGCATGTGCTTTGAATATTTTCCTTAGTGAAAGAAAAGTTTATTTGAATAAATTTTGAGTATATTTGAATTCAAATCTAACTCCTTATCTTTGCTCTTAGAACAAAAAGAAACCAACGTAATTGCGTTCTCTGCTAACCACTCTGCCACGGATGCCGGAGTGAAACAAAAAGATGATCCTAAATGCTGTTGGAATTGCATTTTTGTTTTACATCCACTTTATGGACATGTAGGCTAATCTGGACTGGACCTACAGTTTAAAGTGGGATCCGAAACCACTATATGCGTCCACCGGGTATTGAACCTGGGGCTCCTTGATTACAAGGCAACGACATTACTACTACGCCATCGGGAAGGTAAATGGCTATTGGAGTATTAGATGTGACCAACAATGTTATACTAGTATTGTATCTAGAGCTAGACGTACAATTATAGAATTTCAATATTGTAGTTCAAGGTGACGAAATAATTCAACTCACCGACAGACCACCTCCCCCTGAACTGCCGCCCCCCGTGGCGGAGTGATTAGCACATCGCGCTACGACGCCAGGGGTCCCTGGTTCGAATCCTGGCCTGGGCATGGATGTTTGTGAGTGTCCATTCATCATATCATCACTCATCTCCATCTTCGTAAAATTAGCTTATTGTTTACATTCAATTCTCAGAAGTACTCGAATAGCTGTATTTCGCAAATGAAGGATATTTTCAAATTTCCTTAATGTTTGTTTTACCAGTATCTTTGAACTTCATGATAATTCTATGTTTAGAAAACTTATTCTATGTTTAGAAAACTATATATTTATAATTTAAATGACGTGTATTATTATCAAGGATTCCTACAATGAAGAACCTGCAAAAAAACTAGACATTTTCGTATCACAATTTCAGTTCGAAAATAGTCGGTGCAGGATTAAAAAAATGGATTGTCCCGAGTAAGTCGGGTCGTCTGGTATCCTTGCAACAATGGTTATAAAATTAAAAGTACCAAATGTTGCAGGCTGCAACCTTCTGGATCTGGTGGCCTCTCTCCACAAACAACCCATTTAATTTATGGAAGGACAAAATCGAAATTATATTAAAAATTGCCAACTCTTTCATAGGTTTTTACCTATGTTGTAGTGTGTTGAGTTCACACTACAACATTTCATGGCTCGAGGAAAGGGGGATTCTTCCAGAACATTTTAAACATGAAGGGTTTGAAGGCTGTAAATAATATTATTTAAAGTTTGCAAGCCTATCTATGGCAGAGATCGAAATTGAGTGTGTCCACGCGTCTATGTACATTTATCACGGGAAATATTTACTTTTTTTTTCTTACTACAATTGAGGCTACGGTTACTTACCGACCCAATCACGCCAATTATTATAGTGATCACCCTCAGGAAAGTGGGGGTTCGTAGATCGTTTAGGGTTAGTTCTGCCATATCCCAAGGTTATCCTACATCAGGGGGGCCTGTAACGAAAACACATTCAGGGTGACGCATATTGTATCTACCAATTTCAGTTGGCAAACCTGTCGGAACGCAGGTTTGCATGCGCAGAAGTCTCCTATGTATCTCCTGAATGTAACTGGTTCGGATGAACCCCTCCAATGCTACGATCCGTGTCTGAACACAGGAACGTTCCATGGTAAACTGCTAGCGAGACTTGCAGCTGCCTAAGCATGGGAGACTTCTGCGCATTCGTAACTGCGTTCCGACAGGGTACAATATGTACCACCCTGTATTTTGAAGCTTTATAATTTATATATCGTGTACAGTTGGATGCATAATTATTACCAAGTAAATTATCCGTCATTTATTTTATCCAATGAGCGCTAAACAGCATCAAACAACTCTGTGTGGCCAGCCACATTGTTAAGGGGCTATTGTTGGTGAGAGCTCTATGAGGCCGCAGATTTATGATAAAGCATAGCGATATGTTGAGATGCAGAGAAATACGGCAGCAGAAGTTCTGTTGTCTGCTTCATTGAATTCAAATAGTGTAATGCCCATTACAGGGAAATGCGTGGAACCCATGTACGGAAATCAGTGCCAGAAGTCTGCAGGTTTCTAGGGTGAAAAATTTCCGTTGAACCACGTCTCCAAATGCCCTCTCGTGTAATTCCGCATCTCTTAGTTTAGCTCCGACGAGCATCATCCGCGGTACAGGGAGGACTACCCTTGGAATTCACTCAGTGGTTCGGCGTGGCGCGTATCTGGCGTCCCAGTGGGCGATAAGCTTAACTCTCAATTTCGGAGTTTTTACGATATAAAAACGACGCAATTCCACTATTATGCGGTCAAGTATCCTTTGCTTTCACCGAACAGTTGCTGTTACATTTTTTCACTAATAAGTTAAGATACGTATATTGATAGAAAATTGTTACCAACTGTAGACTTACGTAGAGTTTGCAAGCGTAACAGCTAGTAAATGAAATATTCAGTGTCTATACTATGCCTCTCGATCCACGAACCTAGAACATGACAATTCAATGCAATGGCCTCAATCAACATTGCATCTATTGGGAAACCTGGCAACAATACCAGAGTGGCTTACAATAAAGCTGCTTTGAAAGTTAATTGTTGTAAATCATTGATGTTGATTATCTGCTTGACAGTCACTACAAATATTTTCCATTATGTGTGGCTAAGTTGTAATCATTAACAGGTAATTACGCACCCTAGTTTTTCAAAGTGAAGATTTGATGAAATTTCTCGAATACCAAACAAGTTCATTTGTTTTGTTTGTATACGAGGTCGGAATGATCAATACAATATGGTTCAATGGCCATGTAAAGTACTCAGCATTGACCGATTTCAGTTGGTACGACATACACGCGAACTATCACGCATTTCGCACCAGCCGATGTAGCAAGCACTGAATGATCGCGTTCATCGCTAATAAACTTACACTCTCCATTCTGCTGCACAAATCATTTTTCATACACAGCTTTCGAGATCAGATTCAGAAAGATACAAAGTCTATAAGTCGTCCATTGAGAATGAAAATGTTCTATCTCCAAATTGTAAACAAATCGAGATATTTTGGTCTATTTATAATGGAATTGCTTCATTTTTGCTAACGTATTATGTCTACATCCAACCAATATTGGTATATTGAGTATGTTTTTGGTTCGTCTACAGAATTTGGCAGCAGCCACGAGAATCAAAACTCCAACAGGCAATGAAACCTCCCTCAACCAAACACAAGCGCCATGTGTGGTATGAGATAAACCACTTGCATTCTAACCGGGTTCGATAACCGGTGGAAGCACGTAGTGGTTCGGATCCCACTTTATACTGTAGGTCCAGTCCAAATTAGCTTATCTGTGCATAAAAGTGGACTTAAAGCACAGAAAAAAATTTGCCTTCTAACCTCAGCTACTTGTGGCAGCTGCTTAGAAGTAGTAGTACTGCTGAACTTCTGTTCTTAATTTTGCTTTTAACAGAAAACAATTTTCATAATAGCGAAATCAAAGTAGATGATTTAAAGAGTTTCTTTATGTTACTTTGCTACCGAATGACAAAGTTACAATGAAATTGTTTCATCTCCATTACAGAACAACTACTTAATCTCATTGCTAAAATGCAGGTTCTTTCTGGTAGATAGAACACTTACACTCTCAAATCAAAGTTAGTGTTGGGTGCAGTGGTTCTATCTGAAGTTTCAATCATTAATTACAACATAAATACCTAAGAGAGGCTTCAATATATCAGCCTTTGCAATGATTGAACCTTTCATCGCAATGGTGACAAAGGTCCAATAAATATATAACGTCAAACTTAATAAAGGTCTCTCCCTAATATAAAAGTTCGGCAGAAACTGGATCCAATGTGTCTACAAGGTATACACGCTACGTGACCTCGAGCTACTAGAGAGAAGGGTAATTACAACTGATGACGTATTTAAACACGCAGATTTTAGGGTGAAAATCAGCAATGCTAAAACAGAGCCCTCATACCTTTCCCTTTTAATCAAGAGGTACCAGGTTCGAGCCTTGATGGAGGTACATTGTACACTGGAAATCTGAGGAAACGCCCCCCCCCTTAAGGTTATGCAACCTGAATTTAATATCATCTAGTTTCGCCAGGAAGAGCAGCTCGCGAGAAGCGAAGTGTTTCCAACTCTTGAATCTAGCCACAGATTCACGCGACCGGGTGGAGATCTTGCTTTCCTCTTGATTTGATTTCAAAGGACAACAAGTTTATTTTGAGAATGTCGCTGGTAATAATAACAAGTGTTATTAACATTTATGCTTGAGTTTTTTATTATTCTTTTACCACTTCCGAACGAATATGTGAAGAAAGGAGGTATCACGGATTTCGTTATAGCTCGGATACTTGGCACCTCCCATGAGAGAGTCCTGCAGACGAAAAGATAGCATTATGACTAATCCTGTTATCTATTTCAGAAAGAAAAGCCCCTTCCGATAGCCTAAAGTCGCCTTGTAATCAAGCGGTCCTAGATACAATTCCCACTGGTGGCCCACCACTCTAGATCATAAGTTCCGTTTCCATTAATGTATCTGTGCATAAATTGAAATCAAAAATTTTCTTAAAAATTTACGTGTGCTCGGAACAACCCTTGAAAGGCAAAAGTAAAATGACGTGGAAGTTGTGATTGGTTTTTACATCACTCGCTCTAATACGGACCCCCGAACTTCATTTCTGCAGTTATTGTTTTCGAGATTTTTTCTCGTTGGTCCTGCCACCATAGGTAAGTCCAAAAAGAGGATTCTGACCCCCATAACCACCCCCTCCCCGTTCAGTGTGCTTATGACTGTCACGCTTGTCTTTTCCCACTGTATCCTATTTGAACCCATTACACATTTTTTTTTTCATTTTGCAATAACGCTTTTGGCATTATTTCTTCAGAGTTATTATTTTTTTAAAATTTTTTTGGCGACATCTGTTTTGGAAAAAGTTCCACGAAGTTTGTTTTAAGTGTAAATGCATCTGGACATACAGTGTAGGTGGGATGCGAACAACAAATATGAGCTTCCGTCGTGAATCGAACCAGCGCTCCTTTCATTATGTTTTCTTTCCACGTTTATTAAAATTTGCTTCCTTCAGCCTACTTCCGATTGTCGTCTATTTCAATTCGTATTAGTTTTTTCCCGTTTTTTTTTTCATTTGCATTGTTCGAGCCGTGATAACTTTCTCTCTTAATCTGGTTATTCGAATACTTTTATACTTTTTTTTTCCTTTTCTCGATTTTCCCTTTGCACTCATTACAGATTTCGGATCGCGCTTTTCCATATTTTCAGTAATTTAATTCTCTTGTGTATAATTCCTATGACTATTTTTAATTTTGCCCTTACTCCGAATCAAGAAAATATGTTAGGAAATGTTTCCCGTGTAAATCTTATTATATGGTGGTGTAAAATTGATGCCAGCTTTTTCTTGCGATAAGGGTTTTGAAAGTGCAAGGGTCTCATTTATTAACCATGGTGGGAAAGGGGGGGGGGGGCGGAGGGGTGCCAGAAAGCTTCCGAAGGAATATGCTTGAAACGAAAAGTAGGTGCTGCATTTGACCATACTCTTCCATCAGCAGGTGGGGTGCTGAGAAGGCTACCTGCGAACGAGGGGGAGGGGGTTGGCGAGCAACACTGCCACAGCGAGTCGCTGTAAATGATTTCATCGTCTGTGCTGAGTGAAACCGGTTCTTGGTGCTCCTATACTTTTCCGATACATTTCTGCCAGCCTTTTTAGCGAAGCGAGGTCATATGTTCCAGATTCGAACTCTGGTTTGTCCCGTCACAATTTTATAAATTGATAATTCATCCTCATTATCGCGATTAACTCAAGAGGCAGAAGAGTGATGTAAAATAACCGAAATAGAAATTGATGCATTTGTGCCTGGTGCTACTAGTGTAACGACGAAGTTAACTCTTTATAAATGATGAAATAGGTAGCCCTTGCGCTCAAATACACTTATACCTTGGCAAAAAAAAAAAAACCTACTTAACGCTGATCTCTTACTACATTTGGAATACAGCCAAGAGCAATGTAAAGCAATGCAATTACATTGTGAATGTTTCACATCCTATGGTCTTCCATTCATTACAAATATCTAAGAAAGGATTTAGCAGCAATCCGGGATATACTTAAATATCATAACATGCCGCGTAGCCAGGGTTCTTTGGTCCCTCTGATAATTCTGAGTTTTTCTTTTTCGTTGTTTCTTCAATCTTCATCAATTTCCCTGAAGCATCATTCATCCTCTTTCGCCATTGGCTATATGTAAAAGTTGACATAAAATGAGTAAAATTTGAAAAGAAAACACAAGGATCTACTATTCTAATAGCTCGCCAAACATGCACATTTCCGTATTTTATGCTTTCAGCGCTATCATTATTCTTGGCAGGCAATGGAATTGAAGCAACTCTCACAACTAACGTAAACTACACGTCACTCAGGCATGACAATTCTCGCGGGCAAAGTGGATTTTTTTTTGTATTGGCACATGGTAGCGCAATAACTATCTTCTGGCCTCCTAGATTTAAATCCGTACTTTTTATTCCAGTTGAGTGATTGACTCACAATTAAGCCATTGAAGGTTTGGGTTGTATTTGGGTTATACGTATTGTGTTTTTGGTGCGCTAGGAAAAAGCAATCCCAAAGGTTCGCATTGAACAGAAAATTGTGTGCTTTCCCTCTCTCTCTTCTAACTCCGTCCCTATCTCTCACCCCACGTCCCCACTATTTAGGTAAGCTGTTGTTAGAAACATATTTTCCGAAGAATATCCACATTGAAAATAATATTCCCCAATTGTTTTGATAGGACATTTCTATTGCTCCGAACGAATTATCTCCGTGAGAGGACTAGGGCCTCCCCGATGGTGCAGTCGTAAAGTCGTCACCTTTTAATCAAGGGTTCCCGGGTTCGATACCCGTAAGAGTCACATAGTGGTTGGGAACCCACTATAAACTGTAGGTCCAGTCCCAATTAGCCTTTCTGTGCACAAAGTGGACTTAAAAAACAACAATTCAAACAATGCATTGTTTTCAGGGAATGCATGAGTCAATAATAATGTATATTTTACGGTATATACTCTTTTATATTGCATTGATTCAATAGTATCCTTATTTCGTAAAGAAAGCGTGAGTTTCTTTGCACACACCACGCAGGCTCTGCTTGACGTAAATCTCAGATGAAGTGACTTCACGGTTGCCTTTGCCACCACGCTTTGGCTTTAATTCGAGCCCCGGTGGGTGCTTCGTTCGAGATCCTGCAGCAGTTTTACTCGTATCTATGCCTTGAGCAACGGAACCAATGAAATGAAACTTTCTGCACCGGAATGGGTGTGAAACTATGCACCAATGATAAGGTGTTTTCAAGAGGCATGTGCCACGTTTCAGCATGTCCCTTCGGTCCGAATGTTCCTTTACGATATCATTTCATCATGCCTTACACTTCGGAATTTACAAGAGAGAAGATAGTCCCGCATGTTCTTGTGCGGCGGATCTGCTGCAATACAGATTGCTACGACCCTTGGTGTGGACGATTCATGCTTGACGCGATATGGCGATATGGCGATATCTAACTCTTACATATTAGGCCTTAGATTGAAAGGGGAATTATGGTGGGCGATTAATGAAGTTAGTCGGATTTTCAGGTAGCGGGATTGATAATTATCTTGGGGGGCAGGGAATTCCAACTCTTGTGTATTACTATTACGTCTTAGATTGCTTTTTTGGAGGGAGTAATATCAACAGAAAGTCTAAAATTGGCATGGATATTTTGTTGGGAAGATTGAGTATTAAATTTGAGGTGGAGGGGAGGGGAATGAAGTTTTGATAAAGTATTGTGTCTTAGATTGTGAAGGGATTTCTGACGTTTAAGAAATTGACAAAGATCCGGGCGGGACTTGAACCCGGAACATTCTGTATCTGGATCGTCAGTCACCACTAACCGCGCTTGGCCGCAGAGCCGGTTCTCTTTGGTGGCCAAGCGCATTATGTGGTCCACTTCTGATACCACGAAATTTCCGGGTTCGAGCCACGGCTTTAGGATTGGTATCATAGTATCAATTTAATCTAATCGTCACTCATCCTCATTAGCCGAAAGTGGCAGAAGACTCTTTAATGATAAGCTTACAATTATTATTGTTAATATGAATTGCCATCCATCAAAAGAAGGACGGACCAATCGATCATTTAATTCATGTCGTTTCTTGGTATTTGTTGTGCCTTCGGATCAGCTTCGAAACCTAATTATTAGATGTTTGTCTGAAATTAGTGACAATTGTTCTTTAAAGTCGCTCTTTCAGCCGGCGCGGGAACCACCTTTATGGCAGTGATCCTCTGTTGCCGCGTTTACCTACGAAGGAACTCGTGGTCAATCAACCAATTAGGCCTACCGCTTGGGCAAGAAACGATAACCTTACAAAGCCCCCTTCCCCGAAGCAGCCAGCAGAGAAACAGGATTTTGTCAAAATAACCCGTCTGCTCTGTGAATGAACACCGGTTCTAACAGCGTTTCTACTTAATTGGACATTATCCATTGTTTTTTTCTTTTTGATTGACCATATAATCTATCTATATATTTCGAGACATTTCAAGAGATCACCTCTTCTCTCATCTTCAGGCGAACAATTTTTGCTATGTCTGTAGTGTGATTGGAACTATGACAGTCCGTGATTTTGCTCCAAATCTTGTCCGCTAAGCAACCAGTCTTAGATGCCCATTCGAAATCGACAGCTATAGAGCAAAATATGTTTGAAGTGAAGAGTCTTATTGAATGAAACATAGCTAGACTCACCCACATATTTGAAATTTTTTTTAGATAATTTGCGTGCACTTCGTATGGAAGACTGAAAATTCACACTATTTGGCATGGCAAATAGACCTTATTCCATCTTCGCTGAAAGTTCGATGAATATATTAATAATTGTCAGTCATTAAGTTCAACGCCCTCTGCGCGTGTGTTGTGATGGGTTACCATGTTCCAATTTTGTTTTAATTCCATTTCATGCTCAGAAAGGCTACCCGAAGTGGGACCTACAGTTGAAAGTGGGATCCGAACCACTAGGCAGTTGTGTCTCCACCAGGAATCGAACCTGGGACTCCGTGATTAAATGGGGTTAACGCGTTCAGGGCTTTACAGTTTCGTGAATTCAAGGAAGCCAAGATGAGAAAAATGTGAAGAAATGTCTTCTGCACTGAACTAACAATGTGTGTGTATGTATGTAAAACTTTCTACCACATCAAATTTCCTACCTTCATTTTATCATTACGTTGATTTTGCACCAGTGATTTTTCACTACGTTCTAGGTCACGTCACTTTGAGTCGTAAAGTATTGTCTGTAATTCAGTTTTAGTATAGTTTGCAGCCTCTCGCCCAATAATTTTTAAGGTGGGAGAAGGGAGCTGGGGCTCAACTTCTGGAAAAAATAGTGCGAGTTCAATTGAGAATACGAAAATGGAGCGGAATGATTATATTGCTACAATATCTTCAGGAAAGTAAAGCGTAAAATTGAATTCTGCCTCTGAGTGAGTCCATGATATTGTTTATGTTTGGAGGTAATATATTAAACATGACTATCAGCATAACCGAACGCATATAATCAGATAATTTACTAGTGTTACCAGGCTAAAGGTGTGGAGTGCTGCCTGTTGCCTCTTTCATTACGGAATTCCACATGTAAAAATTGATCAGCTCTTTTTGCGAGTAACGATTATAGGCTTAGACCAAATTCTGGCGTTTATATTTCAATTCACTTCCTCAACAAATCCTTTCTCGATTGACTAGATTTTAAGCGGAGCGTCATTCAGTTGTCTGTGAATGTTCTTCTTTGCAAGCTCGCTCGCACCCACAGTGCCCCGCCCACTCGACGAGACGCGTTGTCTGTGCAGCGCAGAACAGTGACAGTGTTGCCTCTCTATTCGATCTTCGTATTCTCTTTTGCCTGCCACTACACACACATTTCAGACAATTCTTCCCATACAACAAATGGAAAAGCAATCAGGCAACTGTTAAATGGCTCTTTTCAAGATTTTGTATTAACACTTTCCACGCTCAAGATATGTTAACTTGGTTCTGTTTCGTATTCCCACAATTTGGCTTCGTGCAGTAGGTGTTCATATTGCAAGTTTTAAAAAAAATTAAAAAACGTAGGCAGGTATTTTAACATTTTAATTTTCATCCGTTTCATGATTGTATGAAAGAATATAGTGGAAAAATACACTACTTAAGGCAATATCACTAATAATAATTGGCCGCCGCTGTGCCCGAGCGTGGTAAGCCGTCGGATTTTGATATCGCTGCCGAAATTTCAGGGTTCGAGTCCCGGCCTGGGTATGATTGTTTATGAGTGTTCCTTCATGAATTTTATCATACACTATTCCTCATCGTTGCGATTAGCCAAAAGTAAAGTAAAAAAAGAAATATAATAATAATAATAATAATAATAATAATAATAATAATAATAATAATATGAATCTAGCCCCCATGGTTTCTTTATGACTGTCCTTTTATCAATTTCATCGAGTCATCATTCATTCTCATTGTTGCGATTAGCCAATAAATGGTAGAGAAGCTGCGAAAAATAAGATGCAAAATAATAACAGAATTTTCTCCGCAGAAGGAAAAATAAATGCTCCAGAAACATGCAATACAGGAAAAGAGTGTCCTGTAATGTGAGTCTGTAAACCAAATGTAACTCACGAATAAAGAAGTTTACGTGAAGGTTTCGTCTTCTACGAAGCAATACAGGCTTGGATGGCGCAGTGATAGCGTCGTCGCCTTGTAATCAAGGGGTCCCGGTGGAGGCACAAAGGGGTTCGGATCCCACTTTAAACTGTAGGTCTAGTCCCGATTAGTCATACTGTGCATTGTGGACTTAAAACAAGTCAACAACCAACCAACCAATACAGGGTTGGAAACACTACAGTTATAGGTTTGGAAACACTGCTCCTCTCGGGAACTACTCTACCAGGCGAAACTAGATGATATAAAATTCTGGGTTGCATATCCGTAAGGGAGGGCGTTTCTTTCGAATTCCTGTCCCTGTTGGTCAGATTACCACTACGCCATCGGGCTGTCCGTATAATATGAGTATAAAATGCGGTTTTCTTGTTTGTTTACAAAATTATATAATACGTGATAGTAAAGAAGTGCAGATACAAATTTTGTTTGTGTTATTAATCGGTTCTAGAAACACAAATACTAACTTTAACATTTTCGGGGCCAATTATTTTTAAAAAGTGACTGTTAACAGTGATCGGGTCGTGCCCGCGCAACAAATCAATCGGCGAATCAGTAATCATATTTTCGCTGGTCAGCTGTTGCTTTTTCTGTGTGTTAGAGCGTGTTAAAATAGCTGCGCGATTACACAATCCCGCCAGTTGAGACGAAGTGTCTGTGACCCGATTCTTAACGCCAGAGGTCATAATGCTGCCGAAATTCACTGAGAATTGTGTGAAGGGTATGGTCCGAGTTGAAAAAAAAAAGTTGAAGGAAACTCCATCTGCACGAAAAGTTATGACAGCTATTTTCTGGAACCAGCAAGGTGTTCTTTTAGTGAATTTTCATGGAGCCTGGGAAAACAATAATATCGCAGACGTACTGTGGAACACTGTCAAAACTAAGACGCGGAATTCTGCGCTCAGGAACTGTTCTTATCCATGACAATGCTGCCTTCACAGTCCAGACGATTCAGAGTGTCCTGCACCTCAAATAGTGGCTTGCGTCTTAACGATTTGAAGAAGCTCAGGTGTTGAAAACGGAAGTGGGGATTGGCTGAACTCCCAGTCGGCGAATTTCAAAGCAGAAGGTATAAAAGAGCTTGTTTCACGGTACCAAAAGTGTTTAGAAATTGATGGTGACTATGTTCAAAATGAAGTGGGTATGCACGTGTTTGTAACCACTAATCCAGTGTTGCTACACTTCTTTTCTTGGTTGATATAATCAATCGGCTCCTCGTATGTGCCTGAACCGTCCTAGAAAATATAATCTCGGTCCAAGTGTTGACTTAAAGCTACGCGCACTAAATCTTCTAGATCAATTTCTTCACATTCCGGTAGCTCCTTTTGGCGATTGCTTTTCGATAGATCCAGCTTCTCATTTCACCTCCTCCTCCCACTAAAAGAGAATGGAGCTGAGCGTCCGGCATCTCCAGGTCGGGATTCCCTGGAAGCCGGATATCGGATTGTTGTGCGTAACGAAAATTCCAGACAACTGGATTCCGCCAAAAACACGACTCTGGAGATTCCAGAGCCTTCTCCAGCTGTTGTTGTCCTGCACCCACTTCCCAGTTTCACGGGGCAGAGAACACGTTTATCCAGGTTTTCGGTGGCAGGTGAAGCCTGAAATAAGCCACTACCTGGAGAAGAAAACTTGCCCTGTGGAGACTGGTTTGAGCCGAATTAGTACTAGAATGCTTGGATTCCTTCTACAAAAGGAACTGATAATGTGTTCCAACAAGCAGATTTTAGGGAAATGTATTTATGAAACGCCGATCTTAGTTCAGGATAGTGTTAAAGTAGAGACACTCACCATTTGGAATGATCTACTTTTATTTTAGTGCTGATAGCCAACATGTAAATGTCAGCGGTAGCGCAGTGGAATACCCGAGTTCGAATCTCGGGGCAGGTGACCTTACCTGGAATTTTTCCAGTGATTTCCCTGTTTTCCATTTATGAGGCGCACCCAGCCTCGTAAATTGGAGCAACCCTGCTGATAACTTTATCCCACATGCCTTCATGGCATGTGTGCACACGCAGAGGGGTACCTTTGCCTTACCTTACCTAGTAACCTAATCTTAGACGCGTTCGAATCCCGGCCTGTCCATGGGTATTCTTTTTGAGTGTCCTTTTATGAATTTCATCATATCATCACTCATCCTCACCTTCGGAATTAGCCAAAAGTGTCAGAAAAATCGAAGTGAAATGAACAAAAATGTACGTGATAGCCCAATCTAATTTTAGTCACCGACATTGTATCATAATGGAGATAACTAAAATTCCACATACCAGACTTAACCTTCAGAGTTCAGTCAGAGGCAGGAACACCACGGACAGCGTTTCTGGTCACTCACACATGTCAATCTCTGAACTCCTCAGCATTAGCAGTCTATTGTTAACCTTGTCTAATTATTCAGCATGTCAGCCTCCTCTTTCCTGTTGCTGTGGCCATTTTTGCAACCAGTCCTAATTCTACAAGGAAGACCTTGCTAGGCACATCCGTACTAAATGTGTAACCTTCTAGGTTCATTGATACAGGTTATTTATCACAACACTAGCGATGATACAGGGTGGCCCAAACAAAACTATACCTAACGAAGCGAAGAGTGTTCGTATGGTTGATGAAGTACGTCTGTAACTTACATGTTAAAGCATGGACAAATGCAGTCGCAAGAGTGCCGCAAGAGCTCTACTGCCCAGACCAGATGTTGGAAGTGGCCTTGTCCGCATAGAGGAGGTTTTTCTCAGGATGTTTTGGAATGAAACTTGAAGTTACTGGTGTGTAATGTCGCACCTGCAGCTGAGATTTTGAAACGACAAATTTTAAAGAATAAACCAAAAAATGTCACAGAAGATGTCTCTGACAACAACTACAAAGATATTCTGATGATAAAGAACTGGCTTATTATCACCTTTGTTTCGGGTAGAGTTTTATTTGGGCCACCCTGTATTATGTGAATGACACTTGATTATATGATGATATCATATGACATCAAAGGCCTTGCCTTTGGGTGATATCATACTAAGCCATAGTTACCTCCCGACTTTTAACCTTCTCACGTGGAGGAAGGTTCGTTCTAACAAGTGCCTAGTAACAGGAAATAATAACTTCTCATAAATTACAAACCACTTCACCCTGACCGGCTGTTACTTCCTGCATAGCAAACGCCCATAATAGTAACATGGGTTAAAAATGCACGTTATAGTCAAAATAGTATCACGTGCCTTCTCGATGCCATGTCACCTTGTACCGATTTCCAGTCCCAATGGAGGCACATTTTACAGTGGTGCTGAGAGTACCAGTTGGCCAATATGAACATAAATTTCTGGTAACATTGCAACGTTATGTTACTTTACTTATTTAAGCATCTGCCATCCTCCGTGGAGGAGTGGTTATCCCAGCACGCTACGAGTCCAGGGGTCCAGGGTTAGAATCCCGGCCTGGGCATGGGCTTTTGGGAGTGTCCATTTATCAGTTTCATCATATCATCACTTATCCCCTTCTTGCAATTTGATTTGATTTGATTTGATTTAGTTTATTTTACTTCGCGTTTTGTGCCTCTTGGCTAATTTGCGAAGATGGGGATGAGTGATGAAATGATGAAATTGATGAATGGACATTCACAAACAACCAAGCCCGACCGGGATTCGAACCCGGGACCCTTGGCGTCGCAGCGCGATGTGCTAACCACTCGGCCACCTTCTTGCAATTAGCCACAACTGTAATTAGGTATAATAAACTAAATCAATCTTTTTCTTTACAGAAAAAAAAAATCAAAAATCTATTTGAATCATTACGTCTATCCATGTGTACACCTACATATCCATCCTTCTAGCAAGTAGTACATTGCCTTTCTTGATTGAACCTGTACTCATATCAGTTAGCATGCTGGATAACTCTAGATGAAACTCATAATCCTATTATTCTTCTACTTATTTAGTAGCATAAATATTTACATCTACTCACAGGTATATACGTATGCTGTTATCAAAAAATTATCGAATCTAGTGTGATATATTGACAATGCGTAGTTTGTAGACTGGAAGTATAATATGAAATAATTTTATAGTGATTATGACTGGAAGAATGATATGAAAGATTTCATAATGAGATACACTAAAAAAAACGAGAAATTCACTGCAATAATATAATAAATTTTATTCGTTTTTAACATCAATAATAAATGTTCTATTAACTTAAAATTGTAATATTAAATTGTGTTTTATACATATGTGCATATGTTACAGTTAGCACATTTTCCACAACTACTTGATTCTTATTTTTATATACCAGATGTAATTTGTACACATAATACACTTAGAATTTACATTAAGACTTTTTTCTTGATTAGTATTTCTGAAGAATGTTAATTAAAAATAAAAATAAAATTATGCACCAAGAAAATGAAAATATACAAGCATCTTTCTTTGTTTCTCTATCATCATACTACTTGCTATAACAAGAACTTGGCAATTGACAGCTGTTGCATTCAAGTAAGTCTTCTTCTGATGTAAATCATGATATAACTAAATATTCTAAGGCGAGAATTCAGTATGATCCATATTGACCAACACATTGGTAATTATTCTGAGTAGTAGTATGACTTTCTGTACATATACTTAGCAACATGCAAGCTATATGGAATACATATACCACGATATCTATTTTTGTACCAAAACAAATACAATAATAAATTTGTATCATTTAGTATATGCATACATACATTTACATGTCCATTCTTCCAGAAATTAATAAATTGTCTTTATTGATTGATAACTCGTTATACTCATATCAGTTAACATGCTGTGACACTCTAAAATAAACTCATAAACCTATTATTCTTCTACTTATAACTAACTAACTCTCTAGCCTTCGTATCATTCTAAAGAATGATGGGATCAGAACCAGTCACTTTGCAATTAATTGCTGGGTGATGTAAGCTATTCATCATTTCCTCTGATGAGAGCACTCGTCCTTGGCATGACGAGTTAACGCTTGGAAATACGAAAGGTACAAATAAGATTTAGGAATTAATCAACTAGAAAACACAATGGTCACTCGTTGGGTTTTCTGAACCTTTGAACCTGAATCATGGCTGGGTCTTAGGATAGTTACCTGTCTATCTGATGAATGAAGATAATTACGATGAATAAAGTATACGAAGTCCTCTGTTGACTTCTCAATTTGTTGACCAGAGCGTCGTCTCACTTCTGCCCCACTGCTCTCCTAACCTCTTCTCCCTTCTCAATTCCAATCCAAAGTCAGTCACCTCTCAGCTTGTCCCACCTCTATATCCCTAGTCCATGGAGCTCTTCCTCCATGCCGAATCGTGTTTTTAATTGCCACTATGCAAACAGCTGACCCCATAGGCAGAAGAAAATACCTGTTTCCTGAATAGCTCAGGAGGTTGGCATAGCACAACACTGTGCATTGTTTACATGCCTCAGAGGCTGAGACAACTGAGAAAAACAAGTGAATGCCCTGGTCAACGTGAACCATTCAGAGAGGCTTTTATAAAATAAACTTAGGGATTGATACGTTCTACCGCCGCGGAAAAAAATTTCCATGTTGAAAATTTAAAAGTTAAATCGCAAAGCTTGACATGACCCAGGTTCGCCAATTCCATATATTTTCTTAAAAATCAAACAAACAAAAATAAAAATAATAATAAAAAATTAAAATGAAATAAATAACATAACTTTCTTTTGTTTTCCTAACCCAAAAGAAAATATTCCGTTATCCAAAACCTTACAATCCATAATAATGAGTACGCATGTCGATATGATATATAAAAAAAATATGTATCATTACATGACTGGTATTTACAAAAGTTCATGTCATTATATGATATAACTTTCGACGTAACACAATTTTGCGTACGTAAGCCTTTTGATGTAGGATTGCTCATTCCTACGGGTCGCAAGCCCTCGGTCGTTTGTCTTTTGTCCATCGCCAGCGCGATGCCAAAGCTTGACTTCCAGCAAATGTAAACAAAGCCTGCAAATGGCCGACGTGTTTTCGCAAGGAAATCCATAGTTCACAATGTTTCTATGGGATTGAGCCCGATGTGGACCAGCTTATGGCATTGTCTTGAATTTCTTGGAGAATCATGGTGCCGCCACTGCATGCTCTGTTGTTTTGATTCAGGGTCATAATTGTTTCATTTACGGTCACACATCTACCAAGAAAGTTACCCGGTTTCTCTTAAACAAGGCCAACTTGTCTCTGAACAGCGGTAATTAATGACGGCTCTCGATTTTTCCATTTTCTCAGTCAGGGCTCACCTTGTTCTGAAAAAAACATAACATAACACTAACATTATCGACCCTACATGGCTGAAATTTTGTGTGTAATCATTCACATAAAAAAATTCAGTTCTTTCGGATCCTTCCTTCTATGTTAGGCACAATAATTGTTGAAACTCCCCTCGTATATCGAAAGGAAACAACGTGGCTAGCTTATAATGGAGATATACTCTATATCGTTATATAAGCTGAGATCATCAATATTGTACATCAACACTGTTTTACATGTTTCTTTATTAGCATGTACAGGGTGTCTCATAAGTAATAGCGCAAACTGACACAGGTGAAAGTACACGATAATAGAAGCAAAAAAGTCTCAGTAAATTGTTTGTAAACGTCGTCCTAGTTGTTAAAATGCTAATAATGTGTGCGAATGTGTCGGTAGGTACAAGCCGTCATTGATTGCATTTTGTAAACACCGAGTGCTTTACTTCTTGCACGGTCCGAGGTTTGCTCTTTGTTTACAAAACAGAACATTTCCGAGAGGTGGCGCTATAATCAAACAGAACATTTCCGAGACGGGGCGTTGCAATCAAACAGAACATTTCCGAGAGGTGACGTTGTATGGATACAATCAGTACACAGTCTAATCGTACTGTGGGAGTCACGTCAGTTGTGCTGGACTGCGTAGTGAAAATGGAACCTTACAGCAACGAAGAGTATGCGAATATGCATTTTGTGTATGGTTTGGCTAACGGCAATGCACGGGAGGCTGCACCCTTGTACCAAGAAAAATACCCTGATCGAAGGTACCCCGAGAGTCACATATTTACTAGGGTACATCAGTGCCTCAAAGAACATGGAAGCTTCGAACATGGTAGGAGAGCAGGTAGACCTGCACGTATTACACTTGAAGTTGAGGGTATGGTGTTGGAAGCAGAACACTCTCCAGGAAGCTCGACGAGAAGAATTGCCGCACAAGTGCTAATAAGCCGCAGTAGTGTATGGAGAATTTTACATCGCAATTCACTCTACCATTACCACCTCCATCGAGTTCCGTGTCTCAGTGATACGGATTGTGTTCCTAGGGTGATGTTTTGTCAGTGGATTCAGCAACAGGTTGTACTCAACCCTCGTTTTGCAAGTAACATTTTATTTACAGAAGAAGCGGGGTTCACATGCGATGGTATTTTTAATTTTAATAATTCTCGTGTTTGGAGTGTACTAACCCACATGCTGTTCATAAGGCACCACATCAGCAACGTTTCTCATTGAATGTGTGGTTAGGGGTACTAGGTGATCGTTTCATTGGACCACACATTCTTCCAAGCAGACTCAATGGACCGAGGTATCTTCGGTTTTTGCGGAATGATCTTCCAGGATTGCTTGAGGATGTTCCCCTTGATCCACGTCAGAGTATGTGGTACATGTATGATGGAGCACCGGCACATTTTGCTACTGCAGTGAGACAACATCTAACACGCAGATATCATCAAAGATGGATAGGTCGAGGCGGGCCTGTACCGTGGCCTCCAAGGTCACCGGATCTAAATCCTTTTGATTTTTGTGTCTGGGGTTACCTCAAAAGCGTAGTTTACAACACTCCCGTTGACTCGGTTGAAGAACTGGAACAGAGAATTGTACATGCTTGTGACCAATTCCGAAATGATCCGGGGGTGTTCGAAAGAATACGAAACTCAATGCGGAATCGCGCACAGTATTGCATCCAGATGGAAGGACGACACTTTGAACACCTCCTTTAACAGGTACGAGTGTACAGTAATTGTAACGTAGAATATACGTACTAGTAAAGTAGTGTTATATTCCTTGTTAAAGTAAGTAGAATGTTCAATAAAAGCACTGAGATCTCCTGAGTTTTCATACTGTATTATTGGTATTTTACCAACTAGGACGACGTTTACAAACACTGAAGTCAGTGACGGCTTGTACCCACACATTCGCACACATTGTGAGCATTTTACCAACTAGGACAACGTTTCCAAACAATGAAGTCAGTGGCGGCTTGTAATCACACCTTCGCAATTATCTCGAAAACGGTTCGTTTACGGACCCATGTTTACTGAGACTTTTTTGCTTCTATTATCGTGTACTTTCACCTGTGTCAGTTTGCGCTATTTCTTTGGAGACACCCCATATATTGAATTATTCTTCTACATGAATATGGGCCGGACCCCGTGGCCGAGTGGTTAGCTCATCGCGCTACAATGCTAGGGGTCCCGGGTTCGAATCCCGCTCGGGCTTGGATGTTTGTGAATGTCCATTCATCAATTTCATCATTTCATTACTCATCCCCATCTTCGCAAATTAGCCAAGAGGCACAAAACGCGAAGTAAAATAAATCAAAATCAAATCAAATCAAATGAATATGGCTTCTACTTCTACGCCGACTGATTAAATATCTCCTTTCTCAGAAACATGGGTTTCTGCTTCTACAGAAAACGAGACCTTTCTCGTTAAGAGGTACGTAGGGGCGGCGCCAGAAAACTTTGACCGAGTTGGCAGGAGCCAAATATTGATAAATTAGGGTGGGCAGATGTAAAGTTTGAGTTTCACAAACAAGTATTCTCTCACACTCTTCCAACCCCCTGGGTCCCTGGTTCGATACCCGGTGGAGGCACATAGTGGTTCGGATTCTACTTGAAACTGTAGGTCCAGTCCCGATTAGCCTTTCTATGCATAAAGTGGACTTAAAACAAGAATTCAACATTCTTTCACCCCCCTTCTCTCGAGAATTGCTTTATATTTCTCTCGCCTTTTCTCTTTGCTGTTGAACGCCTTCTTATTTACCCTTTTCCACAATTATCCTCTGGTTGTATTATACCCCTCTCTGCCTCCCCTTCTCGCTTTCTCCGTTCGTCAAATCTTCTGATCAACTTTTTCCTTTGTATTGTCTCTATCCACTCCAATCTATAAAAACAATCTTTCCTGTGCTATAATCTTGATATAATCTCCCTATTTCTCTTTGGGGTTCCCTACCCTTCATTGTATTTCCCTGTCCATGTCTTTCAGCTACTCACTGTGTACTTCGCTTTTCTTCCACTGTTGGTTAATCACGAAGATGAGGATGGATTGTCATAATATGAAATGGATGAAAGTACAGTCACAAACACACGTGGGTAGACCACAACACAATCTGCACAGAAAATTATTACTGGAAGTGATACCGAAAGCTGCAAGAAGATATTTATACTTGTATGTGTGATACTGCAGCCATCCCTAGGAGAGGGACTCAATGTTACCTCCAGTTGTGATAGTGAATCCAATAGTGAAGCTTTTTCTACGTAATTCAAATGGATGATCTTGAATATACAGTTCTAATGTTATTATGAGTTAATCGAAAACAGCACTGCTTCTTCGTTGAGGGTAAATGAACGACCCTTTTACTTGTCTCACAGAGGTGTTCAAAATTGATACGTTTATATGAATATTTGCAGGAAAGTTTTAAATTACTTTTGTTCATTCTGCATTAACGCCAGGAGGTACAGTTTCAGTGTCCACCCAGACACGAGGTTCCGGAAATACCATAAACTGTAGAAGGGGGAGGTTTTCCTCGCATAGAAACGTGTTGTGCCGAAAGTAATTTTCACACAAAATCATCAAATTTGATCATGGGAGCTACCTAGCAGTTATTTTCTTCACACCTGACCTTCTCTTGTTCATAGCGCTTTGAAAGTCTTGGAAATAGTTTCAATTACTGACAGTTACCACAAGAGCGAAATAAGTCAAAACGCTAGGTTAAAGAAGTCTGTGGAAGTAACGCGAAGAAGTAGTTTTTATTTATATGTTTGGCTGTTTTAGATATTTTGTTCTTACACCTCAAATAAAATGCACTTTGGCTGTAGCCAAATATTGCAATACTTCTAGAAACGGAAGTGTAAACTGGATCACAAGTCTTAAGTTTCAAGTTTTAAATAATGAATAAAACTAATTATAAATAATATTGATTATCCGTCACAATACTTTGCTGCGATTTTCGCTATCTTACATGGTAAACTAATGTAATCAATCAAAAGACTGCGAACCTTATAGGATGATAATTTATGAGCCTTTCTATTATTGACAATATTCGAAAGAAAAATGTAAACGAGACCAAGATAAGAATATTTTTTATTGGAGCATTCGTATACTTCTTGCATTTGTTCAGGTGGGCAATCGGATGTGTAAAGGAATTTTTGGTCAATCACTCAACCACCCGTCGCGCCATCCCTTGAAAGACGAAAGACACATATCGTAAGTGCACTTGTCAACTATCTTTCACATTTTCCTCTTTTTTTATAATTCATTGTTGCACATTCGACTTGATTCAATCAGTCATTGCAATTATCTAACTTTTCATTTTTCTCTTAGTCATTCCTTTACACATTTCTACTTTGTTAAAATTAGTTTTATTCTTTGTCACTGGTGCTGCCATCTATTATTGCCTAAGTCAAACATTTTCCTATTATTGCTCCTATGGACACGTAACAACGCACTAACCTGTGTTATAGGTGTTGTTCAAAGTGATGTCAACCTAGATTCACCCATTCCTGACATCGTTTGATGAAATTTTGATTCACACGCAAAAGTTCTTCTTCCGTAATTCTTCCTAGTTCTGCCCTTATATTGTCTTTCACTTCGTCGATATTATGTGGGTTATTTCCGTACGGTTTTAATTTTAGTAGCTTAATGGATGCATGTGCTGATGATTTTGACACACCCACCTCCTGTGAAACACGGCGTAGAGATTTGTTTGGAGAGCCTTCTAACGCTGCCCCAATTTCGTTGAGTTTTTCTTCGGTTAAAATCCGTTGTTTTTGCTTAAGGGTTCTAAAATTTTACGTTCCAGATTCTCGTAATGTAAAGACACCTAACCGCCTCTCTACCTGGAGCTGAAACGCCAGGGAATTTCTGAGCAAATTACCTACTAACGTCTCGATGCAACAACGTTTGGCACCATTTTGGTGAAAATCGGAGAAGGCTGTCTAAATAAACATTTTGTCCTGTGTTTTGTTCTTGTTTGTGCTGAGTGCCTACTTACAGCCTCAGCTTATAACTGAAGTCAGGATATTTTAATCTCCGACATTACAGTTGGGTTTTTAGTTATATTTTATATAAGGTAATGGTGCTGGCGCATCCAAAATTTTAAATTCAATCAATCGAATCCCGGGATGAACATGGGTGTTGTTTATGAGTGTCCGTTCATCAATTTCATCATATCATTCATCAGGTCTGTACCCAGGGGAGGGGCCATTGGGGTCATGCCTCCCACCTCGAGCCATGAATTTTTTAAATGTGAACCAATAAAAAGCTACGAAAATAACATCGACGATTTTTCAAATTTGTAAAAATTTGAATTTTGTCCTTGCACAAAAGAGTGTGTTTGTTGTTTAGGAGAGGCAGTCTCCAGAAGTCTGCAGTCTGCGATATTGGGTACTTTTAGTTTTATAACCATTGATGCAAGGCTAGAGTGCGCGTCAAATCTCCTGCATATGGCGATAGCCAATAGCAGCGCACTGCAGCGGTGCCATGTCTCACACGGAAAAGAGACAGCGTGTTTGAGCGAAACGCCTTGTCACGAAGAGCACGGAACTAGGCAACGCCGCACGTCTGTGATTCCCTGGTGCTGTTCAGCCTTTCAAGGCCAGATGCAGGAGATTTGACGTGCCCTTCTACCAGCAGTTGTGGTGATTGGAGAGGTATGGGATCTGTTTCCCCTCCTATGTTCATATTTGCTCCTGCAATATGGCCTCTTAATGCTAAGCCTTGTCTACCCATGCCCGGTGGAGGCACATAGCGGATCGGATCCCACTCTAAACTGTAGGTCCAATCCCAATTAGTCTATCTGTGCATAGAAGTGGATCAAAAACAAAAACTCAAGCTTTTCTACTAAGAAAATGTAAATTGTCCTATCAATCCAGTTTTGGCGCCTAATCGCCGCTATTGGCTACCAGGTGAAAATCTCTCTCTCTCTCTCTCTCTCTCTCTCTCTCTTTTGGTTAACCATAGCCACTATGATCCTTCGTAGCGAGCTATGGGTTAACTCACATTTAGAATCCTTTATTGTAATAATAAGAATAATTTAATTTATAAATATATTATTTTCTAAACATAGAATTATCGTGGCTCTTACAATGGTTCTGGTATAAGAAAATAAAGGAAATTTGAAAATATTTTAATTTGCGAAACTCAGAACCATCCGAATACTTCTGATCAGTATCGGCGATTCGGTGCCAAAACTGGTGAGGAGGGGGCAACTACCCCCAGGTCCGCGCCGAAATAGCTACACTCTGTATATATATAGGCTGGCCCCTCCCTCAAAAAAATCCTGGGTACGGGCCTGTCACTCATCCTCATCATCGCGATTAGCCAAAAGATGCATAAATGCAAAGTAAAATAAATTTTATCAGTATCTAACACTTTTCTTTCACTGAGCTATTTTTACATGTTCATATTGTATGTGAATTCTAATAGATTACGTATTTCATTAGTAAATGTGAATATTTTAAAATAATATATAGAGAATAAATAAATTATAACTTAAACACTCAAGCGCGCGCACACACACACACACACACACAAGTATATATAAACACACACAGACACACACACAGACGGTGTGGAGCACGGTATGTGGTCTACCTTCGATCTCACCACCAAAGTTCACGGGCTCAAATCTTAGCGTCAGCATGGCCATCATCATCATCACTCATCCTCATCTTTCCGATTAGGCGGAAAGCAAACACACACGCTCACATACTCCTGACAGTCACTTCCGGATTTGAATATTATATTGATTGATTGATTTCAGTGTTTTTATGCAATGAAGCATATTAAATTTATATACGCCGCAACTGGCGCCGCAGAGGCAAATTCCGTTTACCAGCGACGGCGACAAAATACCGGCGATACAATAATATCCCCTGACCTGTGAGAGTTATTTCAAAAAGTAAATTTTGAGAGCTGGCAATAGACGGCAAAATATCTGTTTGTGCCGGGCGCCAATGGGGATATAGGGCTGAGCCGGTACCACTTTCAACCGATACCCATACCGGTACTCTTACCGATTCCCACCGATACCGCTCCTTGAAATTTGTAACAAATAAAAGTTGTTAAAAATATTTATTAATTTAGAACTACATAATTTGTATTCATGTCCAGATATTATTAGAATAATTAAATCAAGAAGACTTAGGTGTGCAGGCCATGTGGCACGAATGGGACAGGAAAGAGGAGTTCGCAGGATTCTTGTTGGGAAACCTGATGGTAAGAGACCTGTAGGAAGGCCAAGACGAAGATGGAGGGACAACGTTGAGATGGACCTAAGGGAAATCGGTAGGGATGGAAAAGAGTATATAGATCTTGCTCAAGATAGGGACAGATGGAAGGCCTGTTTTGCTGCAGTCATAAACCTTCAGGTTTAAGAAGGCTAGAGAGTTAGTTAGTTATTAATTTTAGTGGGTGAGTATTCATCCCCAATTGTAAGCATCAATTTAGCAGAGTTAGCATTAATATTTTTAAAAAATACATCATAATATTTTTTAAAAAAATACGTTATGTAATTACAAAATACAGTTTTTCGTATATTATCGGTTCGAAATTAATGGAAATTCGAATATTTCATAACTTTCGGTTAAATTGGACTCCGCAAACGATCAAAATACCGGAAAAGTATCGGTCGGTATCGGTAAATGAAATCCAACCGATAATTTTCGATACAGATACCACTGGTATGTGTACATATCTATTGAATCAAATTCCTGTTAAAATATTAGCTATTCACTTAAAATAATATACCAGAACATGCGCAAAACCTACTGAAAATTCAATGTACTTGATAGAAACCAATAAGAAATTAACTCATGTTCAATTTGATGGCATTGTTGATTCTGTTCTCACAGTCATGTGTTCTTTATTACTCATTCAAAGTTGCTCGCATTACTTGTTCATTCTCCTGGAATAATTAATTTCTTTCATATTTTTTTCTGTCTCTGTTTTTCTTTCTTTCAGTCCATTTTCGCCTTCCTTCCCAACTCATAAAATCTCTCTCTTTTTCTTGGTGATTATTGTTCTTACTATCCTTTCTCTTCCGTTTTATCTTGTTTCTTCTCTATTCTCTTTCCTTCCCTCCCTGTCTCTCTGTACTTTTTTATTTTCTTTCACTCTCTCTTCTAGTCCCCCCCTCTCACTTGTTTCTTTCTATCTTTCTCTCCCTCGCTAGACTCATTAATTTATTTTTCCTTCCCGGGCTGCTTTCCTTTCTTAACTTCTATCTCTGCTCTCTCTATTTCCATCAATCTATTTTATTTATTGATAACTTACCAAATTCTATTTTTTTGCTATGTGTTTTCGTTAATACCGTATCATCGGCTGTTAATAAACAAGCGGCTCTTTTTTATGGATATAGTTTCGGGAAATTTCCCAAATTTCCGTCCCACAAATGCCTCAGCAAGACAAAGTACATCCGCCCATATTGATTCTCAGTTAATATTCCGGAGGGGGTTTAGGACAGTCGTAAATGGTGTTTGGCTGTGTGCGTGTGTGTAAATCTCCAATTCCAAACATTATTTCTCCCTGTAGTGATTGTTTTCGAATTTTCGGAATGAAAATCCCACATTTACAAGGTGTATTTACCACACATATAGAATGGAAACTTCTAGAATTAAGCGCTTCCAATAAACAACCATTCCAAATTTCCCACTTTTTCGGGATATCCGAAGTAAGTAAATAATTACACTGGTCGACATAGGTTCCTATGTTTTTGAACTGAGGGTGTTTTATTATAGTCCCTTGGTAGCTGATTCTGGAACAGCTTTTAGTTTCTTTCTATCACCCTCCGTTTTCGAGAAATGCAGGTTTTCAATTTTTCAGCTTTTCAATTAGCCCACTAGTAACAGCGTGCAACCTTTCAATTAATTTGTCTGTGCAGTGTAAGTCTGTACTTCTTCATATTTTGTTCGTGTAAGTGAATGAATCAGAAAGTGTAAGGAAGATTTCACACCAAGCAACACGCGATACTTGTCGGTTGAAGATTCCATTAACCGAACTCAGACTTATTCGGCTTGTCATGCCGCTACGATATGAAACATTGCTGATGATTGGCTTGTTCCCAAGGGACATGTTTCTGTCGGTCTGAAATATTCCTATGGATTCTCTGACCTTTTTTGTTATATGAAGCGTTGCGGATAATAAGGACGAACTCGCAAAATACAAAGTTGCGGGAATCGGTAGTTTTCCAAACACCTGTAATATTCTACAGCATGTTCACTGACCTATTCTAAAATATTAGAAGTGAGGCAGACTCCTGTTAAACGTTGCATGAGTACCTACAGTCTTCGACAGTGGCGTAGCAAGGGGTGATGAGCGTCCGGGGCCTCGCGCCTAAAGGGGCTTACACGAAAAATGTAATAAATGCTTTAAATTCTAGTTGAACGTTAAAATTGAATGAATAGGTCAAAATGTGCGTAACATACAGGCAGGAAGGTCCGAAATAAGTAAAAGTTATTGTCGTATTTCTCATGTGAAACATTTACTAAACATTCACAATAGCTTCCTTAGATATTTACCTATTTATTATTTTCTTGAATAATAAATTGTCTTGGCTTTTCAATTTTCATATTAACAATAAACCACTACCAACAGTGAGGCATTAAAATGCTTGCATTATTTTTAACTCAGGTAGGGAGTGGATAATATTAATTAGTTCCTTCCTTTCTACAGCTTAAGATTTCAGCTCTCGGAAAACAGAGAGTGACATTTTTAAAGTGAATAAAATTATTAAATATAATTTTCGTCAGTAATTTATTATTTTTTATTGAAATATGATAATTTGCTGACGAATCCCTGAAGGTTTTGTATCGATTCACATTGAAATTTCAAATGTACAGAAAGAATGGGGCCCAGGGCCTTGCCATATGATACAACAATAAAAAATATCGACTATTGTCGAATTCGTTTTTAATATCCGCAATCTTCATATTTGTGGTAGATATCTGGTGAAGTGGCAAAGACTGAACTTTACCAAATGTGTGAAAGACGCGTACCATGCGTATTTTGGTACAAGTGGTGGCACGATAGAAGTGTTCACACAATAACACCCGAATGATCTACTACGGAAATTAAATTTACCAAAGGAAAGTGTTCAAGCTCATTTTTTTTGTTATCGCCTGGTATGAATTATTCATGGAACAGACATATTTCACTGTGGATGAGTCTATGCTGTACTCTAAGAACATTAGAAAACTGTGTGTGATTTCAAAGTGATAGGTTTGCTGCTAGCGATGGAGGCTGGAAGCACCAAATATCCTTGCTTTTTCTGTGAACGGGACAGCTGGGACAGAGCTCATCAATGGGAAATCAAAACTTACCGACGTTGAAATTGTCTGTCACCAGGCGTGAAATGGTGTTACGACAACAAATGCTTGATCAGTCTAACGTCTTACTTCCACCTTTACATTCCAAACTAGACATAGTGAAACAGTTCGTAAAGGCACCGAACAGAGAAGGCAAATATTCTCAGTATATTGTCAAACAAGAAACACGAAAACCACGAACAATATGTGCAGAACATGTAAGCTTACGTAAGTTTGGTTGCAAGATGAGTCTCAAGTTGCATATGCAGTAGTCATACCTGGATTTATTTCCAAGTAATCTTGGTGACTTCAGTGAGGAACAAGTCGAGCGATTCCTTGTAGACATTGTAGAAATTGAAAGAAGATACCAGGGCAGGCGGAATGCAAATATGATTGCAGATTACTGCTGGAAAAAGGGAAGTTTCTGCTTCAAAAGGTAGCACAAGCAGGAAGTCGAGGTGATTGAAATTTCAGGCACATTAAAAACTACGGACATTATTACCATGATCAAGATATACAGTGCGTCCATTTCGATCTTCAGCCGAGAGATCGGGAGAAGCGTGGCGGGCGGCGCTGACGGAGATGCCGACATTTGCGGCCTGTAATGCCCGCTTATTTTTATGGACATATGCAGACATTTATATAAATATTGCAAAACGAGCACTAACCTGTGTTATAAGATTACGGTTTTAATTTTAGTAGCTTAGTGGCTGTATGTGCCGATGATTTTGACACGCCCACCTCTTTTGAAACACGGCGTAGAGGTTTGTTTGGAGAACGTTCTAACGCTGCACCAATATCATCGAGTTTTGCTTCGGTTAGAATCCGTCGTTTTTGCTTAGGTGTTTTAAAATTTAACGATCCAGTTTCTCGTAATTTAAGGACAAGATGTCTAACCGTATCTCTATGTGGATGTGAAACGCCTGGGAATTTCTGTACAAATTGCCTACACACGTCTCGACACGAGTCTGTTTTCACGTACGTGTCATACATAAGAATTCTTTGTTCTAACGTGAACCTTGCGGCTGGCATTCCAATCGTCTACTGACACAACACACATACACACTGCAATAACACAAACAAGTAACTGCAAGTAACCAAGAATAACACTCTTGCGCACAGTACGAAATTAACACGCTCTTGGTTTATATTGCTCGCCACTATATTCACAGCTCTGTCTTCATCTAGTCGCGAAGGAACAAAAAAACTCGAGCTCGGAGATTTCGGATTGCAAGGAAGCTCACGTCTGCAGCGTAATCTTGATACAGTGTTGCACATTCGAAACCTCCAAACGATTCCCATCGCCACAAAACTCTTTCAAGGATATAAATTAAGCAGGACGTTACTGGTCAATATTATGATTAAAATGTTTTATTATCTGTGGCTCTTAACATCGTTTCTAAAGCGTATTTTTTGTGTATATAAGGGCAGAACTTGGATGAATTACAGATGATAAATTATAACACAGGTTTGTGCTCGTTTTGCAATATTTATATAAATGTCTGCATATGTCCATAAAAATAAGCGGGTATTACAGGCCGCAAATGTCGGCATCTCCGTCAGCGCCGCCCGCCACGCTTCTCCCGATCTCTCGGCTGAAGATCGAAATGGACGCACTGTATTAGTAGCACCTAACTATTTAAAGCGCCTAACACAAGGCAAGAGCCTCTATGAAAGGCCACATTACTGATATGATAGGACTAAATTCATCTCGTAGCCCATCTACTTCCATGTGTAAAATGTATTGATATTAAATCATTATATGTGAGTGAGTGAATGAGAGAGAGTGAGAGAGAGAGAGAGAGAGAGAGAGAGAGAGAGAGAGGTTTAATTATTTTTCGATAGTCATTCTACGATGATGCACATGCGCCAGTATTACACACCAAAACCAGATTTTGCCGCTTGTGAAAAAAAAACTTGACACGATAGACAAAAATTAATATCATTATCAAACTCAGCAAAAAATCCATTAAGGATCACCCATTCATTTGAAAACATCGCTCAGTTTCTTTCAAAATGTCGACCAGTGATCCGAATTATTTTTTCCGTCAATCTTTTTTGTTATTATCCCATTATATTTAAGGGTTGGAGCGAATTAGGAATCATGACAGGAAATTTTCCCCCAATCCCTTTATCTAAATTTGTGGATCCACACAACCTTTGGATTTATAAAAAAAATTGAAATTTGTAATATGAGATATGCTCAAATGATACACAAGCAATCTTATTCAAGGTTCTTTGTCCAAATATTTTACTCGAACAAAACGTTCGCTTGTTGATATACTGTTTTGTGTTTGTAAAACAGAATGGAATTTAACTTTCACAGATATTTACACATGCATGTTGCATTGCACCTCCTAGCGGCGAAGTGTGCAATCAGCAGTGTGCTGGACTACATCAGGCATAGATGTACGTACAGTATACCCAAGTAATGACAATGTGTTCCATGCGTTCCTCACAATAAAATCACAAAAGCAGAGAGTTCTTTTTGAATAACCCTATATAACATTTGAAATGTTGCAGTTTGAAATCGGAGTATTCACAGCTGTCGTTTGTTGCGTGGACGTGTGTTTTAATCTTAATTAGTGTAATATACTTAATTCATTTTGAAAACAGATTGGTTTATTTTTATCGTTTTGTACGCTTGACATCTTGTGCAATTTCATAGATGGATAATATCGTCATCCGGTTTAATGTAGTTTTGAATTTATCTTTTGGCGAAATCAAACCATTTCTTTCTATACATTTTGTAAAACCAAATTTCCAGCTTACAGTCATTTGCTTTACTAGGATACACACTATGATTATACCCACTTCCAACTGCTTTCCTGGTCCGTTTTATCTATGTTTGGCAGGCCCTGCAGGCTGTTGTGATTTTGATAGCGACTCCTTGCAGGCAGCTCAGCTACCCGGGAAAGGTCTTTTGCTCTCCGCAATATTTCTCTTTCGTTGATGGGAAATAAGTGGGACACAGCATTAAAGAATGTTGTTCCTGAAAGTTCTTCTCTTTGGCAACGTTTGTCTACAGAAGAGTGTAGAGTAAATTTGAAAATTGTGAACCAGACGAACTTCTAAGTAGCAGTAAATCACAAATACACAAAATTGCACATGCCGATCTCCGTGCCGGAGTGGTTAGCACAGCACACTACGACGCCAGGGGTCCCGGGATCGAATCCCGGCATGGGTGTTCTTTGCGACTGTCGCTTCATCAATTTCACCTTCATCTTCGCGTGTAAAATTAACCAAACCAATCAATCAGTCATCTTCGAAATTAGCCAATAGTGGCAGAGAAGCGAAGTAAAATAAACCAAATCAATCACAAGTGCTCATTATCACCTTGTAAGTGATCAGATGTGTGACTATAATGGGATTGTTCAATTTTCTTTTCTAATTTCAAAAGTACAATTTGTTGCATTGTATAATAATATTTTGACCTACAAAACTTTAAGCTTGAAAATACTTTTTGACACTTACAGTGTACCAAAAATTTAAAGCGAAATTATATTTTCACTTTCTGATATCCCATATTTAGGTAATCATGTAGTCCAGTGGTTCCCAAAATGTACGTCACGACGCGAAATGTTCCAATATTTTCACTGAAATGACACTTATTCCAAATATGTGCTTATTTATTGCTTTTTACATGTAAAATGTTTCTGAATTTGAAATATGTGTATTTTTTAACTTAAGGCAAGCAACCTAACCACACTAACTGAAGGCCTACATCCTGACTTGGGTGACGCGGAAAAATCTTGATACACGAAGAGCGCCGTGAAACGAATGTAAGGATGCTTCGCAATAGATAACGCTACCCTTACTCAAATCTTTGCTTCCATTTTCCTTAACCATTTACTTTAAGAGCAATTCTCCACCAAATAGAATCTAATAACTCACTTGCCATCAACAGAAATATAGTTAAAATCCCGTTTCACCCATACTTCTCAAGTAAAGATATACTAGGTTTCATAACTACAATTTTAATATTAAGGAAATTGTCACTCACACTTCCTGCAAGAAGGTTCGAATCCCGGCCGGGGCATGGATGTTTGTGAGTGTCCATTCATCAATTTCATCATATCATCACTCATCCCCATCTTCGCAAATTAGCCAAAAGTGGCACAAGAATCGAAATAAAATAAAGCAAATAAATCGATCAATCCTACAACACTAAGAGATCCAGGTAACGAACCCATTAGTAACTTTCCATAATAACGACATTTTATTTCCTTCGAAAATTTCATCATTACAGTGGGCCTAATGAAGAAGTACTTGAAAACTGGGAGTGCAACAGAGGTTCCCTATTGTGCATTTAAGATGGGAAGGAATAGAACCCCCTTTTTGAAGTGACCTAAAGACACCTAAAACACTTGTAATGTAATGTGGTCCGTGACTGTTAGTAGTGAAATATAAGATTTTCGATATATCAATACCTGCAACCATAGCACTTTAGCCTATTTAGACTGGACCTACAGTTCCAAGTGGGATACGAACCACTATGTGACGCCACCTGCATTACGATTCAAACTGGAGCGAATGGTCGTGATGGAGGTTGGAACCTCCTTTCGACACAATTTTCCTTTAAAGAACGCAGAGTAGGTGTTCGTTACACCAGAGAAGAAAGGACACGAGTTGCTTTTTTAGTTTTCTGTGCAAAATATAGGCTGATCATGCATCTCTAGAAATCGCATACTGTTTTTGTAAATTTCATCAAATCCCATGTCACACATGTCCTGTCCTACATATATATATATGCATATACAGGGTGTCCAAAAAAGGTAACCAACCGTATAGTAGCAATAATGTTGGTTACCTTATACTTCAGCTACCTTTTTTTGAGCCACCCTGTATAATATGAATGAAAATGTGGCTTCAGCATTGGCGGTATTGATCTGTTAGCCCCCAGTTTCCCCGAAGTGAGTTGTACGTACGTATATCATGGTCTACAATAGTAACCAATCCTACTGGTTGATTACCCAAAACTATTACAGAAAAGGCAAATTTCAGTAGTGATCTTCTGCAAACCTATCAAACATTAGTTTATTCCAACGACCTCAGTGGCGAAGTGGTCAGTGTAACTCGCTACGTAGAGGTTCGAACGCCCTTCATTGATTGATTGAGTTCGTGTTTTTAAGTCAATTTTATTCACAGTAAGGCTAATTGGGACTGGACCTACAATTTAAATCGGGATCCGAACCACTATGTGCCTCCACCGGGTATCGAATTCAGGACCCCTTGATTACAAGGCTACGACGTACTGTCCTTCATGGAAACAACTGTTGGTGTAATTTCATTACGATGTTTTCATACGCCATTTATTCACTTGGGCCCTAAGGTCAAAAAGGAAGTGCCAATATTTCTTTGAATTGTATATTATACTGTAGATATGTGACTTCATTCTATTGGAAATTCACAATACTAATATGCAAATTTAGAGCGATTACTGTTGCTATTTTAACATATTGTTATTAATATTACTTTTCCAAGTTGGTTTTTTGAACTTTTATCTTTATTATATCCTCGAAGAATATATTTTTTATTCAAAATGTCAATTTTCTTCATCTTCTTGTAATATACCTAGTCTTACCATAAATACTGTCCCAAAGTTTGAGGGTGGCTGTACTTCCACCCGTACAAGCGAGAGACGGCAAGAGCGGTATCGTGAAGCGTGAGTCATTGCTTGTTGAGCTGCTCAAGTGGAAAGGTGTCTGTTGTAAGTGTTGAAGATGTAATGGGGTGAGTACGAAAATCGTGTGGCCATGGTAGCGTTTCACAAGGTAGGCAAATCACCAGGGGAGATTATCAAAAGCCTCCAGAAGCTGAAAATCTCCAAGAAATTTGTGTACCGCACTATCCAGCGCTTTGTTGAGACTGGTACTGTTAAAGATCGCCCACGGCAAGGAAGACCACGCACAGTACGAACACCAGAACTTGTGAAAGCAGTGGCAGCACGAGTGCGACGAAATCCTGTACGGAAACAGTCAGTGATGGCTCGTGAGCTAAAGATTTAAAAAATGTTGATGTCTCGTACGTTACGCAGTGACCTGGGACTCCATGCCTACAAACGATGCAAAGGACGTCTTGACAATTGAACTGAAGCTCCAAAGGCTCCGGAAATCAAAACGGTTACGTCTGCATTACTCGACAAATGGGCACCGTCGAATCCTTTTCACTGATGAAAAAATGTTCAGTGTTGAGGAGACTTTCAATGCCCAAAATGACAGGGTGTAAGCCACATCCTGTCGGGAAGCTGCTGACAAGGCCCCCAGGATCCAGAGGGGTCACCATCCTGCATCAGACATGGTGTGGTGGGGTGTGAGCTACGAGGGCACAACAGATCTCCATTTTTGTGAAAAGGGGGTCAAAACTCCAGCCAAAGTGTACCAGCAGACAGTGCTTGAGAAACTATGCAAGAATCTTACCGACACCATCTTCCATGGAGAGAACTGGAGCTTCCAGCAGGACTCAGCCCCAGCACACAAAGCACGCACCACCCAGCAGTGGTTGGAGGCAAATGTTCCTGACTTCATTTCCACGTCAGATTGGCCCTCTGCCAGTCCAGACTTAAACCCTTTGGACTACAAATTGTGGTCCAAGCTTCAGGAGATGGCTTGCAAGAAAAGACATCCTAATATTGACAGTTTAAAGCGGTCTCTTCAGAAGGCAGCTGCGGAGTTTCCACTTGATGTGTTGCGTTATTCCATTGATGAGTGGCCACGAAGACTTCAGAAGTGTGTCAGTGCTAAAGGTGGCCATATCGAATAATTATTTGTGATTTTGGTTCATAATGCATCCATGCACCTCATTTTATTCTGATATTAAAATATCTCTCACCATTTTGTGTCTATTTACTTACAACTTTGGGACAGTATTTATGGTAAGACTAGGTATTTAAAGTTTACAAATAGTTAGTTTAGAATGAAGCTCCGATGTCTAGCGAACAAACCTAGAGCATGTTGTTTGATTGATTGATTTAGTTTATTTTACTTCGCGTTTTGTGCCTCTTGGCTAATTTGCGAAGATGGAGATGAGTGATGAAATGATGAATGGACATTCACAAACAACCAAGTCCGAGCGGGATTCGAACCCGGGACCCTTGGCGTCGACTCGGCCACAGGGCCCGACGCATGTTATTTGACCAACGCAATTACAATGCCCTTGGGATATATATAAATGTAATATTGCATTTCACACACGCGTTAGGGATGTGAAAATCTAGCTTCACGAGATTTGGTGTTCTCGGTAAGTTAAAGGTTAAGGATAGCCTGGACTTTTAGCGGACACAGCGATGTCGTGTCCGAAAATTTCGAAAAATCGCAAACACATTCAAATTTATGAAAAATTGCTTATGCTTAGAATCCCTTCCAGAGGATTTACGTGAATTTCCGTGTGACGTGCTATCGCTACTTTCACAATAGTTTAGCGGAGTTGCTACCACGTCGCGCTACGACGTCAGGGGTCCCGAGTTCGAATCCTGGCCTGGGCATGGATATTTGTGAATGTCCATTCATCAATTTCATCATATCATCACTCATCCCCGATCTTTGCAATTGCCAAAAGTGGCACAAAAGCGCAATAAAATAAAGCAAATCGATCAATCTATCACAATTGGTTAATAGGCTTGCGTTACCACAAAACTATTGCGAATATCTAGAAACAGCACAAGCAAAAGACACGAAGATTCATGTTACTGCTCTCCTTTCTTTGGCATTACGGCCCTTGTAGTATAGCCTTAGCCTTCTCAACAATGCATGTCCATTCCTGTCCGTCTCGTGCATTTGGAATCCATCTTGTTATCCCCAGTTTTCTGATGTCTCTTCTCCACATCATCTAACCATGGCATCGTCCTTTTCTTCCTCTGCCTTCAGGTTTTACGGAGAATATTTTCTTCACTACTCTGTCACCATTCATTCTAAAAAGATGCCCTGCCCAGCTCAATCTCCTTGACTTGATTTCAGCTATAATATCAGCGTTAATGCTCTGGAATATGCAATTTTTGTAATTACTGTTTTTCGAAAGCAGAGTAACTTTGCTGGTTTCAACCAGGGATGACCAAATCCTGATATTTTTATATCCGAATAATCAGGATATTTTGATTTACGGCTAATCGAATTGTCATGATGCTCAAATTATCCGGATTATCTGAAGTACCAGAAGATGTGCATTATCCGTACAGTTTTATCGTTTATTCGGGCCTCCCCGAAGGCGCAGTGGTAGCGTCGTCACATTGCAATCAAGGGGTCCTGGGTTCGATACACGGTGGAGGCACATAGTGGTTCGGAATCCACTTTAAACTGTAGGTACAGTCCCGATTAACCTAATGGACTTAAAACACCAACTCAATCAATCAATCAATTTAATGTTTATTCGTTTTACTGGCTCTCCGTTCATATCCCTATTTCTACTGTGCGGATTCTCTGTAAATCCTTCCTCCACTCTGTCTATTTACCTGTTACACGGATTCTCCGCATATTTTTAAATGTTCTTTTTATTTTTTTCCTAAAGCAGATCTCTGTATTACTAAGTTCAGTGTAAATTCACAAAGTTTTCCGCCACAACAAAAAAAACGTAGTTTAGAATATAACATTCTCAGTTTGATGTCCCGATCCTTTATTTGGTAATTATTTTCTTAACTTGAGACACTATTCTTAGCAGAATAACTTACTGAACTTAAAAGTAAATAGCGATTTGAATACACGGATAATCTGAATACTCGGATATCATGAATAACCGTGTTAGTCTGATATCAGTATTATGTAGATATCCGGATTATCCGTTGCATCCGAACGGATATGCGTTATCTGTATGTTGTAGCCATCCCTAGTTTCGACTAAAGGTCCATCCGAAGCTTAAGGAACAGGTGTGTTAGTCCTATCATCCATTTTATCAGATCATCATCATTCATCCTCTTCGTCGCAATTATCCCAAGAGGTAATGTAAGGGAACAGGAATATGAAGAAAGACTAGTTTATGGCAACGTAAATTGTAAATTACAGTCATTAATTATTACGTTCAAGAATAGATAACCAAGATCTATCAGCATATTTAGCTTCTGAGTAAATTTCAATTGTTTAATATTAAGAATGATAAATATATGTTTTAGAAGATTTTATGAAGTGATTAATTTTTAACAGTGCGCTGGTTAAGTATTGGCTTTATCTCGCATTCGAATATCATTATGCCTGTGTCCTACTTTGAGTGAAATTTACCGTTTTCACTCACCTGTCAGTGGTTGACAATGGTTGAGAGTTTTTGTGTAACACTCATTGTTCCCTTTTCTTTTCAATTTACATCACAATGAGTGGTGTGCAAATATTCCAGTTCACCCTTTAAAAAATTGTATTATATTCACAGAAAGAATAACGTCATACAGGATACGTAACATGAGGATGCTTTTGTTACATTCGGCTTATTTTTTTATGTCGCTTTCATTTGCAGGGTCCGGCAACAAACAATACACTTAATGAATTTCTGTGAACAATGCTGCGTTCTCTTCAACTAGAAAATATTACACAGGCTATAAACAATCTGTGCATTCATTGGAAAAGGTACATAGAAAGTATTCCGGGCGTAAACGTTCACATTAGTCTATACCTTGTCAACAATGCAAGATGTTACAATGTTAATGACAATATAATACGTTAACTGTGAATTATGTTAGTGTTCGGAAACTTACTTTTAAAATGAACTAGGGCTGAGCCGATACCTATAACAATGCCGATTCTCTCACCGATCCCGATACCGCTACTTGAAAAATGCAATAATTAAAATCTATTCAAAATATTGATAATTAATGCTGTGAAAATATTCATCAGGATATGAAAATAGATGTCGTGTACTCGCAAAAATACAGCTTTTCGTGCAAAATTGGTGCAGAAGAAAAATAAAATTTGAATTTTGCATAATTTCAAGGATAATTAAACCCCACGAACGGATATTTGCGAACCTCGTGATAGATCAATATTCGAGAAAAGTATCGGCTGGTATCGGTAGATGAATTCCAACCGATACTTTCCGATACCTATACCACTGGTATCGGTATCGGCTCAGCTCTAAAATTAACTATGTTACAGTTACGTGTTTCAAAAAGTAACATAGAGTTACCGACACTTGAAAAGCAACTGTACGTTATCATTAATTGCAATAAAATAATGAAGACTTAGGTGTTTCATTTATGTTTCTGGTACATAATATAAGTCTTCAAATATTAATATTATTAGGCCTCCCCGATAGCGTAGTGGTAACGTCGTCGCCTTGTAATCAAGGAGTCCTGGGTTCGATACCCGGTGGAGGCAAAAATTGTTCGGATCCCACTTTAAACTGTAGGTCCTGTCCCGATAAGCCGTCCTGTGCATAAAGTGGACGTAAAACCAAATCTCTACCTCAATTAATATTATTACAACCAAAAATAAGATGGAAAAAGAGACTGAAGCTTTCAACTGCAATTAGAAAGGACGAATTTCAGTAAAGTGTGAATGTGCTAAATTAGGCATGAAACGAAGCGTAACTTCTTTGCTTTAGGAGGTTACACAAAATGTTTTCACCTTAGTGAAATTTAGCTCTTCCCCCACGTTACAAATGTGGTAAAGTAACTGTTACTTCTATTGCGAAAAAGTAATTCTGTTAGAACTACTTACTTTTAAAAGTTAATTAAAATACTAATTACAATTAGAATTCCTCAAAATAAGTAAATTTGACTTGCAAACACTGAATTATATATGCTAATTCATAGCTAACGTATTTACCTGTTGGTCACATTCTTGTTCGCACAAACACACGTGCTCATCATGACACGTAAGGTGATACGCTATGAAGCCAGAGTCTCTGGTTCTAAATCTAGTTAAGACGTAGATGTTTGATTGTGTTTGTATCATCATCTATTTCATGAGATCATTCATTCTCATCGTCGCGATTAACACAAGATATTAGGTACCGAGGTACATTGTGTGTGGTTGTGTATTTACTTCTGTGTATCACTGATACGTACCTGTGCTTATAGGTATAATCAGATTTTTCAATCAGCTAAAAATCATACAAAAAGTTACTAGATCTAGTGACAAAATCGCAAAGTTGGCAACTGCGAGAAAAAAACAACATAATCAGACCCGACTCAAATCGTCCTTGTTTTGAAAGATTGAATCAAAATGACCATCCTCTGATTGAAGAATGTGCTTATGAGAAAACTGAAAACTGCTCTACGCCACTGGCTATACTCGTCTCTATGATTACAGGCTATTCAATGTATTTTGCAATCCTTGAAAGGGTTGAAAAGGTCGCCTTTTTTGTCCGTTAAGTAATGGTGTTTGAAGTGTTACAGTTTAGAAACCCATTTTATGCGTACACACAGAACCCAAAACGTGTCAGTTGACTCCAATAACACATTAACGTGCATAAACTGCAAATAATGCACTGTTTGGTGTGTCAAAATACACACAGAGATGCGTAAAAGGGCACTTTTATGAGATTCTGTTACATGTGATGAACTAAAAATGCATCAACTAGAAAGATCAAACAAGATCATTTCAAGGATAACAACATGATGAGCATTTTTGTTGCTACCACGCTAGCAGTCTCAGGTTCGAATCCCGGCCTGGGCACGGGTGTTATTTGTGAGTGTTCCTTCATCATTGTCGCGATTAACTAAAAGGCTGCAGTAGAGCGAAGTAAAATAAACCAAATGAACAATAATTACAGGTATTTTTATTTTTAATAATTTTCTGTCACTTTTGGTCCATTGCGACAATGAGGAGGAGTGGTGATTGCACGAACTTGATGAAGGAACAATCACGAATAGTACCCACGACCAGGTCGAGACTCGAACCCGTGAACTCCAGAGGCGACATCAAAAGTCGGCCAATTTAAAGGCCAACACATCATATAAAGTTATCTGGTTTCGGCCGAAAAAGACAGCAGAAAGGAGACCGTGTAAACAAATGTGAGCGCCACACTGGCACCGAATTGCTCTAGTGTGAAACGCCGTTTCACCTACCATTGATTCGAATCAAATCATTTATTTTTTTTTCGGCCAAATTTGAGAGAAATACAGGGTTAACCTAAAAGAAATAGGCAGTTTTAACGCTTTATACATTGAAATTTGTTTGTTACATCAGAAAGCATTTAGTACTGTTGTATAGAGAATGTCTTAAAGTTTACGACCCCACTTTTAGTTTGTTTTTGTGACGTCAGCATTACATGAGCACCCTTGACGTCAGTCGAGCAATATAGTCGCTAACCAGGTAGTATAGGCTTTGTGTGTGCTTGAATTTGGAACAACAAATTCTGTTACTGCCGTGCAGCGTCGTTTTAGACACGTTATGACAAATAACCACCCACAAGACTGTCCATCTACTATTGGAGCAAGGAACTTGATTAAACTGGTTGCCTGTGCAAGGGGAAAAGTCATGTTTGGGGAGAAATGGACTATCACATTGAATATCTGTCGTATTACAAAAGGGTCACACATAGAACACTGGTAACTTACCAATGAAAACCTCAGGACGTACTCTTCAAACCATTTCAGTCCTATTATTAAAACTCTTCTTTCTGTAAAACTTTGAAAGTGTCTATTTCTTTTAGGCTAACCCTGTATGGTGCTGTGCACTGTTTATAATTGACGTCTCGCAGTGTTTCGGTGACAATAGTGAACAATAGAAAGTTTATTGACTTGGTTTAAGAATGTAAACCATTAGAGAAACTGGCGTTCGCAGGTTTTTTTTCGGAGGAGGCTGTGTCTAGGGGAGCGGGGTACGCAAATTTCCCAATTACCATTTCTAACCTTCGTTTTAAAAGTTGTAAACATCATAATTAGGGGTCATTTTAAGGTGGGTGTGCATTTACCATTTTTAGTTTTTCCCAAATTTCATTTTCTCAAAATTTCAGCTCCATCAGCTCTCTCATGCGTACGCCAGTGGTTTACAGACATATCAGTGCAGAACTATCACAATTTGGTGTCAGGGCACTGTGGTTTAAAATTAATTTCTCGTTATTAAAAGTACTAGAAGTTTGTTGGACGGGATTGAACGTGAAATTTTAAAATCTTGACTTTCCAGACGGGAATGGTTCACCATTTCCAGGCTAAGTCAGTGAAACTTTTCGAGACGGGAAATGTTTCAAATTTCCCGACAGAGTGAAAATCTCGAATTCTACTAACATTAGCCCTTGAAGTGTTTGTTTTTGCAATTCTGGATTTGCAAGATTTTTGCTAGATTTATAGTGTAGAAATCATCGGGAATTAATTACTTTGAAACACAATCATTTGGAATTTCCCGACGTCGAGATCTGGAACTCAAACAAATCTCGGCTCATTTTTATTAAGACGGCTCATAAAGTCCATTTTGAACTTAGTCCTTATGCAAGGCTTATGGTGATTGAAAGCTCAAGAACCACCAAAATATCTTTAAATGCGACGAATGAAGATAATAACGTTATAAATACACATTCAACCAATGACTGCGGCGGCAAAAGTTATTTTACACGCCATTTGACTTGCCCGCAGAATCGTGGCAGTTCTCTTGAAGAAACAAAAACAATTGTTGTACTCTAAAGGGTAAATGTTGTTTCAGAGCGTGATTATATAAATAAAAAGTTTCACACACTACACTTTACAGGTTCATACTATCTAATGATATGAAGGAATTAAAGAGAATTCTGTAAAATAAATATTTATTGAGTTTAGTGCTATAATTGATCAATTTTTAATGACAGAGATGGACAACAAGAAAAATCTAAGTCGTAAAATACTGAAAAAAAAGTGGTACATAATTTTGAATTTGAAGATAAATCTACTACATTCCTACAGAATCGATGAAAATGTATCGAATGTATATTTTACCAAACATAACAAATAGATTTTATTATGTGTGTTAGTCTGAGTCTACATTCAAATAAATACTTGATATGTACAAGGACAAAATTGCAACTTTTAAAATATTTTCATATCTCAATCAACCATGACAAGTATACTGCTGAGGGGATATTAGTAAAATATAGCGTTGTTGATACATGATAACATAATGCGGAATATGTGTGCCACAATGAAGGTGTATGCAAGCCACAATAGGTAACAGAAAGTAGTAGAAGAATTATTATACATAGTGTTTGGAGGGGGCGGTACTGTAGATATAATTTCAATTAGTTAATATTTTAGAGTGTTGGAAATTTTGAACTCGCTTTACATATATATGTTTCGGACGCAAATTTAGTACACAAGCATGGCTTGAGCGTAAAGTCTTATTGCACATTTAGGTTAGATCGGAAGAATGGTAAACCAAAACTCGAGCTGAATAGAAGAAGGCCATGCAGATATAAACCAAGAATGAATATTGACGGTTGAGGTTAAAAAACGAAGCGGCCATTTTATTTTACTTCCCGAAGCAGGACACGGCGTTGAAGGCGCATTGCTTCCAGTAGCTCCTCTTCCTTTGAAGGTCGGTGACATCCAGCTGGCTGCGTAACCGGTTGACAATTTGCTTGGCGAAAAGGTAGTTGATCAGAGCGGTCTCCACGCTGCCGTCGTCGTCCACCAACTGCTGGAAGGAAGATCAGAATTATGTTATTTACTTATTCATTTAATATATATATAAATACATATATATATATAATTTCTTATGCATAATTTACGCTAGGTAGAGAGTACAGATGGCCAAATCTGGATATTCGAATTATCCGAAATGTCGTGATACCCGAATGTGGGCTATCCACATATTCTTTTGTTCGTATTTCGCTGTACGTATTTTCCACAAATCCTTCATCTTATACGCATTATCAGGATATAACCGAATTATCCTGAAACGGATAACTTGAAATCCGTATTTTGTGGCCAATCTTGAAATGACACCAAAACCCGAAATGTTTTGTTATGTTAGGCAGAGGCATGCTGTCCCCCAAACCACAGGATTGTTGTTTTATTCATAAACTTCAACTGTTACACGTAGAACGTCTACGCGATGCTCACTTTCTCCATGTGTTGGACAATCTCCATTTTACGGTTTAGGTGTTTGCCGGTACTTGAGTAACACGCTTCCAAACTGCTAGATTTGGAGGGATGGTCCAACATCATGGCATCCACGTTCTCCCGATATCACACCTATAGATCTTTTATCTGTGAAAACTTTGAAGGCGAGGGTAGCAATAGTGTTAGCGACGTGACTGAGTAGCTGTTGTCTAAAACATCTTTATAATTTAATATAACTCTGATCAAACAGTGATGTTAGCTGCGATATATATTAAATGGTTCAAAAAGTTTGATATTTTAGAGCAGGCTGACTTATAATTGATGTGATATTATTGTAAAGTGTATTACTACATCTCAAAATGTAACTCTTACATTAGTGTTGTAATACGTCACGTACTGCTATTTGTAATTAATATTATTTCACCTGTGCACCCTTGTTCATTGTTGCTGACTAACCAGACTGGCATCTAGACTCAACAAGTCTATGGGACTTGTGTTTCTGTTAAGGTTCATCTCATCAACAGTAGCAACAATTGGGTGCCAAAACGTGGGAGGGTGGGACGTCGACATGTAGGCTACTTGGTAGGCAAGGATTAGCATTAAGAAGCCATAGTACAGAGGCAAATGGTGGTGGGGTGGGGGGAGGGTGGGGCTGGCCCGTGCCTCCTCTGGTCGCTGAAACAGCTTATAAAAAATCGCCTTCATCTTCACGATTAGCCAAACGTGGCAGAAAAGCGAGGCAAAATAAATCAATAATTAATTTTACACTGTAAATTGCAACATATTGAGACAAACCAGTAGCGTTGATATTACATGTAGGCCTACCTAAAAAAGACAACTCGGTATTCTAGTGGTGATTTTATATACTCGCCAAAAATGACAAATTATACTTTTGCACTAGTTACTAGGGCTTCCGCGTATCCGAATGGTCCCGGTGGGAACTCCAGAATTTAGGTGTCACCTCAGCGTCGTGAGGACAATTGGGAGACTACTTGAAAGCCATAGCGGCGGACTTTCCTGTCTCGAAAACAAAAAAAGAACCGGTGGTGATGTGTAATTTTGTTTCGTAAGGTGACAATTTATTCTACTTTTATCATGTTGGCAGAGAGACTAACATTCGAGAAAAGCCGGTTTTGAAATTATGTTATGGTATCAAATTTAATATTTTCTAATTTTTTTTTTCCAAAATGTCTTTTCGAAAATCCATTTAATGTATTATATTTTATTATTTTTTCTCAATATATTTTTAGTGTTCGAACCGTGAAATATGGCTAGAAAGACTTTTACCTGTTCAAATATCTTATCGTTTGTCACTGCTTTCACTCTAGGAAGGATTTTTTTTTACCATTATTTGCCATTGATTCTGTTTTACCATCTCAAATTTTCATGTTATAATTTGTAAGAATTGATTGAAGTTTGAAAACAGAAATTTGTAGATCGTCTTCATTTGTTGCCATCAACAAAATTCCAGTTTCAGTGGTTTTGTTCCTCCATTGTTTGTGCCGCCAATATATATTCCTGAGAGCTTTAAAAATGTCCATTCCTCAAGGTCTTAGTCCTTGATATACTGAAAAAGAAGCTCTAAATAACGAAAAACAAAATCACAATTTGTTCTTATCTTAGATTCGAACCAGTTTGACTACTTCCCATACCATCCATCACAAGACCATGATTTTTCTGCGTACCAGATTGAACTGCGATTTCTGCAGATCTGTTTGCCTATGGGGATGCGTGTGCGGGCGGGCGTGCGTGTTCAATCTTCCCTTTTGCAAGGTTTCCGCTAAAGGCAGGGAGGAACGAACAGAGTTCATTGCAATTACAGTGTCCCGAAACGCCTCGCTGCAAATCCAGGGCCGGTTATTGCCATTTCTCATAGCCCCTTTTATGGATCGGACGTTATAAAATACCGCCGGGGCCTATTGCATTAGCGGATAATCTACTTGCGATCTCCGGGGAGCAGACACACTCCCGCAACCACCTTTTCCAGTGTAGTGGATAGAGGATGGCGGTAATTGCTTGTCCGAACGAATTTACTGCTTACGTGCCCAGATGGAAATGTAACCCCTGGGGGGATGCGGGAGATGCAACCCAGAAGTGAGGGAGGGGGGGATAAACATGGAATTTATTTATACTACTGGAAAAAAATCAAACTACCTTCGTACAAAAGTCAGGGCACAGATATTTCAATACACACACTACAAATAGATACAAAATTCAAGCATAAATACACAATACACCAGATACAGAGTGGCGCAAAAGTAAGTTTACCCATACACAAATTCAAGTTTATACACAAAATTCAAGTATACATACAAAATACAAGTAGATACACAAAATTCCAGTTCCAGTGGTTTTGTTCCTTCATTGTTTGCAATACATTGTGTGCAACGATAAACAACAGAATTGCAAATACGATGTTGATGACATGAAACGCATTGATAATTGAGTCTTTCAGTGCATGCAAATCTGATGGTGGATATACCATATTCTTAACAATTACCCACAAAGCAAAATCGCATGGCGTCAAGTCACAAGAACGCGCAGGCCAATCAATGTTACCACAGCATTCTATCCACTCTTCAAATGTGTCATCTAAAAAAAAATCTAACGTCACGTCCATAATGTACAAAACAGTGATGTGAATAAGTGGGGTTGTTTTCAAGTTCAACTAACACCACATCCTGCAGCATCTCGAGATAAGATTCCGTAGTAACATGTGCATAAAAAAAATAAGGATAAAAAAGAATAAGATCCCATTTCACCTTCGGAACTTACATACTTGTTGCCGTGTTGGTGAAGGCGCATCAGAAAACTTGGCACGAAAACCTGCCAGCACTTCGGCTGTATCTTTATCATGTTTCCACCACAATTGAAGCATGCACACACGCTGTTCTGTTGTGTACTTATGTGCCATTGCAGTTTTCAATATGTCACAGACCAGAATTTGCTTGCAAACAACAAATAATCACACTACCTACAACAAGCCAGAGACTCAACTGTCGACAAAAGAATAACGATTGCACTGTTGCCAGTGCCACACGACAATGTTACCAACCGTATTCCTAAAAAATATTACTTAGCACAAGAAGCACATACTCTATCTAATACTGTTATCAATGTGCTTTTTGGGTAAACTGACTTTTGCGCCACCCTGTATTACAAGAGTCAAATAAAAACCTTAAAAGTCCAATGAAAATTGCAATGCAGACTGTATACAGCTCAAAATATCAGGTATAAACGGCTATTTTCAAAACGACCTCAAGGCTGCAACACTAATCAAGTGAGCTTCAAAACACAATTTGTTATTTTAAACATGGCTCCTTCTATACACACTTGCACCAGCGAAGAGGACTGGTGTCTTGCCCTTTGTCAGCCTAAAACTTATAGAAATTTCTCGGCAAATGAAATTTCAATATCTCTGTTCATGCTAACCACACCAGCAAGTTTACTAATGGAGGAGAAAGTTCGACAATGGCTCAGTTCGCAGGCAGATGGGTGGAAAGGCCTTCGTAGTGGTTCACAAGTGACTGCACGTGGACACCAAAGAAGTATTCTTCTTAAGGTATACAGGCACTAACTTAAAGTTGAAAATATATGTAGATGAGCGATAGGTATGTGCTAAAATTAGACAAACTTGTGAAACCCTATATACAGAAATCTATTAGATAAGAAACAAAATCAAATTACGGTTTTTATTTGACTCTCACCCTCCCTCCCTCTTATATATTGCCACCACACTAAGTCTGTTTTCCAAAGTGTATTGCATAGTGCTGAGCCTATACCACTTTCAACCAATACCGACACTCACACAAGTTCCCACCGATACCGATGTTTGAAATTTGTAATAATTAAAAGTTGTTTAAAATATTGAGTAATATTATTGTTAAGTAAGACACCCCTGGCATCCCTAGGGGTGGGGGTGTGAATGGGGTGACATGTAAAAATAATAAAAAAACGTTCGAAATTATTGTGGAATCCATAGTTTTAGAGGTCGCTAAGATGAATAGTGACACTCCCAATGCCCTTCAACTCCAAGTTCATTTTACACTATAGTTAAAATTCATTATTTTCCTGTCCAATAGAAGATTGGGATAAATAAATACCCGGGCAACGCCGGGCAATCAGCTAGTTTGTAATAATTAAAAGTTATTTAAAATATTGAGTAATATTAGTGTTTAAGTATTCCACTCTAATGCATCAATTTACCAAGATTCTTAAAATATTCAAGAATTAAATTACATGTTATCGCAATATTCAGTTTTTTTCACAAAATAATTATGCAAAACAAATATAATTTTACACAATCTCCAGGATAATTACATTTAGCGGAAGTGTCGTGTGGCATTGAGAAAGTCCAACCGATACCTTCCGATACAGATACCAATGGTATTGCAGCGCCTTGACTGATTTCATTCAATGCAATACTAGACCAGTTGGCTTCTAATGTATCTGGCTGACGTGAGCGTTTCAGATCATAAGAACTTCTTTTCGGCCCTTCACAACCACGCACTCGTTACCCTAGCATCGCCTGCCGGCCTCCCTGGCCGAGTGGTTATCACAGAGTGCTATGATGTCAGGGGTCGCGGGTTCGAATCCCGCCCTGGGCATGTGCGTTCTTTGTAAGTGTCTCTCCGTCAATTTCATCACTCATCCTCACCGCTGCTTTTAGCAAAAAGTGGCAGAAAAGCGAAGTAAAGTAAACTAAATTCCATCAATGATAATTAGAAATGTCCAGTTTCGTTTCTAAGGCCCGCTTTACACGGAAGCACAAGTGCTTCCAATAATCTTGTAACCAGGGCTGTTAAAGGTTCAGGAACCCATAAATTCTAATGGGTTCTATTGGGTTCCGCTGCAGGACCGAAACCTTTTTACTCACGCAATTTAAATTCGGTCCAAGTTGCTTATTGTTACATTGAAAAAGGGTTCCTGGACCGAATTTAAATTCATCAGGAAAAAAAAGAGTTCCATAACCGATTTGAAATATTTTACAGACCGGACCGGAATTGAATTTATTTACAATTCCTGGACTTTTAACAACCCTGCTTGTAACATTTTTTTAGAGCAGGCACATAGAAGCATTTTACGCGTACATGATTGCAATGCTAATATGCAAGTTCGACGAGAACTCGAACCGAGTCTTTCACATAACGTGCAATCACTCTATCAGCTTTCTTTCCCCTAAAATTTAATTGTAACTAATTGTTTCTTTCGCATTTTTTTGATTGTAGTTAATTCGATGTCTACTTTATCGTTTTCTTTTTCTCTCTGTTTCTTAACATCGTACCAGGAATCGAACCTGGGACCCCTGGAGTCGTAGCGCTCGTGTTGTCCACCGTCACGGAGGTCGACACAAACCCAGCCTGCATTTTGTTCTATATTTGCTCCCGCTGTTTATAGGAGGCATGAAAAGAAATTACTCAAATAAGGTTTTGGCGGGAGATCCGTGTTCGATTCTTGTCGTAAGTAATTTCAGGTGGAAATGTTTTTTCCAACAATGTTCCTGAATAGAGTGGTTCTGGGGTTCACCCACAATGGCCCAATTTATAGTCATTTTGGTTCAAAATATACTCTTATACCGCTTAAACACGAACTTACACCCCCAAAATATATATTTTCCTTTGGATAAACCCCTGCTTATAGGATAAGGTGGACAGAGCATGGTGCTGATCACATCACCTCTACGACTGGGCAGGATTGTCGGCCCCACTTCTCATATGCCTTCTGGGCATATTGCAATGTGCATGTGGTATCTTTATAATTAAGGTATCCCTTATATATAGCTATTTTTTTGCCTAAATTCAAAGCTACTAGCGTCGTTCTGGTATAAAGCGAACTAAGTAAACACTGGCGTACGCTGGGTTTCTTTTCGGGGGGGACTGGAATTCTAAAGGTGGATAGTACATAGCTGTGTTCTACAGGGTGACACAGTGAGGTATTTAATATGAAAATACACAGTTAATTGTACACCAAACTGTATTATTTTTGTTGTATAATGTATTGCCATTTATTTTACATTTATTTATTGCAGTTAACATGGAGTCGTGGCCGGTGGAACATCACGTGTTCACGTGTGATGCCTATCTGAGAAACGGCGACTCAGCGGTTGCAACGCAGCTGAGTATGTGCGACTTCATTCTGTGGGAGTATTTAAAGGAGCGGGTTTACGTCCACAAACCCCGTTCATTATACGAACTGAAGACAGCTATTCGTAGGGAGATGCAGCAGATCACTCAGGAGACATTGGAACGCGTGTGGGGCAGCTTTACCTCTCGACTGGAAAACTGCATTATGGTAGATGGATATCCCCTTCCAGATGTCATTTTTTCTACGTAACACAAATGGCATTACTTCCCACACCTATTCAAACCCCAGAAATAAAGTTTGGTGTCACATTAAAAAATAAGTACACCTACCTGTGTCACCCTGTATAAGGATGGAAGGATACAGAATACCATTTTCAGTCATTGTTTTCATTTACCACTTTAGTTTTTCCCATGTTATTTACTGGTGCCGGGTTCGATACTCGGTGGAGGCACATAGGGGTTCGGATCTCATTTTAAACTGTAGGTCCAGTCCCGATTAGCCTTACTGTGCATAAAGTGGACTTAAAACACTAATTTCACCAACCAACCATGTTATTTACTGCTTGCATTTGAGAATTAGGGTTTTCACAAAATTTCGGAAGGAGCTGTAAGCTCATCAGCTCCCCACTGCCTACGCCAGTTTGGTTTGAGTTGGTGTATTAAGTCCACTTTATGCACAGTAAGGCTAATCGGGACTGGACCTACAGTTTAAAGTGGAATCCGAACCACTATGTGTCTCCACCGGATACCGAACCCGGGACCCCTTGATTACAAGGCGACGACGTTACCACTACGCCATCGGGGAGGCGAAACCCTCATAAGGAACCCGCGAAGTAATTTCGAGTATATTTACTACCTGCACCCGGTCGTTGCCTTGTAATCAAGGGATTTCGGTGGAGTCATATTATATGATGGTTCGGATCCCACTTTAAACTGCAGTTTCTGTCCCGATTAGCCTTTCTGTACATAAAGTGGACAATGTATTGTTCTGAGTTTCATATGAATTATACCGGGTGTCCTAATTGAAATGCCCTAATTTCAAATACTTATGTTAAAAATAATATACATGCAAGAACACTTTGTTAGGTGGTATATGGTAACTTAGCTGTGGAAATTTTAAATAGGTAATGAATAATAAGATTTCGTTTATTTTGTATCGTTCCAGGGGGTGAAAAGTGAAAATGACAACCAATGCTGAAAAAGTTCAAACTGTGTGGTGGTACGCAGAATTGGGATCCATTATTGCAGTTCAAGGACGGTTTAGTGCAGAGTATCACAGAGACCCTCCCGATGCCAAAAGAATCAAGGCGTGGAAAGCAGCGTTTCTAGAGACAGGATCTTTCGCTAAGAGGCCGATCACGAACATCAGAGGATTTTATTTTATTTGGTGTGTTAAGTCCACTTTATGCACAGTAAGGCTAATCGGGACTGCCTCCACTGGGTATCGAACCCGGGACCCCTTGATTATAAGGCAAGGACGCTACCACTGCGCCATCGGGGAGACTCTGAGCATTAGAAGAAAATGTTCAGCGCATTGCAGATGCATTTGCACGAAGTCCCAAGAAATCAGTTCATACGGCGTAACGTGACATTGCTCTCCGAAATTTAGTGTTCGAACGGATTTCTTGCAATAATGAATCCCAATTCTGCGTACCAGCACACAGTTTGCGCTTTTTCAGCATTGGTTGTCATTTTCACTTTTTACCCCCTAGAACGATACACAGTAAAAGAATCCTTACTATTCATTACCTATTTAAAATTTCCACAGCTAAGCTATTGTATACTACCTACCACACTGTTATTGCCTGTATATTATGTTTAATTTAAGTATTTAAAATTAGGGCGTTTCAATTCGGACACCCTGTATATTCTGTGTTAAATTAGAGCGGCCGTTCCCCATGGCGGAGTGGTTAGCATATCACGCTATGACGCCAGGGGTCCCGGGTTCGAATCCTGCCCTGGGCATGGATGTTTGTGAGTATCCATTCATCAATTTCATCATATCATCACTCATCCTCATCTTCGCAAATTAGCCAAAAGTGGCACAAAAAGCGTAGTAAAATAAAGCAAATCAATCAATCAATTAAAATAGAGCGGTTCGTGTGTATTACTTCTAATAACTTTTGGAAAAGTCAGTTACTCGTCTTCAGAAGAAGAAAACCAAAGAAACTACTTACACTCAATTTCATTTGGATTCGTTCACTTAAGCCAGACACGTTCGGCGGTCGAACAGTACCTTTTATATTTATGAAATTTCTCATACTCTGTTCTATAGTTTGTTTCTTTAATAAGAAGCGAGCGTAAAGGGAAAAAGCGCAAAGAATGTTTTAAATCCAAAACAAACACAAGCGGGAAAGGTATGAAATATTGCCAAGCAAAACGTTTCTGGAACAGCACGTAGCGTTTCGCGGTTATTGCGAAAATGTGACTGGCGTTTCTTGGTTAAAATGAGACGTTTCACGCGCCGTGGCTGCGGCAGGCTATCTCGCATTTATCGGCATAGACCGAGAAGAAATCCCAGAAAGAACCATTTCCCCTTTTAATCAAGCGGGGAACGCATCGCTAGCTTGAGGGAGGAATTGCAAGGTTTCTGATAAACGATCGCCGCCTGACGTGCCATACATCCATTTGCTCTTCACCCAGAGGAGAAGTTTTCATCAGCAGGTGCCAGTTTCTTCTGTTAACGTATAAGTCAAAGGATCAGAAATACGCGTTCGATCAATAAATATCTCTTTCATCTCTGTAGAACCAAAGCATGGAACTCGACATTTTTAGGATTTGTGAAGATAATTTATTGTAGTTTTGGAATACGTAAATTGAGACGTAACAAATGGGTAAGGGGTGAGATATTCTGCAAGACAGTTTCAGGACGATCTCTTCTTCATTGTTGGAAATTGCATTTTATCAGCGCAAGAAAGTTCCGGCGCCTTGACTCCTCTGTATGGTTGTGTGTCATTCACACTAGGGATTGCCAAATCCGGATAAAATTTTATACATATATCGGATAATTTTCTATCCTGATTTCAAATATCCGGATATCGGATATTCTGATATCCGTATGTCCGAATACTCCAGACATTTGGATTATCCGGATTTTTCGCATTATTTTTTATGGTCATCCCTAGTTCACTTGTTCGCTGACTATAACGATATAAACACGATATCTCTTCTCGAAAGGATACGTTATCAAAAAGCTATGGCAGCAATACACAAGAACCGATGTACGTATTTAAAGTATTGATACATTTTAACACAGAATATATAACTCATATAAAACTCATAACAATATATTCTCTGCCCACGCGTGATACACTGCACGATACACACGACACCCGCGTGTGAAGCAAAACTTTATCTATATACGCCATTGTTTCTGAACCGTCGGCCCCTGATATCAATTATACCGGGCTGCGATAGGTTCTCAGAAATTTCTCCAACCATACAGTAGCGGTGGCGCCGAGAGTTACGAAGTCGCGGGAAGATGTGCTGCGCGCACCTCGTTTTATAGGCTGCTGCGTTTCTCATCGCGCTGGATTGGTCGCTTTCCCGCTCTCCACTTCCCTTGCCAGCATGTAGGCCGCCCGCCGTAAGACTGGGCAAGAGCTATAGGTGTAGGAAAACGGAACAAAGACAATAAATGTTTATTTACACACTTACACAGCGTGTGTTCGCAGGATGACGTCACTACTCCGAAGGTGCGTAAGATAAGGGAGGGCAGGGAGCATCCATTTATTCCTCACAAAGATCTAGGAGGTGTTTTTGGACCTAATTTTACTTTAGGGATATCAATTTGTCTACCCAACGAAAAGTAGTATTTTGTAGACGCCATGTGCAGCATAAGAGTGCGAAGAGTTACGAAATCCCCCTGCTGAGTTGCGAGGGAAGGGACTTTGCTAAGATGAAGACACCAAAGCTAGGCAAAGAAACTGGTTGCGTTATGGACGTCCAAGCAACTGCGAATGGACAGACAAGGTGCGTCGGTTCAACACCACGCTCCGGCCGCCTTTATCCCCCAGAGTTGTCAGGTACCTTTACTTAGAAACTCTATATCTTAAATATACGAATAGAAGATTCAATATTATATAATCCAATAATACAACTTTTCTTTTCATTCCTGATGAGAAGTCACAAAGTAAAAACGCTTATAGTTTTAGCTTTAAAAATGAGGCTAGATCCCGAATTTGTACGTACGTATCTTCTACATGACACAAAAAGTCACTTAATTTTAGCAACTTCCGCAAGATAAAACTGAAATGCAATCTAGATCGTTGGCAGATAAAGTGGCTTCGTTTTTTTTAAAGGAAGATGTAGTACTTATCTTAATCCTATTTTCGTATTGCCTTGTGACTGTTCCAAATATTCACAATTATTTAATTTATTGTTTATTTTGTGTTGTTATGAATTTCTATTTTGTTATGTTAGTAAAACGTGATGTATTATTAATTATGATCACATTATTGGTAATGTAAAATTATGATGTATAAATTTCTATATACATTTTGACCATAGCAAGGATAAAGAAACAAAAGACAGTAGATCAATAAGTGATAAAATATATGAAAATTTTAAATACTGACGTCCGAGTTTCATTGAAGTTATCAAAATTCTAATTGCTATTTTGTAAAGTGAATACTAGGATGCTTCGTTGAAGTTCAAGTAAAAGGCTTGCTTCAACCTCAACCTTTATTAATAAGATATTAATATAGTCTACTGTTTCAAAGTGTTCCTAACTTTTAACTCTCGGACTTAACGTTTTAAGCTGGATGCAGAAGTGGTCCAATTAAGAAGATTATCCGACGCGCGCTTTGTAGGAATCTGGAACCAAAAGCTGATTTAATATTCGTTGCTGTGTCACATAAAATACACATTTACGACTACAAAGTGGATAAGACACAGGGAGGTCTCGAGAGAAGATTTGTAGAATGAGGTCATGGAGTCGCGTCAATGTAGCATGTGGCTATGATTAATTCAGAGCTTTTAAAAGTTGCTTCGCATGTCTGACTTTAGCCTTAGAGAGATTCCACTAAGGTAATTTCTCTCATTCAGACATGGAGATCAAAATAATGTATATATTAGCAACATCCGTCAGATTGTATGCTTTAGGTGTAGGTATGCGAGAAAGATGCTCTTTCCTTTTTCCTAGAGAGAAACAAGAGAGGTGGCATTTCCAAGCCCTTAGTCCAGAATTTGCGCGCCCTAAAGGGCATCTCCATCAGAACACTAAGGGACTGCTGACCTTGGAGTGGCTCGTCGTTGCTTCGTAGAACTAACTCCTCTCCGGCCGTGAACTGCCATTACGGCAGTGTTTCAAGATTTATGGATTTGAGGCCAGCGACACGACTCAACTTCCTGTAATTCTATTTTCTTTGAGTTTTCGGCCAGAGCCTTTCTGCCGGCTGAACCAGGGCAAGAAAACAGCGGAGAAGAACTTGTATTGGGCAGCTCTTGTTTTCGTGCAGTTTAATTTTTTTGTTTAACGTCGCTTTTCTGCCACTTTTGGCTAATCGCGACTATAAGGATGAGTGGTGATATGATGAAATTGATGGACACACACAAAGTACTCCAATACTAAAGCCGGGTTTGAACCCGGAGCCACTGGTGCCATAGCACGCTGTGGAAACAACTCCGCCACGGATGTCGGTAAATTGTTCTTCTTTTCACTCCTTCGGAAATGTTGGAGCTGATTGCAGATATTGCAAATTGGGAAATCATGTCTTGTGCTCCTGTAGAAAAAGGAAATCCGATAAGTTACACCAAATTCTGGAGCATGCGCAGTACATAATACGCGTGATGACAAAAACTGTGTCAATGTTTTGCCGGATGTGCATCTGTTACTCTCTATAGGACGAGGATAAATGCATTCCAATGCTTATGTGCAGACTAAGAAATACTCCCGTACATGGATTTTCTCCAGCCGAACGTCTCTTCAGATTTCATGCGTGGACCGATCTTTCCTGTTCGGCCGTGGTGATGGATTCCAGGAATCAGGTTTCTGGTCATGTGCTATTTCATTCGGAGGAGAGAGTGCTCGTGGAACGCAATATGAAGAGGATCAGTCACTGATCCAAATATGTAGCGCAGGCCTGTACCCAAAGGGCAGCAAGGTGCCATGCCCCCCTCGAACTATAAAATATTTTAATGTGAACCTTTAAAAACCTATGAAAATACCTATGAGAATTTTTCAGATTTGGCATTAAGTAAGGGGTTTTCACCTTACAAAAATAACATTCGTATACTCGCAGGTATAGAGTTATTAAGTTATACGTGTAAATTTACAGTTATGAAGAAACTAACTATAAGTGCAGAATTGCATCACACAGTGTTCATTTGAAATATTTATTAAAGACCACATTTGGTAGATAGGCTAGTAAGGAACTGACCGCAGTACGAAGTGGAGAATACCACAAACACTAAAGGCTGCTGGCCATGATGAGTGGATAGCAAAGGGCGCTACGACACCAGGGATCCCGGACTCGAATCTCGGCCGGAACATGTAATGGTTATACTGAACGCAGCTACAACTGGCGGTTGACCTTGATGGCTATATCTGGCGCGTCCTGCCCCCCAATCATTTTCGGGGAAGTGTGGTCCGATGGATATCAAGAAACTCAGTTGCGAAGTAAAAGCTGAAGGGATCACATCGCTCTCCCGAAGCAACGTTGCCAAGCGTGCTTCTGTCATTGCCAGTTGTCTGTGTGTCCGCCTGCATTCCGGCCTGTGGATGGTCCTTCCGGAAACTTTATCGTGCAGAACCGCGTGTGCAGTTGAACCCACAGATTTCTGGTGCTGACCCAGAAAAATCTTTCTCGCTTTACAGTACGTTTGGCAACATGTGGAACCCAGCGCTCATTTGTTTCGTCCCGCGAACAACGTTCGGTACCTTGTGACTCGAAAATACCCGATCTCAGTCGAAGAAATTCAACTGATCGCTGATTCGCTGTTTCCCAGCCGCCAGTTGAAAGTTGTGTTCAGTATAGTTTCATCATATCATCACTCACCTCCGTCCTCCGTGATTAGTCACTGAGGGCAGAAGAGCGAAGTTAAATAAACCAAATCAATCAATCAATCAGCAACTTAGGCTACCCCCGCCCCGAGAATCGAAAGCAGGTATTCTTAATTACAAGGCGATACCGTTCCGAACAAGCTGTCTGTGGTCGAGCACGTTGCGTGGTCAAATTTTAATCTCACTACCGAAGTTTCCGTGTTCCAGTTCCAGCCTAAGCTTCCTTCATAATTTCATCTAACTAGCACCCATTCTCATTCGTCGTGATTAGCCAAAGTGACAGAAATGCGACGTAAAATAAAACCAATACTTTTTCCGCAACTTTAGTGTATACCATGACATTGAACAATAAATGTAAGTGAAGTAGCATTAATTAGAAAAGTTGTTAGGTCCGAATTCAATTACCTGACGTGAAACAGGGAGATATTTCTGTCTTCACAACAGAAATGTAAACATTATTACCATCATTGTATTAATTTGGTGTAAAAAATTATTAATATTAATTCATGTATGTTCTATATCAATTACTATTTGACAAATGACTGCGATTCTATATTTTCTATTTATATTTAGCTATTTAACCAGCACATATTCTATGTGACAAGAGAGAGCTTAATATTAGAAAGCTTAATATTACAAACCCTAATCGAAACTGGACCTACGTTTACAATGGAGTCCGAGGCAGCATATGTTTTAATTGATTGATTGATTTAGTTTATTTTACTTCGCGTTTTGTGCCTCTTGGCTAATTTGCGAAGATGTGGATGAGTAATGAAATGATGAAATTGATGAATGGACATTTACAAACAACCAAGCCCGACCGGGATTCGAACCCGGTACCCTTGGCGTCGCAGCGCGATTGCTAACCACTCGGCCACAGGGTCGGGCGAGGCACCATATGTGTCCACCAGATTATGGTACACGGTGACCCTTACAAGGCAACCAATTTACCACTAAGCCCACTTACGTGAAAATTAATAATGTTTGATTGATTGATTGATTTGTTGTTTTAAGTTCATTTCATGTACAGTAAGGCTAATCGGGACTGGACCTACAGTTTAAAGTGGGATCGGAACCACTTGTGCCTCCACCGGGTATCGAACCTGAAAATGAATAATGAAGAAGATGAAACTGTTGAAGGAACATTCGAGATTCAAACCTCGCATCCTTGGTTTCGCAACACGATATGCTAACCGCTACACCCCGAAGGTCGGGTAATTGACATTGTGACTTACATGCATATAGCGTCTATAAGGATAGATATATCGAAATATCAAAGACTAACAAAGATCTACTGAGTTTTTGTCCTTGCAAGCGTGGGGTTAGCTTTCAATAAAAACCTGAGGTAAATTGCCTGACACCCACAAAGAGGGAGAAAACATATGCAATTAATTGCACCATTTAGGGCGTGATTAAGTTTCCAATTTGCATTACTGCAATTCTCTCTCTTTAACAAATTAACTCCCATTCTACGTTCGTCTTCTTCCGACACTTCACTTCCAACTTCCCGAAGAGTTCTTCCTCACCCTACGTCACCGACAGGTGGTTCAACCTTGCGGAATTTCCAGCAACCTACCTCTCAACGAAGTTTTCAAATTGAACTTTTTATTGGAGACGCGGAGAAGAAGTTCAAGTCGAACTCGGCAACTTGCGAATTTGCTTGTCTTGAAAACGTCTCTTGCCACTTTCCCCAAAGCATTTAACCCGTTATCAAGTCGTAATTCCTTTCTACATCGAGCTTAAAGTGTGTCCAACTTTTTCTCTCGGATTTTATTCATGTAGGATGAGAGAGAGAGGGAAGAGAGAAGGAGGGAGAACCCAGGAATGGAAGTGGGAGCTAAATTCGTTTGCGAGATTGACGAGAGATACAGCTTATCCAAAACAGATGTAAGAGAATATTGTTATGCTCCTGAAAGGTCATTTTGTACAACCTTTTGGTCGGTTAGAGCTAACCAACAAGGAAAACTCCTTTAATTGACCCATAACTGTAATTAAATTAATGTCCTTCAGACTAAAAAATCGTATAGAAATCGTCCAGAGAAGAATTTTCTGAACAAATAGTGCAGTGCGTCGTTACAATGATAATTACAAAAGTATTAGGAATGAGTATTTTTATCGTTATTTCCAAAACTCGAGTTGATTATTATTAATATTTTGATTTGTTTTGTTTTATTTTATTTGTTTTTCTGCCAGTTTTGCTTAATCGCGAAGATGAGGATGAAATTGGTTAAAGCAACCGCAAATACATATGGACAGGACACAAAACGAGCCCCACAGCTGCGGGCCATGACGCCAGAGACTTGGCCTGCGAAATACAGTCCAATTTGTGCTACATAGAAGCAGTGATGTGCCGTAGACTATAAGTTTACGTCTACATGCGTTGTCTACACGTAATCTACGCGTAGATTACATTGGGTTGTAGTTTACATAGACTACGTAGACAATCTAAAGTACATAAAAATTAATTTTCAAGGGTTTCATGAAAGGAAATTGACATTTTCAACTATATTGGTTCCTAGCGAAATGAAGAGAATCCTACTTACAACAAAATTTCTCTTCCCTTCTATCATCAACTATGGAAGAAGATAAATAGTATGCAAAAAAGACAACAGATGGTAGTCGTGAGGCAAGAGTGGTCTTTTTCCCAAAAAAACACTAGGATATTTCTATTAGGTTTCTTCCTAGGTGAGAAATTGTTCGAATTCAGAAGGAAGAGTATAAAAACTTCCATTCACACATCAGCAACTGATACGCAGTATAATTTTCTTTTAATTCCACGGCGCCCTTTACTAAGTTATCACCTTTCGCAATGTTGTTTACATAGATTACGTAATCTACGTGTATAGAATAGTATACGTGTAGAATGTAGACTATCGTTGTTTACGCGTGGACGCACATCACTGCGTAGAAGAGAGGTTGACATTTTAGTGTTTTAAGGTCGCCCTTTTAACGTCATTATTAATAGATTATTAGGCGTAGTGGCTATTATATAAGTTGCCAAATATTAGTGGAAGATATATACCCGTAGTTACGTATAATACGAAGACAATACTATCTGGGCCGGGACTGTATGTTAACATATTTTTATTTGGCATCGGATCGAATACTGGGCTGAGATCTTTACGTATGTGATGAAAATAGACGAACTTGAACTTGATAAGGCACATTTTGATATATTTTACCAATTTCGCGTTTTTACAATATATGCCTTCCATTTTCTCTTAATAATACCTTTTTCTGCATGATTTCGTAATTGTTTTCCATATAATCGGTTATTTTATAATTTATTCTTCGTACCTTTACCGCAACGGGTAGTTTATATTGTCGAATAAAGTATAAGGAAATTACAGACGAAGAAATTTAAAACAGATGCCGTATTTTCTTACCAACTCCTACAGAACAATAATAATCCCCTTTTTTATCCCGCAGACAATTGATAGGCCTTCGAACGTTCTTGAGCAAAATTGTCCGTCAGTAGATGTTGACCCCGCTAACGGATGTTGCTATTTAATATTCGCAATTCATTTGCACGTACTTATAACTAATTTGCACGGGTTTTAATTAATTTGCGCGTACTTAGAATTCATTTGCACGTACTTAGAATACTTTACATTTATGTATTTGCATGTTTATAACTTTTTATGAATATATAATTATTTATTTTATGAAAAATATGTATATAGAAGGTAATTAGAGGTACTAAACGCTATGCATATGGTTTTATATTCATTACTGCAAAGTATGTAATGTATAAAATGTTAATATTAATGTTTATAATATTGAAAATAAGTTTTCTATGGTTTATGAACCGCTATGAACGGTGGTAATGGGTGTAGGTACAGGTCCAATTACGATTGGGGACGGTCCCGGTACTCGAACCCGCGATATGTAATATTATTAATTAGTACTATGCAATAATTTCATTAAGTTATGAAACACGATGATCTCAGACGCTAGACAGAATACTGTCTCAGAATCTGAACTCCGCGCAGGTAGAGGAGAAAGGAATTTGGGGAGTGTGCGTTCAAGGTCAAATGACGTCACAACGTCAGAACAAACAAAGAACCCGATTGACCAATCAGAACCGGTTTTTTCAAGGTTAACCAGTACGCAAGAACAGGGGAAAGCTATGCAATACTGTAGGGCAGGGGAGGGATTCAACCAGACAACAAAGGATGTCTGGAAATGCGCAGCAAGGGTCAAATCTTTGAAGCTATGCGTCGCTTGTAGAACCGGTTTCCGCCGCCAATTAATATTCCGCTCAGGTTTGCCTTCAAGGCACAGGACGCTTTAGCGCAGGTTTTTTTTATCTGTACTATGAAGAAGGGAGAGCTATTAGGGACGGGGTCTACAGTTTTCACCATTTGCTTTTATCACGGGGTAACGAACCTAGGACCCTTTGATTATTGATTTAGGTAGTAAATGTATGTTACTGTGTGCTATTTAACTTAATTTTGAGTTTATTTTTTACCAAACTTTGACTTTATGTCAAACATTTTCACAGCTTATTCTTATTTTTACAAAAATAACACTATTTGTACTATTCAGGCAACATTTTTTATTAAATTTTGGACTCGCAAAGATATTTTTACAATTTTTTAACTTATTATTTTACAATTTTATGTTAATTTTTTACCAAAATAACACTATTTGTACTATTCAGGCAACACTTTTATTAAATTTTGGACTCAAAGACATTTTTTCAACTTTTAATTTATTATTTTACAATTTTAAGTTAATTTTTTACCAAAATAACACTATTTGCAACATTTTTTATTAAATTTTGGACTCTCAAAGATATTTTTTTCTACGTTTAACTTATTATTTTACAATTTTATATTAATTTTTTACCAAAATAACACTATTTGTACTATTCAAGCAACATTTTTTATTAAATTTTGGACTCACAAAGACATTTTTTTTTCTATGTTTAATTTATTATTTTACAACTTTATATTAATTTTTTACCAAAATAACACTATTTGTACTAATCAGGCAACATTTTTTATTAAATTTTGGACTCACAAAGACATTTTTTCTACGTTTAACTTATTATTTTACAATTTTATATTAATTTTCTACCAAAATAACACTATTTGTACTAATCAGGCAACATTTTTTATTAAATTTTGTATTTACAAAGAGATTTTTTCAACTTTTAATTTATTATTTACAAGTTTATGCCTATTTTTTTACTCAAATAACACAATTCTATCTGTTCAGGAAAGACTTTTAGTTACATTTTCGACACACAAAGTGTGTGTTCTCAACTTCTATCTGTTTATTTCACAAGTTTAGGCTTATTATTACGAAAATAATACAATTCAATCTGTTCAGGAAAGACTTTTAGTCGCATTTTCGACACACAAAGTGTGTGTTCTCATCTCCTATCTGTTTATTTCACAAGTTTAGGCTTATTATTACTCAAATAACACAATTCTATCTGTTCAGTAAAGATTTTTAGTTACATTTTCGACACACAAAGTGTGTGTTCTCAACTTTTATTTGTTTATTTTACAAGTTTAGCCTAATATTTACTCAAATGACACTATTTATATTATTCAGGCACCATTTTTATTACATTTTGGACTTTCAAAGACACACACACATACACACACACACACACACACACACAGAGAGAGAGAGAGAGAGAGAGAGAGAGAGAGTGAGAGAGAGATTTTTTCCAAGTTTACAGGATTATTCTCTAGTTTACTCAAATAACACAATTTAGATGTGTTTTGAATTATATTTTGGATGCAAAAGTATGTTTTGACAAGTTCTACCCTTTTATTTTACAAGTTTAGGCTTATTATTACTCAAATAACACAATTTAATCCAGTCAGGAAGGATTTGTTATTATATTTTGGATGCACAAAGAGATGTTTTCAACTTTTTTACTGATTTTTTGCAGGGTATGTATTAATTTGTATTTATTTTGTTTTGTATCATATATACATTTACAAATTTTTAATTTAGAGTTTAGTATTTATTTAATTTTTTTTTCAAAAACACTAAAGAAAAAGTACTTTTAGCTAAAATGTAAGCCACAGAATATATTATTATTATTATTATTATTATTATTATTAGGGTTTACTGATTTCCACTATGCTATTTTTGGTTCTGTATTTCTATATGTATTTATTTAGGTCAGGTTACGCCTGCTACGTAGGAAAGTGTTTATTTTAGAGTTTGCTGAGTATTTTGTTACTTTTATACTAGGTAAAGTTTTCTAAATATATCAGGAAGGTCTCCATCCATATATTTTTGTTTTTGCTGTTTGGAGATGATGCGATCAGCATCACTCTCCATCTGCTTTTTATTTTATGTACCCAATATTAATATAGAGATATTACAGTAGGTATAGTTTCTACCATCAGAATTTTTCTATCATAATAATACTGGTTATGCTGTACTGTTAACTAAAGATGCTGATATTTGAGAAACTCAAAAGCTTATTTGCAAAATTTCAAGAAAACAATACCTTGTGCCCAAATAGCTTAGTTGGTATAGCGTTAGGCTTTTAACCTATCTGTCCAGGGTTCGAGTCCCTGTCTGGGCGATTACAATTTTTAAATTTTGTCATCGGATCTTGTGCAGAATGGATATAAAATATGTTTACAGTCTAACAGATTATTATTTATCTTAAAATTTTGCAAATAAGCTTTTGAGTTTCTCAAATATCAGCATCTTTAGCTAACAGTACAGCATAACCAGTATTATTATGATAGAAAAATTCTGATGGTAGAAACTATACCTACTGTAATATCTCTGTGGTATTAACTTACATGCAGCCCATAACTTTTGGGACTGTTTCTCCTCCGTTACATATCCTCGCCATTTACCCTTAGCGTCGCGATTAGCCTCAGAAGCAAAAAAAGCGAAATCTTATATATGTTCTTTTTATATCTCTGAAACCTGCTGTACTATAGAACTACATTTAATGAATTTTGCAGTCTTCCTGTTTGATCTGTTAAATAATCCAGTCAATAAAAATATACTTACATAGAAAAATCTGTTTTTCAGATACTTTAATCGGGTAATCTGCTTTTGCGTATTTCCTCAGAAATATACACAATCATAGTTCTTTATAAATTTAGCACCTGATATAGAATAAGTCGAAGTTTAGTTAGAGTTGGCCTGTAAGTGCTTCTGGTACATGTAGTTACTTGAAAAAGCAAATATTGGGTGTATAACAGATAGCATTTTTGTGAAACAGTAAAAAATCAACATCATTTCCTCGTAGCATTAGCTGTAAATGCTTCTTGCAGGTTAACAAAGCTCTGGCGTGTGGGCCTACGTCACCTATAATCCTGTGTAAGGTTCGTGTTGTCCTATAAATTGTCGATATACATACTAAGTCTCTAGTTACAGCCTAAGCTTTTAGTTTCAATCAGAGGATTTCAGTGTTCAGATAGTGATTGTAGCCTCGTATAATAAACCAAATGGAAATAACCCAAGTGTTGATGCACCCAAAAAACCAGTAATACTTCAAAAATACTTTGAAAAAGGCTATAAGGCTAAATTATTCTTCTAGCATAGAAAAAAAGTTTAGCAAGTGGACCTAGGCCCCTAAGCCGTCTGTTAACTTCGTATTGTAATTATATTGATAAATGGTTATATATATTTTTTTAAAAAAAAGAAACAATGTTGGTAAGCGTCCAGTTATGGACCCATCGGTAAAGGGATTTCAGTCTTTATAGACACACAATAATTTTCGTTACACTAAAAATTTGGCCTCGTATAAAAGTAAATAGTCGAAATGATAAACATTTCGTGTACTTTATCCAGTAAACCTTAGCTAGAAATACAATAACAGCGTTACAGACATAAAAATTAAGCAAGCTTTGATATTCTAGTAGCACATAATAAATATAAAATATCCTTTAAAATACTCTGACAAATAGTTGTGGGTTATCTGAAATGAAAATTTTCAAGCCCTCTCTCCTGCATAAATAGGCTCTAGAATTCACTAAGCCTCAAAATAATATTGGGTACATAAAATAAAAAGCAGATGGAGAGTGATGCTGATCGCATCATCTCCAAACAGCAAAAACAAAAATATATGGATGGAGACCTTCCTGATATATTTAGAAAACTTTACCTAGTATAAAAGTAACAAAATACTCAGCAAACTCTAAAATAAACAAACTTTCCTACGTAGCAGGCGTAACCTGACCTAAATAAATACATATAGAAATACAGAACCAAAAATAGCATAGTGGAAATCAGTAAACCCTAATAATAATAATAATAATAATAATAATAATAATAATAATAATAATAATAATAATAATATATTATGTGGCTTACATTTTAGCTAAAAGTACTTTTTCTTTAGTGTTTTTGAAAAAAAATTAAATAAATACTAAACTCTAAATTAAAAATTTGTAAATGTATATATGATACAAAACAAAATAAATACAAATTAATACATACCCTGCAAAAAATCAGTAAAAAAGTTGAAAACATCTCTTTGTGCATCCAAAATATAATAACAAATCCTTCCTGACTGGATTAAATTGTGTTATTTGAGTAATAATAAGCCTAAACTTGTAAAATAAAAGGGTAGAACTTGTCAAAACATACTTTTGCATCCAAAATATAATTCAAAACACATCTAAATTGTGTTATTTGAGTAAACCAGAGAATAATCCTGTAAACTTGGAAAAAATCTCTCTCTCTCTCTCTCTCTCTCTCTCTCTCTGTGTGTGTGTGTGTGTGTGTGTGTGTGTGTCTTTGAAAGTCCAAAATGTAATAAAAATGGTGCCTGAATAATATAAATAGTGTCATTTGAGTAAATATTAGGCTAAACTTGTAAAATAAACAAATAAAAGTTGAGAACACACACTTTGTGTGTCGAAAATGTAACTAAAAATCTTTACTGAACAGATAGAATTGTGTTATTTGAGTAATAATAAGCCTAAACTTGTGAAATAAACAGATAGAAGATGAGAACACACACTTTGTGTGTCGAAAATGCGACTAAAAGTCTTTCCTGAACAGATTGAATTGTATTATTTTCGTAATAATAAGCCTAAACTTGTGAAATAAACAGATAGAAGTTGAGAACACACACTTTGTGTGTCGAAAATGTAACTAAAAGTCTTTCCTGAACAGATAGAATTGTGTTATTTGAGTAAAAAAATAGGCATAAACTTGTAAATAATAAATTAAAAGTTGAAAAAATCTCTTTGTAAATACAAAATTTAATAAAAAATGTTGCCTGATTAGTACAAATAGTGTTATTTTGGTAGAAAATTAATATAAAATTGTAAAATAATAAGTTAAACGTAGAAAAAATGTCTTTGTGAGTCCAAAATTTAATAAAAAATGTTGCCTGATTAGTACAAATAGTGTTATTTTGGTAAAAAATTAATATAAAGTTGTAAAATAATAAATTAAACATAGAAAAAAAAATGTCTTTGTGAGTCCAAAATTTAATAAAAAATGTTGCTTGAATAGTACAAATAGTGTTATTTTGGTAAAAAATTAATATAAAATTGTAAAATAATAAGTTAAACGTAGAAAAAAATATCTTTGAGAGTCCAAAATTTAATAAAAAATGTTGCAAATAGTGTTATTTTGGTAAAAAATTAACTTAAAATTGTAAAATAATAAATTAAAAGTTGAAAAAATGTCTTTGAGTCCAAAATTTAATAAAAGTGTTGCCTGAATAGTACAAATAGTGTTATTTTGGTAAAAAATTAACATAAAATTGTAAAATAATAAGTTAAAAAATTGTAAAAATATCTTTGCGAGTCCAAAATTTAATAAAAAATGTTGCCTGAATAGTACAAATAGTGTTATTTTTGTAAAAATAAGAATAAGCTGTGAAAATGTTTGACATAAAGTCAAAGTTTGGTAAAAAATAAACTCAAAATTAAGTTAAATAGCACACAGTAACATACATTTACTACCTAAATCAATAATCAAAGGGTCCTAGGTTCGTTACCCCGTGATAAAAGCAAATGGTGAAAACTGTAGACCCCGTCCCTAATAGCTCTCCCTTCTTCATAGTACAGATAAAAAAAACCTGCGCTAAAGCGTCCTGTGCCTTGAAGGCAAACCTGAGCGGAATATTAATTGGCGGCGGAAACCGGTTCTACAAGCGACGCATAGCTTCAAAGATTTGACCCTTGCTGCGCATTTCCAGACATCCTTTGTTGTCTGGTTGAATCCCTCCCCTGCCCTACAGTATTGCATAGCTTTCCCCTGTTCTTGCGTACTGGTTAACCTTGAAAAAACCGGTTCTGATTGGTCAATCGGGTTCTTTGTTTGTTCTGACGTTGTGACGTCATTTGACCTTGAACGCACACTCCCCAAATTCCTTTCTCCTCTACCTGCGCGGAGTTCAGATTCTGAGACAGTATTCTGTCTAGCGTCTGAGATCATCGTGTTTCATAACTTAATGAAATTATTGCATAGTACTAATTAATAATATTACATATCGCGGGTTCGAGTACCGGGACCGTCCCCAATCGTAATTGGACCTGTACCTACACCCATTACCACCGTTCATAGCGGTTCATAAACCATAGAAAACTTATTTTCAATATTATAAACATTAATATTAACATTTTATACATTACATACTTTGCAGTAATGAATATAAAACCATATGCATAGCGTTTAGTACCTCTAATTACCTTCTATATACATATTTTTCATAAAATAAATAATTATATATTCATAAAAAGTTATAAACATGCAAATACATAAATGTAAAGTATTCTAAGTACGCGCAAATTAATTAAAACCCGTGCAAATTAGTTATAAGTACGTGCAAATGAATTGCGAATATTAAATAGCAACATCCGTTAGCGGGGTCAACATCTACTTCCGTCATTGTTGTGCAAGCACGAGAATCACCGTAAACACGTTTCAATTGTTCTAACTTCTTTAACGTTTTTTTCGCTTCTCACAACAATCAGTCAAAAGTTACGCTGTTTTCCAGAATGTATGTACTTAAACTCTGCCCTTAAAAAGTTGTGTTTGTCTATTGATTGCTTACCAGAGTTGAAAGCGAGCTTCCAATTATGCTCTAGTTTCCACAAAAGTGTAAATCTGACATATGTAATAGTAAGTGAAACTTAGGATAATCGCAGTGAACTTCACGATATTTTCAGTACTTTCCCAATACATTCCCATCCTAGTCGATCTTCCCTGGAAGATACTGACATCCCGTATAATGAGAAATTCGAAACTACTGTTGAGCATATCTTTGGCTTTACTGGGAATATTTCTGCATTTTTCATGACATTTTTCTCAATTTTTATTGCATAATTACATACATATTTTGCAGTTTTATTGGACATATATTCCCGGGCCCTAGTTGTGACATATTGACAGTATTTTTGTAGAAAAAAATTATGTTTTATCAGTTTCATCATACAATCACCATTCACCCTCATCGTCGTGATTAGTGGATGAACCTGGTTGGAGAACTCTCACAAGGAAAGAGCTATGTCGGGAATCGAACCGGTTGCCCTCGGTGACGAAATCGTGAGTCAACAACTCAACCAGCGAAGAGTCTTCCAATCATTATTACCAATACGAATTTAGTGGAATCGGATTGCCGAACAATGTTTCACTTTCGGCGGAAAACATGCCCTTCGGGGTTCAGATGCTACATTCATTCCCGATACAAAACGATCCGTGATCGTCTGTAATGACGTCATCAAGGTGGTGAAAATTCTGTTCTTGAACCTTGTTACTTCATTAAAGTGTGTATCGTGAAAAGGTATCCTGGGATCTTATTTTCTTGCAAGTTGCAGTTTGCAACTCTATTATTAAATTTAAAATATCCACTTGATCATATTAGGTATGGCAGTCACTGTGGCCGCCAGAAGTCTTAGAATAAGCATATCAAGTCAGGGGCGCCAACTTGTCAAACTTATTGGGAGGGGGGGCTCTGATCACTGAAATAATTAATGAAGGACTCACTCTCTCCCTCTTTTAAGTTTTGGCCTCAGTGTTCGGAATCTCATAAAAGCTAGGGGTGTGCGGAATCCCGAAAAGTCGGGACCGGGATCGGGAAAAAAATTCCCGTCCCGATCCAGACTTCGGGAAATTATTTCACGACTTTTCTGGATCCCGAGCAGTCGGGAAATACCGAATGCTCATTTAAAACAGTCGTTATTTCTCGACGTTTTCTGCATTGTCAATTTCTGGAACTTATCGTAAATTGTTAGTTTTTAATCCAGAAATCACTTAAAGTGAAAATGACGTGTAGAATTCAAGATTTTCAGAGCTTCTGGAAATTTCGAACATTTCCCGTCCCGATCCCGTCCCGCACACCCCTAATAAAAGCCCATGAATGCCTCAAAAATATCATTTCTTCATATTCATAGTTCTAATGCAGAATATTAATTGTCCACGGATGGATATGTCACAAGTTTCGTCAACCATAATAGCAAAATATTCCCGACTTTTAATATCTGCTACCACGGAGCGCAAAAACAGATCTCCCTAATATATCAATGATCTCGTTCTGAATGTCAACTGAGAGCCATATGAAGCCCGAACGTCCCATCCACTACCCTAGCACATCGTCTTTTGGAACTCTTTTTAGTAAAAATTTTAACAATAACTACTCATAATTACATACTTAGTATATAGTAATAAGTCATGTATTTTGCTGTCTCTGGTCATAGCCTCCCAAAAGTTGATGGTTTAGCGGTCTCAGCCCCCCAAAGTTAATGGTCTAGAAAATTTCAAATGTGTATTTAAAGTTAAGTTCATGTGGCACAATTCAGAGTAAACTTTAAAAGAGAAGCAAAATAATACATTGGATCCTCGTAAGCAAAATTATTTGGGGGGCTCTGTCCCCATATCGTTAATATTGGGGGGGTGAGCCCACCCAAGCCCCATGGAGTCGGCGCCTATGTATCAAGTACATGATCAATCCCTACGTTCTGCAGGTTACAGAATTCAACGGTGTTACCAAAATTAATGTCGGACTCAGTTCATGAAGTAGAGTCTTACATCATAGAACAACGTCACTAGATCCTGCAACGCGGAACTTCAATAGAAAAGTATTAGATCGTAGAGTTAGAAAAGACATGCAGAGAAGCTAGTATTTCAGGATCTAGGTATCCCTTTTTTGTTAGGGGTGACTGTACCTACATCAAAAGCACTGAAAGGTAAAAAAAAAAAAAAAACACTTCAGAATAACAGGAGACGACCAGATCCTCCAGGGACCACTTCTCTTGTATCCACTCTATCGGTTTTCTATAGCCCCTGTCCATGGAGCGAGAGAAAACAATTGGTCATCTGCGGTTTGCAGCCAGTTAATCAAGCCCTTCGGCCCCGCAGTCTGAGGCATAAATTGCTTACCATAACGTATAGAACGTTCGGCAACAGCTGCCTCCATTAATTGAAAATAAAAAAGTAAATTGGAAACGCCTCACAGTATAAAAAGTATTTTGAGCACCATTTGAATATTAACGAGAACATAAAATATAATGAGTTAGATTTCTTTCTCTCCTTTTCAGTAATTTTTCTTCCTGTTTTTCTCTTGGGAGTAATCGCTAGTATGAGGATAAAATGATGAAACAAATGAGGAGATATTTGTATTTTTGTTATTTATCGTGCCTTTTATGTTACTTTTGCTAATCGTAAACATGAGGATGAGTGGATATTTTATGAAAGAACAGTCACGAAAAAGGTTACCCATCCAAAATCCCAAAGCCGGGATTCGAACCCAGAAACTTCGGTTGAAATCACAAAGTCGATCACATAACGCCCTCGGCCACTGAGTCGGCAAATGAGGAGATAAACTTGGACTTTTCCGGGGTTCAAACTTTGCACTTTCCACTGGCCACTACGCCACTAAAGTCATCCGAAATAAAGGGTAATGGTACCTTAACAAATTTGAAAAATTATTTTTGTGTAAAATACAAAATAGGTATCCTTTTACGTATGGGGTTTCTTAATATGTGATGACCTTATATTTTACGGCGGGCTTACAAGTACTTGCTACAGTTGGTCTGCGTTAGTCCTGACCATGGATGCTATTGCGCATGCGCTAACTTGTTGATTTGTCGTTCTAAGTTTACTTTATGCACAAAAAGGCTAATCGGGACTGGACCTACAGTTTAAAGTGGGATCCGATCCACTATGTGCCTCCACCGGGTATCGAACCCGGGACCCCTTGATTATAAGGCAACGACGCTACCACTGCACCTTCGGGGAGGCTGCGCATGTGCTAACTGGAAGAGTCCATTGGCAGAATAGGGGTGACGGCTACAAGTGCAACGCTGGTTCTGCGAGAGTCGTATTTGTTCCACTCGGAAAGGGTACATACAACAGACATCAGAAACCACAAAAACTGAGTGATTATAAGATGTCGAAAGCGTGCAAGCGGAAAATGATGTGAAACTGACAGCGTAATTGCCGACGTTCGTGGCAGAATGGTTATCACAGCGCGCTACGATACCAGGAGTTTGAATCCCGGCATGGGCATATGAGTGCCCTTTCAACCATCTTATCATATCATCGCTCGTCCTCATTGCCACGATTAGCCAAAAGTGGCAGAAAAGCGACACGAAATAACAAGAATCCGGTCAAACCAGTCCAGTCTTGCGAATTCTCCTACCTATTTTCGCTTCCTCATTTGGAGTTGACTTCTGAAATTGTGCTATTCGTAGGCGCTGAAGGTAAAAAAATACATTCTTTCCGTTAGAGTTGAAGCTGTAATTTGAATGCTACTTAATACAAATTCTATCATCACTTTTGAAATGGCAATATTTTGTCACATTTGCTTTTCACAAGAAAGGAAATTTGAAGCAACTAGCTTTGATAGTTCTTGAAGAGGCACAAATTTTTGACAAGTCTGTACATTTAATAGCACCCTAAATGTTCCCAATTTTCATGTGAATTTGCATTTAGCGTTCATTTGTGTTTGCACAGAGAAGTGGAGTGTGATTTAAAGAAATTCAAATCAATCTGCTATAATAAACATGTACTTTGCAAGTTGCATGATCGCATTCGATATGTTTAACAGCAGACATTGAATGCAATCCAGAGTGTGTTGAAACTTATTAAACTATATTACAAGCATACACATATAATATGATTAATTGGTACTGTGTATATCATAACCTTTGATGTTAAATTGGTTAAACCATTTTCCTTACAGAGAAAATAACAAAATTGGCATTTTGAAACTTAATTTCAATACGACAATAACTTGTTACATAATTTGTGTCATCTATTAACGGAATTGGTTCAATCTCTAGTAATTAACTTAATGTGTGAGGTTTACGTATGATGCACCTGAAACCTAACATGCAACCCGCACAGTGGAAGTGAATAAACTGTTGCTCCTTGTCTCTGGCCAAAGGACCCTAATAATGTGATCCATAGGATCTGTCTCTATAGATGCTTAGTGGTAAAGAAACACATTTCTTCGCTCGGCAAATGCATACCAAAAGAAAATATAATAATATTAAATATTCCGGGAGATAACAAAGTTTGTCCTGGAGACCGAGTTCGATCAGAGAAATGAGGAACTCACAGATATGCTGTAAAAAGCCTGGCCGCTTTTTTATTTTGCTTGTAATGTAAATTATCATGGTTTCTCATTCCTAAACTGATAGTTACTTAAACCTAATTACACTTAATTTAATTTAATTAAAAGCCTGGCCTCGTGGTGGAGTGGTTAACACATCGCGCAACGACGGCAGGGGCCCCGGGCTATAATCTCGGCCTGAGCATAAATGTTTCTGAATGTCCATTCATCAATTTCATCATATCATCACTCATCCCCAGCTTCGCAAATTAGCCAAAAGTGGCATAAAAAGCGGAAGTAAAATAAATAAAATCAAACCAAACCAATTTAATTACATATCATATGTAACGTACTTTTTAAAAATATTAATATTGTTTTATTGGTATTATAATTTCATGCCCATGACATCCTCCCCGTGAAGTTTCATGCCGCCCACCCCCACCCCACCATCCGGATTAAAGTGGCTGAATTCAATACTGTTTGAAACGGTGAAGGAATTAACAAACTGCTTCAACCACCTTCCCGTGCTGAGCTAGTTGGGTTAGAGACTTTGCTTTTAAACGGTTTGAAAGGTCCAAAACAGCACGCTCCTGCCATCTAGGTTTAACCAATTGAACCTTGTTCCCTGATCGCAAGTGTGTGTTCATAGGCAAATAACGCATAAGACAGAAATTGATCAAGGAGTACCAAAATGATAAATTTAATTTTGATGCTTCTCGAAATTATAGTAGATGAAAATAGATAAATGTACTTTGCATCTAGTGCCATAATGTCCTGAATTTCCTAGTGGTCCATAATAGGCATACTTCCTCGACCTAGTGGATTCCACCAAGAGTTAAAATTTTCAGCTGCGCGGGAATTAAAATTTACCTTATAACCGTTAAGTGTCGAAGGAAAAAGATGTTTCGTCTCATTTTATTAGGTGCCCCTTCCCCGCCTCCCACAACTTTCATCTGAACCTCCCAACGAGTTCTCTCGACTTTATTGCCTACAAAGAAGAAACAAGGCTCGCTCTCTCAAAAAGCAATAAAGAAAAGGCATTTCCCCAGGATCCCAACTAATGAAGCAACTGATATCCACTTTGCGTAAAGTACAGAAGTGGGGGGGAAGGGGGTGACTTACGTAATTCGAAATAAACTACTTTCGTTTCCATCTTCGCTGGTTAAGGATGCAAAAGAGGTTCCATTTTTAACCCTGCTGACACAAAATATCAGCACCTTTAACACGTGCGGGTGTGCCCTTGTCAGAACGTACCGTATATTCACGTGCATATTATTTCTACACTTGATCTGAAATTGTTTTCTTTAACCCTATACGCCAAGATAGACATATTGATTGACTGAGTTGGTGTTTTAAGTCCACTATATACACAGTAAGTGCGCTACTCTACACGGGACTGGACCTATACTTTAAAGTGGGATCCGAACCAATAAGTGCCTCCACCGGGAATAGAACCCAGGACACCTTGATTACAAGGCGGCGACGCTATCACTGCGCCATCGGGGAGGCCTTATATGCGAAATAATTCGTTAAATTTCTGTATCAAGTTCACATGACAAGTTAAAATTACATACTTTTTGCATAGCCTATTTTAAGTTGGAAGATTTTTCGGGCAAAAACCCGCTTGACTGACATAATAATAATAATAACATCAAGAAGAAGAAGAATTATTAAGAAATATTTATATTCTTAGCGTCTCATCATGAATTCCATCATATCTTCATTAATAATCATCTTCGCGATTAACCAAAAGTTTCAGAAAAGCGAAGTAAAATAAAGTCAACCAAATCAAATCAAATCATCAAATTATTTTAAAATATTAAGTTTTTTAACACCTGCCATGATTGAAGAATAATCATTGATAATAATCTGGGACGACATTACTCGTTCGTGGCAAATTTTATCAAGGTAATTTGCCATTGTTGCTCTATAGTTGCTCATCAAATTTCGCATTTGTATCTTGAGGATGAATGAAGGCAATGGATATATATTGCACAGAGCCTACATGGCCAAGCACAAATTGACATTGTTCAACGTAGTTCTAGATTCTTTCGGTTTCAAGATGATTTTGTAAAGAAAACTTTATGCGACTTGTTTAACATATGGCATCTACCACTAAGCATCGAACGGAAAAGGAGTTTTAAGGCATCATAAAAGTGACTGTAAATGTAGGATACAGTTCACAACAAGCTATAACGTGGTTTATAATGGAAATAGCCTTGCTTTCCATCTGTTCCTGACGTTTTCGCTTTCGCGGCTGGGATGTCGTTTAAATAGGATTACTCGCCTCAACTCCACTTGGAGCTCGAAACAGTTAACGTTATCCTGAACAGCGCCCACCAAAGACGCGGCTTCAAGAAGTTAGCGACCTCTCTCCACGTGGAAGCTGAAAATTGCTCCAAGTTACTCCCACGATTGCGAAAGCTGGCGCTCCTGTCGACATAAACCAACAAGACTGTCAAGACCAATCCCAAGCAGGGAAAACTGTGGGAATTATCTCCACGTGACCTAACGATATGCTTGTCCGCCGAGCTAAATCTCTCTGACACCATCGTAATTTTAGCAGGATCCAAATTGAGCCCTGACATCATAAACGATCGCGAGGATACTTATGGTGTTTTGAACACCCCCTTTTATCGGGACTGTACAGGTGGTACGCTCCCGTTGCTAAATTGACGAAAGAGTGAGCAATTTCCTTGAGCGAACGCAACCCACACAACAGCTGTGTTGGGCGTGTTGCAGAGCTTCTTAAGAAACCCCTGACAAGGAGATGAAAATAACACCATGAGATAGTTAAGCGTATATATAACTGCTGAACAAAGTAATTTTGCTTTTTTTCAAACTGATTCCTTGTGTTGGTTTCCCAGTGTTTGAACCTGACATGTTTAAATTGCAAGAGGTTACGCAAGTGAGCTTAATTTATGCGTTTTCCTTGAAAAATGTATGCGAAAGAAATTCTTAGTAAAATTTGAATGCAACCATTTTGATCTACATGTTAACTCAAACTGGCCCATAGTTTGAGGTGTAATTCGAAATCAGAGGAACGTGGTGGCTACCTGAAACCCCTCGATTACAAGACTACTACGAAATCAGTTTGTGATAGATACAAGAAATAGAATGCCGTTTGAATGTCTTAGGAGCAGTCTTCCGCAGTTTTCACTCTGATACTCTGATTTTTACCTAATGCCGTCTACCGACAGATTATTGATTATGTAGAGAAAGCAGACAAATTTAGACCTTTAGCAAACTTTTATAAGCCATATATATATAATTATATATATATATATTATATAGATATATATATAATTCAAAACTAGGTGAGCTGAAAAATAAATCTAATTTGTAGTAGCATGTTACTTGTGTTGTTAGGAAGAATGTGTTATGTGAAGAGTATAAATTCTTCAAGCGCATATTAGTAACAGTTTTATATATTATTTTGATGTTTTCTTAATTATTCCCAAACATTTTGAGTATACGAGGTTCCCAAGGTGTTATTCCGTCATATGAATTCTTCAAATATTTAACAACTCGCACTGTAACATGTCATGATGTTTTTTAGACTTTCATGACGAAATCTTTCCTTGTGTCCCTTCCTGGTTACCGGAGTGCCGTTTCATTCTTCACCATACTTCATCGGGATGAATTCAAGATAAAAGTGGTTACCCACAAACTCAACCAAAATTATCCGGAAATCTCGATCATTTTTATTGTTTCACCCTGTATATCTGAGTGAGCAAAAGAGCCCACAGAAAATTTTGGCACCACACCGGTGGATGCATACCTAGAGTTCACCTAGCTTCTTGATGTATTGAAGCTTTCACTCTCATCCTAAAAATTTGGAAGGAGTTTCAACCTCCAGTGTGATTCTCGCGCATACTTGTGTGTGTACAAAGCACATGTGATTTGATTCTGAATAAACACACTATTCTTCGCGTAACGACCACTTCCCGAAGGCAAATATTCGCACGCAAATGCTATTTTGAACTCGAATGCGGGTCAGTCTCCCGGGATAGATGCCGACTGAAAAGTTACGCGTACATTTCTCTTGTTGGGAACGTCTGCGAACTGGTTGAAACGAAAACATCAAGATATTTTTCTTAAACCTAACAGAACTTTCAAATTTCACCAATTTTCTGTTGACCTTTTCAAGCTCCAAACATGTGAAAAGGTCAAGAAGATATTTTCGCTTTGACTTTGCTTATTGTACATCGCTTGTCTACCACTTTGGCTAATCGCGACAAAAAGGATCAGTGATGATACAATGAAATTGATGAAGGGTCACTCACAGAGAACACCCATTCCCAGGCAGGGATTCGAACACGGGACTCCTGGCGTCTTAATGCCACTGAAGCAGGTGCAATGGGGATGATTGGTGATCGGGACCACGGGTGGAGGGACAATCACAAACACGTGGCCAACACAAAGCAAATCCCCACACAGTACGTATTATACTGGCTGTGGGTCCAGTCGCCAGGCCCTCGTTATCCTGGTGGTCCAGAGAGTACTGCGTGAAAGAGGGGCTGACATATGAGTGTTTTCAGCAAATGTTACGCTGAAACATTCAAGAAGAAGATGTGAATATACGGGTAGATGAACAGTGGCGTAGCAAGGGGTGGGCGAAGAGGAGCCTCGAGTCCCATGAGGTTGATAGAAAAATGTAATAAGTGGAAGTGAGAAAAATAGGTGGAAAAGGTTATTTTTTGTGGACAATAAAATTAAAACGTTCTGTTTTTATCTAGCTTTAAATTCTAGTTTAATGTTATAATTTGAATGAATGCGTGAAATCAGAGTCGTAAGATAGATACAGACGGCTGGGCCCTAAGCCTAGTGGGGCCCGAAAAATATTAATCTCATGAAATATTTGTGCTTGGACATTTTTATCCATTTATTATTTTTTTTAATAAAAAATCACTTTGTCCTGTTTCTTCTTCTTTCTCATGACCTTCTACTTACAGATTATAATATCTTAACAATAAAAAATCTCTAACTCCCACGGAGCAAGGTGTGAGGCATTTAAATGCTTGACTTGTTTTGAACTCAAGGAAGGCATTTCTTCCTTCCTTCCTACAGCTTCAGATGCAGCTCTGTAACGAATAGGAAGATGATTTATCCTCTGAATTCCTGATCAAGTTCAAAGTTTGAGGAATATGCTTAAATCTGAAATCACCTCAACAACGTCCATAAGTGCTTTGGCAAAGTTTCTTCTCCTTGATAACTCTACACTAGAGTGCGCGTCAAATCTCCTGCATATGGCCTTGAACGGCTGAACAGCACCAGCGAATCACAGACGTGCGGCGTTGCCTAGTTCAGAACCTGTTTCACCTCGCTACTAAATCGTGTACCTGGCGCTCGGATATAAATAGATTATTCAAAGTGTCAGTAGTTCAACAGATTGAAAGATAATGAATTTGCGAGTATGTACGAAAAACAAGCGTGATTGTAGCTTCTACCGTTCGATCTGTAGAAGCAATGTTGTTATAAACGTATTTGCATTGTATCCTTCTTGCTCTCCCTTCGTTCCTGTTGCATTCCGAAACTTTCCGATTAGCGAAGAGAACAGGGCACGTACGTTCCCAGTGATGATGGAAGAAGTTGACAAAGAGGATTCCGTCACCGTTCGTTTTTATCATGTATTTAGTGGGTGTGTGCAGCATGTCGTTTAGTAAACCAAGTGGTAGTGGTAGCGAGAGAAGAGGGGAAAAATACAGTGTTGTACGAATCCAGGCACGAGAGGTGATTTTTCAGGTGTACATTTTTTTAAAAAAATGTTCGAGTGAAGAAGAGATAAGTAAAATTGGCTTTAAGAAGTGCCTGGCTGTAACAGCTCAAGCGTGTGGTGTGAATCAAGCTACCGTTTCTCGGATATGTTCTGGGGAAAAGCAATGTGGATCGGGGCATGTTTCAATCACCTAGAAAGCACATTAACGTACCGAAAAGAACGACAAACTTAGATGACTTCGAAAAAGACGGAGTTCGTAGAACCGTCTTTGAATTTTACGATCGTGGCGAATTTCCTACTGCCAAAAAGATAACGTACTCTTGTTAACGAATAAGTTGACAATGTAAAACAAGAACAATGGGCCGCTTGGGTTAAACATGCACAACAATTACAGGAAAACGATTTTGTAAGGGAGATAGGTCGGAACGAAATTTTGGACCCAATTATAATACATTTGAAGGACAGTGACACAGAGGGCGAAAGTAGTGTGGTCAGTGACGGTGAAGACAACGACGGCAGTTGTTGGAGTGACGAGGAGTCCCTGGCAGTCCCTCTGGCATAATCAGGTATATTCTTTTCTCCAATTGAGTTTATTATATGTTATATTATCAAATGTTCCGAGCTCGCCGTGACAAGGCGTTTCGCTCAACCACGCTGTCTCTTTTCCAAGTGAGATTTCGACTTGGCACCCCTGCAGTGGGCTGCTATTGGCTATCGCCATATGCAGGAGATTTGACGCGCACTATAGCTTCCAGTGTTCTCTGTACCGCCTTCTGTTTGTTTCTCACTCTTCCAGTAACAGTCACGACAGACTTTCTCAAAATTGAAACTTGCGAACTCCTGGAATCTAGTGTAAAGTGGCGGCAAATGGGTTTCAAAACCGGGGGGGCAAGGTGCCAAAACTGGTGAGGGGCAAATACAGTATATTTTCCTTTGTATATAAGGTTTAGCATAGTGCGTATGCAAAAGTGGCGAAAAGTGTGGGGGTCAACAGCCCCCCTCGCCCCCCTAATCGCCGCTACGTGTAAGAGTAGTATGATTCAGCTAAAATTTAGCGGATTCAGTATTCTCTCTGTTGAACTTCAAAGGGCAAGATCTAATTATATTAAATAAATATTAATCATATTTTCGTCAGGAATTTATTATTATTTAAATATGATAATCTGCTTATGTATCCCTGGAGATTTTGTATCGATTCACATTGAGATTTCAAATGTAAAGAACGGACGGGGATCTCGCATTCTATCTCGCCCAGGGCCTCGCGAGACGTTGATACGCCACTGTACATGAATGGGGATGAGCCAAGTGTGAGTTTTGCACGAAACGTATACTACCTAGCTTGTACCCAGTCGTGGATGCTAGGATTTCAAAAGTCTAACTAACTCTATGACTCTCCGCTCACGAAAGGCACTTAATAAATTTATGAACCCCTCTCCTATACAATGTAGGAATTCGTGGGTGCATCTTACGGTTGGAATTCTTGACACTGCCAGTTTCATTTAAGATTTAGTAGGGTGCGGAGGATGACCTTTCTGTAGAGATACTGAAAGATTAACCCCTTCAGCCTTGTAGCGAGAGAATTATACAGCCTAGTGCACGTTGAAACTTCATGCTTTAAGAATGACGAGGATCTGTCGCCTAGATCCACAGGAAGTGCGATTTTCTTTGTTGTCGGTACCTCCCCGATGGTGCAGTGGTAGCGTCGTCGCCTTGTAATCAAGGAGTCCCGGGTTCGATACTCGGTGGAGGAACATAGTGGTTCGGATCTCACTTTAAACTGTCCAGATTAGCCTTACTGTGCATAAAGTGGACTTAAACACAAATTCAATCAATCAATCAGTCTTTGTTGTCCTGTGCAGGGAGAGCATTTCGCTCCAGCGCCAAATAGTTCGCACGGACGACGCTAGATAGCGTACGGAATTGAGATATTCTTCACTCGAGCGAATAACGCTCGAACAGGCAAAACGAGCGGTATACGCTTGAAAACCAGTAGTACATGCAGAATCGTAAATTGTCTGTGGTAGTGGACACTCAAATATGGATTGTGGAATGAAAGACGCCAACCTTAAGTAAACATTGTCATTATTTCCATATTAACATGTAGTTTATTTAGTGTGAAAATTAAACAGACGATTATGGGCTGAAACTGCCAGAACGTGTCTAAGATTATTGTCACATTAAAATGATGTTCAATTCCAAATGCTCAAACGTCAGATACTCGAACGAATACGAGAAAGCGAAAGTGGTACCATGCAGTACTAAGCGTGTTATATATCGTGGTAGAAGAACCAGACGAAGGTAACTCCAAAAATGCTGTTTTCAGTTTTGTTTAAGTAAGCTCCTCTGGAGAACACGTGTCTCCAGTTTAAATGAATATATGTGCATGCTTATCTCTAGGGAATGGATTTTAACGTGCAAGATTATGGTCGGGGAAGGAGAGGAAAAACGTTCTGAAAATGTTTTTAAAAAAGCGCTGATAAAATGCCACTCGTATTCAGTTCTAAACCAGTTGCATTAACATTCTATATTCACCTCTGTAGCAAATAACATAATTAGTAATTAGCCATATATAGCTCTTGTTCTGCTCTATAAAATGAGACTATAGGATTTTGTGTACTTGCTCAAGAAGAGTGAAAATAATTTATTTTTCGGTCCAATTCTTTAGCAAGACATGAAAGATAAGGAAGTAAATATGTGCTGAGGCATCAAAGAGGGGGGAATAAAGGGGATAAATGTTCTAATCTCACGAAAAGGTGCAAAATGGGTGCAGCAAAGTGTGTTCACTTGACTTGATTTCATGTCCTAAAATACATAACTCAAACCATCAGTATGGAAACAGCTGTATTTTTGGAAAGGTGTTGCACCTTAAAATCCGTCCCCTAGTTATCTGACTTCTGTAATTGGATTCATTGAATGATTGATTTTATTTTACTTCGCGTTTTGTGCCTCTTGGCTAATTTGCGAAGATGGGGATGAGTGATGAAATTGATGAATGGACATTCACAAACAACCATGCCCGAGCGGGATTCGAACCCGGGACCCTCTGTAATTGGAGGTTCTATCTCTGTTGACAATAGTAATTGATTAAATTCTATTAATGTGCTCTGAAACAAAAATTCAACTTTCTACCGCGACGAAAACAAGAAATGATACGTGAAATGTAATCTTTTATACCCAGCCACATGTATGTTTTTCTCCCATACGCAGAATAAAAATGACCAAAGTCCCAGAATGCAAAGCATGAAGTCACGATTCCTGCAAATTGCTTGCAGTTCCTCCCGGCAACAACCTTTACTCACATCCCGCCCCAATTTATAACAACGTCACGTATCACCGTCAGAAAGACAACATCGGGCGAACAGCAACCGATTGATTTTCCCTAGTTTTGTGGGCGGCTTTAAATTGGCGAAGCTGGACTTCAGCCAACGCTTAAGGAGCCATTTGCATCGGATTTTCTTCCCTTGCAAAATGTTACCTTAAATGTATATATATGAAAGTTGGCTTCAATAACGCACGAGTCGGCAGAATTTCGCCTCTGTAAGAATCACGTAGGATACTATATCAAGTTTTCCCCCCACTGGATCGCGGTGGAATATCGTATTTCAATAATGCATAGGATTCTAGTCCACTGCCTAATCTGTTTTCAGGTACAGTAAAGACGATATTCGTGTTCTCATGAGTGAGATGTTAGAGTTAATTGGTCGACTTTCGATCTCGCCACCGAAGTTCGAGTAACGGCTTGGGCATGTGTTATTTTTAACTGTCCATTTGTCTCATCACCAGGCCTCGGATAGGCCTTAAAAAACTTAAATTACGCTAAAAAAATCCTCAAGTATGTTCCAAAAATGTTAAAATGGTTCAAAATTACTGAAAAATACTAATTAGGTACAATAGTTAACACAAAATTTCAAAGATCCGTAAGAAATTTTTATAGTTATACATATCAATCAAATTAATTTTCAAACCAAATTTTAATTTGTATACATCATTTTCAAAATTATCAACAAATTATTGTATTGTGCTGTTAGCAAAAAGTACTTGATGATATGAAGAATAAATTACGTATGTATAATTTCCTTCACAATATGAGAGTGGCTACTCACCGGGAATTCCATGAATTCCGGGAATTATGCATGAATTATTGGCTCCGGGAATTATGCTTGAATTCTCTCTAAATTTTTATTCGTTGACGTAAAAAATTGAAACTTCTATTAATCCAAATCCCGCTGAATTTACGCATATTTATTAATGCCCTGAGACAAGTTTCACACAGTTTAGGTTTTTTTATCGAGGAAGGAAGAGAAACTCAATTCGTTTACTTCGTTAGTGCTCCTTTGCAGAACTAACTATCTGACAGACGGAAGATTATTGCAAGATATCTTGAAGTTGATTAGGAAAATTTGAGTTTGAAATTCTTGTACAATTAAAGGTTTTCTTAGATTTTTTATATATCCCGTAACATTTGTGACTTGTGTTTGTAGATGTATAATATTTCGATTCTGAGTGTGTGAAATGGAAAATGTACACTCCGCATCTTAAATTAAATATTTTGAATATATATATATTTAATGTTGAATTGAATTTAATTAGAATTTTGAATACATTAGAATCACTTGCACACTTTACATTTTTAATATATTTGCATGTGTATGTGTGTGGGTGGTGAGAGGCTGTAATAAGTAAGACTGAAATAGAGAAAACATCTGTTTGTAGCCTTGAATTTTTAGAAAGTTCACATTGAAAACTGGGAATTATGCTTGAATTTTATCATGGTCCTAGAGTGGCTACTCTGAATACATAATAATCTTTTTCATGTTATCCACAGTCAAACATCCACCTCCAATCTGCAATGATCATCTTACATGTTAAAAATGATATTTCAACAAAAAGTGCAAATTTGAATCCCGAAATATTACTTTGCAAATCACCAAAATGACGAGAAAATGAGCAAGACCAGACGGATCAGAAGTTTGTACTTTTGTACAGTTTTGACTGTGCAGGTAACTGTGGAGCCAGACATTTCGGTTTGTGTTTTAAAAAAAATCGTGCAGGGAGAGAAATCGACGGAAAGTATGTTTCAAACACGTTAATCTTGAATTATTTCGGTACAAACAGAGCAAATACCTTTGTATGATAAAAAAACATTAAAAATCGTAAAAAATATATAATGACCTAAACAAAAGGTTTAATTTAGGCACATATACCTAAAATAGGTTGTAACAAGCAAAATAGGTTATTTTGGACATTATAAAAATCATTCCTTATAAAACCTAAAATTCGAGGTCTCATCACTCAACCTCATCATCGCAACTAGTCAAAAACTGGCAGAAAAACGACGTAATATAAAATGCAAATGTGGCATTCGTTGTCAAACTCTATTCCAGCAGTCTTACTCCTCTTAGCGATGACCAACAAAAGACCCTTTTCATCTCGATCCTCCTAGTTTTGTTCCCCCTCACTCACCTTCCCGCTTCCTGTCGAGACCTCTCTCCTCAACAAAATCGAGATGCAAGTTCAGACAAGTCTTGGCATGATTCTACCCGCACCGCTGGGATATGTTACGCTTTGTCCTATCTTGTGTCTTTTTGAAAAAATATTTATGTATTATACATAATTACGTTAGAAGGTAGAAGGTAGTTTACATGTTATTCGTTTATTATAACATTTTCGTTTGCTTTTGTTTCTATTGTGTGGTGTGTTAGGAAAGAAGCAGGAACAAGGAAGTGTAAGCGTCACCTAGAATGCGGAGCGGTGCTAATGTAAGATGTGGTAAGGTTGTTGACGTAGAGAGAGAGGAATAATCGGGAGTTTTAAAGGAAAAGGAACAACGATGAACGGGGAGTTGCATTAGAGCCGGCAATGAAATAGAATCCATTCAGGAGAAGGTCCTCAATCATCGCAGGTAAATTATACCAACCTATCACCTAAATGTGAATCTGTCTGTTTTACCAGTTGTTTAGAAATGTGGGAATAAGTCGACATTAATTACCTATCTCAGCCCTTCCTAATTTAACAATTAACTTCTTCTTTAACTGTTGAATTTCCCCTACAACTCCACTAGAATATTTAAAGGTCACTCTTCGTTTAAAATAGTTTATTTTTGATCATGTGCCAAATCACAGCAATTAAAATAAATGTCTTATTAAGTATAGAGACAGTATTTTGTCTGTCCCACCCGTGATACAGAATTGTTCATATAGCTATAAATGTTTGGAAAGTATTGTAAAAATTCAATCAAAAGTGCTCAGTTTCATATTTCTTTGAACAGAAACTGAATGAAAAATGTTGCTTAACTATCGGTAGAATATCAAAAATGTAGTCCGTGTGTCCAATCCGTCACAATGGAATGCTCTAAATGCATTCTCGCTAGATTATAAATTATAAATGTCCTCACCATACGTCTCACTGAACACGTAACTGTGCAAATCACAGTTAACGCCTCTTTCCTCTAGAGAATAAAGCTTCAGTGAACTAGGAAAAGGTCAGGAAATACGGATTGGCCTTCTAGCAAACTAATTGGCCAATCAAGTTTATTCAAATCAGTGGAGCAGATATTTGATTGATGTTTCGGCTCACAAAACGTCAGATTCGAATGTTTTATATTTTCCGAGGCATTGATTGATTTATTGGTAACCGTAGATTTATTTAACTCCGTTGAACGCGTAGGCACATCTGTTTCTTTCAGTACACTGCGTCATATTACCGCAGCTTTGGGTTCCAGTACATTTTGACATGTTATTACGTCTCGCAGGGTTACACTACCCCAGCCTCTAAATAGGTTCGTGCGTAAAGGCAACCGAAGCGTGGTGCTGATTACAATAGCTCCGCGACGTTCCCTGGTTCTAGTCCAGCGTGGGCTTGGTGTTCTTTGTGAAAGTTCATTCATTAATTTCATGAACCCATTACTCACATTCATCGTCGCGATTTGTCAAACCAATCAATCAATACAATACACTTATAAAAGTTTCATTGATTGATTTCGTCCATTTTACCTCGCATTTCTGCCACTTTTGGCTAATCGTGAAGACGATGATGAGTGATGATATGGTGAAATCCATGCCGAGATTCGAACCTTGGACTCCGCGCCGTGCTAACCACTCCGCCACGGAGCCCGGCTGAAAGGCAGTGAGCAATACCTCTAAACATGAAGTATCGATGAATTAAATTTGATGCTCCTGCATGTAAACGCGATGGAATACCATTACGCGTTTTATCTATTGTCTATAGACGTCGCGAACATGCACGTTAAAAGAAACAGTAGCTGTTGTTTCCATCGGGGCAATTTCATCAACGTCTTCTCCGCCGCAAATAAGATTCCCTAACCTCAATTTCGAAATTCGACCTTGGATGGAAGCGCCGGAACAGCGCCGAACTGGTCGCTTCACTCCCCCATATTGATCCAGCCTTCTTTTTAAACAGCATGTGCACTCGTTCATCGGGAAAACAATTTCAAATCTGGGCTGGCCATGCTATTTATGGGATTCCGCTCCGGACCTTCGAAGGGAACTTTGTTGTAGAGGATGAAATTGCGGGCAACTGTGCTCTATTTCCGAAAAACTGAGATCCTCTTTTTCTCCCTGCATATATTTCAAGTCTTGTCTTGGGTCCTCTTTATGGTCAGGTAGGCGAAGGAGAAATATACTTGCTCCGCGTTCCGAAAGTTACATTTAAGAAAGTATCTGAGTTATAGTTATAGTTGCATGGTTCAAAAAGTAACTGAGTTACAGTTACATGGTTCAAAAGTGACTAAGTTACAGTTACATGGTTAAAAAAGTAACAGTTATTACAGTTACATGGTTCAAAAAGTAACTGAGTTACAGTTACATGGTTCAAAAAGTAACTGAGTTACAGTTACATGGTTCAAAAAGTAAGTAAGTTAAAGTTACATGGTTCAAAAAGTAACTAAGTTACAGTTACATGGTTCAAAAAGTAACTGAGTCACAGTTACAAGGTTCAAAAAGTACCTGAGTTATAGTTACATGGTTCAAAAAGTGACTAAGTTACAGTTACATGGTTCAAAAAGTAACTAAGATACAGTTACATGGTTCAAAAAGTAACTGAGTTACAGTTACATGGTTCAAAAAGTAACTAAGTTACAGTTACATGGTTCAAAAAGTAACTGAGTCACAGTTACATGGTTCAAAAAGTAACTGAGTTACAGTTACATGGTTCAAAAAGTAACTAAGTTACAGTTGCATGGTTCAAAAAGTAACTGAGGTACAGTTACATGGTTCAAAAAGTAACTGAGTTACAGTTACATGGTTCAAAAAGTAACTAAGTTACAGTTACATGGTTCAAAAAGTAACTAAGTTACAGTTAAATGGTTCAAAAAGTAACTGAGTCAGAGTTACAAGGTTCAAAAAGTAACTGAGTTACAGTTACATGGTTCAAAAAGTGACTAAGTTACAGTTACATGGTTCAAATAGTAACTGAGTTACGGTTACACGATTCAAAAAGTAACTAAGTTACAGATACATGGTTCAAAAAGTAACTGAGTTACAGTTACCCGATTCAAAAAGTGACTAAGTTACAGTTACACGGTTCAAAATGTAACTGAGTTACAGTTACATGATTCAAAAAGTAACTAAGTTACAGTTACATGGTTCAAAAAAGGAAGTACGTTACAGTTACATGGTTCGAAAGAAACTGAGTTACAGTTACAGTTATATAGTTAAAATGTAACTTTGTTACAGTTACATGGTTCCAAAAGTAACTAGTTACAGTAAGATATTCCTGAAAAGGTAACCGAGTTCAAGTAACTAAGTGCCTCCAAACACTGGACCTAATATTTAAACTGAAATCCTACAATCAAAATGTACCTCCACTGGGTGTCGATCAACGGATAGTGTTTGAGTATCAGATATACTATTTGTAATTGTTTCCCTCCTACATCTTAGTTTAAGCCACATCTCTTGAAATTAACATCCTTGAATGAAATTTTAATATGTATTACAATACCGATCTCTATATGAAAAAAAATTCTACAGTTGGCAACACTTTCAAATCAGTCACCGAATTCGCTTGAATAGGAGATGCGGAACCCTTGGTCTTAGTGTTGTATCAAATATACTTATGAACATAAGTGGATTTGATTTGATATTTTACATTTTGATTTTTATTATTTAGCGTCATTTTCCTTCCACTTTTGGCAAATCTCGCTGATGAGGTTAAGTGTGGACTGTACGATGAAATTGGTGGAGGGAGACTCACAGTCTAGATTCTAAACCGGGACCCTGGTATCGCAGCGCTCTGTGATAACCACTCCTTCACGAATGTCGGCATAAGTGGGTCTGAGATTATGTAAAGAAAGTACCAAAGAGGATGAAACTGGAATATGAAACACTCAACAACTCGTGTTTCTTTCTAGCCAAAAATTTAAGATAACTTTATGCACATATAGGCTAGTCGGTACTGGACCTAGAATTTAAAGTGAGATCCCGAAACAGAGTTCAATGTTCCTCTACCGGGGATCGAACCCGGAACAAAGGTGTTATCAGCATGACATCGTTCAGGCCCAAACCGTTTTTAGGATTACGTCACAAGGCGTAGTGAAGCTTTTTCTTTCTGCTGTAATACCATATTTTTTATGACAAGTACTAAATGATATTTGAAAGAGAAAATCATCGTTTTTCCATGGCTCTTGTGTATATCCTTGCAGTTGGTGCAATGGGGCCATTCTACGAGGTGGTATCAAAAAGTTTTGCCTGTTGAGGTATAATTTGTTTAAGAATGAAAAGATTGAAACAATGAACATACATACAGTTTGCCTGTAGTGTCCTCTACTCAGAGATACCCTTCCACACAGTTGCCAACACGTTCGATGCATTTCAGCGAGCGTTTTATCCAGACATCAAAACCAGTTTGGAAAAATTCCACAGAACACTCCCTGCCTCACCGTTCAAAGCTGTTTTAACCCCTGTAGGTCCTCGAATGTCATGCCACGAAGCACAGACTTAGCTTAGACTTTAGTAGTTAAGTTCAAAGTGGGAGAAACCGAAAGTGTGGACATGACAAGGAGTGGCTGGCCATCAACGTCGTTGACCGACGAAAACCGCCACAGGGATGATGAGCTCATTCCAGAGGATAGACGCATCACCATCCAGGAAATTTCTGATGCAGTGCACATGTTCTATGGGTCACCACATGTAATGATTCAGAGTTAAGAATACCATAAAGTCTGAGCTAAGTCTGTGCTTCATGGCATGAGATTCGATGACCTACAGGAGGTTAAAACAGCTCTAAACGGTGAAGCAGGGAGTGTTCTGTGGAATTTTTCCAAACTGGTTTTGATGTCTGGATAAAACGCTCGCTCAAATGCATCAAACGTGATGGAACTATGTGTAAGGGTAACTTTGAGTAAAAGACACTACAGGCAAACTATATGTATGTTCATTGTTTCAAACTTTCCATTATTAAACAAATTATACCTCAATAGGCAAAACTTTTGTGTGTTTTCGGTTGAGAATTGAGCTACTGGATGGTGTACGCCAAAAGTCAAACCGACTTCTGTTCGTACATATACGAAGTTACTCGGTAAGAAGTCCTAGACAAACATGTACTAACAGTGTTTCGCGAAGGTTGGGAACTTCATTCGAAATTAGTAGAAGTTGTATCTACTTAGATAGCTGCATGTAAACTGAACGAAAATAAGCGATCTTGCCATGACAGTTTTCGTGTGCTTCTGTACCCTTACAAAGTTACCAAGAGGAGAAACCATGTTTACCAAGAGGTAGATTCCACATGCGAAGAGGTCTATTCTGTTTCCACAGTCTCTTTGAGATCAAACAGTCTTCTTCTGTGTGCATCATGGTCGAAACGTTTAGTAATCAAATTCTTGAAAGAACCAGCATGGGTTTACGATACTGCTCAACGTACACACGAACAGAGAATCTCAGATATTGTCATCTACGTTCAAACATGCGGGATATACAACGTGAAATTGACATAATATTGTTATCAGGGAATTCTTTATTTTCGCTTTTTTGTTTTCCAGCGAAATCCATAATCAAAAACATGAGCGTATCTACGGCCGACAAACCGGCTAAGAAGCAGTGTTACCAACCTATAACGGCCTAAATTCCTTGAAAATTATCAAGTTTTTTTTTCAAATCCCTGCATGAAACGTGAACACGGCGTAACAAGTTTCTTCTTGCATATTATTGCATCTGATGGGAGACATTTTCTATGTTAGCCATCTCTATAGATAAAATGGTAAAGCTATCCCCTGTGTATTTCCCCATTCCATGAAGGCACGTAGGGAGTGTAGGGGTAGGTAGAGCCAACACATTCGCGGTCTCTTACTGGAGGTGATGTGATCAGCACCACACTTCGGCTGCCTTTAATCCTCTTCCACATACCATTAATTATAAGCTGGGTAAATCCTAGAGCTGCTCTATGCAGGGATATTTTCGGAAAAGTTCCCACTTGAGATACACATTCGAAAGTGGTTATATGTAAGTGCAGAACTGACAACTCTACAGATATGGTCCATAATTTTTATCTGTTTAGTCCGCTTCGAGAATTAAATTGCTTGACAAAAGTTGAGAAAATTAATGTGATATATGCAACGTCGTGTGGAAACTTTCACTTAAGTTCAAAACTTCACTATTATCTGATAACGACAAGTTTGCGCTGTCACTATCGAGTTTCAACAATCTCTCATTACCACAGTACGCATTCGCAGCGCTAGCTCGGTGATCTGGAAGAAAAATCTAACCAAGTTTGATAGCTTGGATCGACATTGTACGCTGTGTTGCATAAATATATCTCAAGTTTTCCATTGTGCTCAATGAGCTGTTGATATACTGCACACAATAGTTGCCAAAAGTTCCTGATAAGTACAAAGTCCCTATATTAGATCGTATCTGGCTATTCAGATGTTAAGAGGTACAATTCTAACATAATAATTTATTGAAAAATTAAATTAAATACTTTTTCTTTTCAAACTTGGAATGAATTTGAAATTATGTTTAAAGTGATTAGCGTGCTTGGTTCGAATTCGAATCTTTCATCTACATCGTTCCGATCAATCTAGAGACTTAGGAAAAGCCGTGATAAAATAAAAATTTTAACCGTGATATTTTCACTGTCGATTGCGTAGAGAATACATCTTTTGGGGACAATTTGTGTGAGGCCAACTACAAAGGAATAAACTGAAACTCAGGATTCGAAATAAGGAAATTTGTCATATCAGGAACTGGCCTGTACTCCTTGCATGCCGACAGAAAGGTCCTTGCCATATAATTTGCTCGCGTCTCTGTATAACGTATTCTTGTCAATTTTCAAATATTTCAGGAGCCAGTTATACTACATTGTTTGTGGAACATGTAGATACCTGAGATGCATCGCTAATTGGAAGTTTAGCGTTCTCGTCTCACCGTTATGGCCACCGAAGTCTCTTTGTTTATGCTGTCAAAATTTCGGATTTGATTTGATTTGCGTTATTTAGCGACGATTTTCTCCAAATTTTGATTAATCGTGACGCTGAGGATGAGTGAATGAGTAGGTGAAATTGATGGAGAAATTGTCATAAAGAGGCTGAGATTCAAAGCCGGGATTCCGGATTTCAAGCCATGATCCTGTATGGAGCGGTTCTGGGATTCACACAGCCTCTAACAAATGGGTACCTAGTGGAAACCATAAGGGGTGAAGGCGACAGGAGCATGGTGTTGATCACAGAATCCCCACAAACGGCCGAGATTGTGAATTTCTGAGTCCCTACTTGCCCCGGAAGTACATGTCGTCTAATCATCTTTCGTACTCATCGCCACGATTAACGTAAAGAGCTAAAGAAAGTATAGAAATATAAATTGTACAATTTTAAGAACAACAACTTTCTAAGAAGTGTCTTCTTCCTGGAAAATAATTTAGTAAATCACACACGTCTGGAAGGTTTTTGACCTCTTCCACAACAATTCATACATTTCCGTAAACAAAACAGGGGAAGAAGAAGCAGAAGACAATTAGAAGCTCAAAAGAGCAAAGGACTCTTTGTCCTGTCTGAAATGAGATTTTTGCTTTGTAATTCATTAGAAGATACTGTGTATGGGTACTACAAGAGGTGAAGATGGAATAACAACTCATCTGAAGGACTGTACCTGTTGAGTGCTAGGAATTCTGCTCTCCTCATATTTCATAGCGAACGTTCAGGTTGAGGTCCTTAATTAGCATGAGGAATGTTTCGGATCGCGAAAAAAATAAGGTCCTTAATTACTAACGTTCTTCCCTTTTTTCACAGGAAAATGAAAACACGATGATTAAATGATTGACTTTGCGGAAGGTCGTAAAAACAGTTTTGTAAGAACCTCATAAAATATAATTTATTTATCCCAATCTTGTATTAGACAGGAAAATAATGAATTCTAACTATAGTGTAAAATGTAACTAATTTTAAATGTGATCGTGAATGTCACCAATTAGCTTAGCGTCCCCGAAAACTAAGGATTCGATACTAATCTAGGTCATTTGTGGCATATTATTTTTCACCCCCTCTCACCCCCATGTCGATAGGTGATGAACTTGGAGTTGAACCGCATTGGGAGTGTCACAAAAATTATGGATTCCATTCGCAGCACAGCCTGTATGTTAGACAACCCGAGCAACACTATCGTTGTGCGGATTGCATAGAGTCGCGGATGTCTGTTTGTGCTGAATTTAATATCGGTCGGTAGTTCTCGATTATATTTACATGTCACCCCTTTCCACCCCACCCCTAGGGGTTCCAGTGGTATCGTACCCCCACAGTATTTATTTCCAGATTGCAAGTGATACGTGTACCAAGTTTGGTTGAAATTGCTCCAGGTGTTCGAGAGTTATGCTGGAACAAACAAATATACACACCCACACACACACATAATCCATTTTTATATATATATAGAAGATAGATAGATAAATGCGTTACACTCATTTCACACATTAATGTATGAATATATCACGTAATATAAATTCGCTCAATGTGTAGCTAGGTATATAATTAGCATATTACCTGCTAACTTTACCTATTGCCTTGTGGGAAGCCTGAATCCCAGCCGATAGATTTCGACATTGAAACTATTAAGTCTATATGTATCGCCAGGAAGTGAGTATGAGGTGTGGCTGAGAAGAAAATAGCAATCCTGAGCTACTATAAGGGCGGTGATGTTAGTAGAGTTGGAATCGTTTGAGGGCTCCTGTGTAGCCAGATGGTTGGCGCTCTCGCCTTTGGTGCGAGCGCTCCCAGGTTCGATTCCCAGTAGGAGACCAATAAATTTCGGCTTGAATAAGTGTCGTGAGGTCAATTGGGGAGGAACTTGAAAAGGAGAAATAGCGGGCTCCGGTCTCGAGAAACAGAAACAGCGACGATGAGATTCGATGCGCTGACCGCAAAGGAAAAGCCACTTGTCAGGCCTTCACTCTGAAAGGACTCTTGCGCCACTGAGTTTAGTGTAGAGTAGAAATCGTATGAGGCTCTGCTGTCACTTGTCAAATGTAGGCAATGCAGTCATCATAGATCGACTAAGTAACCAAAATGCATCGAATCAAAAATTCGTGTATCTTCAGTACAGTGAAAGCGAAGAGGGGAATGGAGTAACACTTGCGATGCTGGAAGTGGGAGGTGTCTTTGAATTTGCGTACATAGCAAATACTATGTAGCGGAGAGTGGTGTTTTCATTATCGTCTGAAGTTGTAAGAAGCGTGCAAAAGAAGGAGTGCTGACTTATTTTTTTTTAAATTTACAAGGATGTAATGAAAAAGACTACGATCAGAGATTAGATCTTGTAGCTGGGTTTCCAATAGATAAGATTGAGTGAAATCAGGACTTGATAAGATCCTTGGAATATTTCAATATCATTCAGGAGCTGTAGATGTTGTGTTCCTGGAATCATGACTTGCATTGAACGATGGAGCCAGTTTCCCGTAGATTGATGATTGTACAGAATGATATAACACAATGTCTCCGATCAATTTGTTTGTTGTAAGTTTTCAAACTTGATAACGGAAATAAACTTTTAAAGTGTAAGGTGTGAAACATGCAGGTTCTACACTACTACCAGTCCTAAATGTGGATAAAGAGTGAAGGGAAGGTGTAAAATGACAAGCAAATTGACATGTACGCAAATTCCGCGTCACCTGTCACTTCCAAAAAGGCATGTATTACTTCCACCCCTATTGTCTCTCCCCTGTACTCAAAATCCACGGATTCTGTCGTGCGCATATTCTATGTACGCAACGTCCCCGACACCGGTAAACTGTGGTGATCCTTCATCTAAGTCTACGTACACATTGGATCCGGTTTCGGCCTAAATTTTACTCTAGCGTACACGGTAAAAAAAACAGTAGAAGAAGGAGTGCCATATAAAAGTGGGCGGTAACACTTGGCACCGAGCTACCCTGACGCGCTTACCATGTTTCACTTAACAACGATTGCAACCAAATCATTTGTGCCCTTTTTTCGGACGAATGTGGTAGAAGTGTAATGTCGTGCGCTCTTCATACGTGACCTATTGCATTATTTTGGTGATAATAGTGGACAATATAATATTCTTAGAAAGACACACTGTAATCAACAGCTATCAAAAAATCGGGAGCCGGGAGACAGGAGACTCTCTTCAACTCTGACGCCGGTGAAGCCGTTTTCGAAATTTCATCCGTCTTTTAAAAATCGCTATGGTACTGAAATATTACATCTGCTTAGACTGCGTAGATCTTCACGTAATTTGCTTTCTCTGCTGTTCAGATTTTTCCAATAGTTTCATTTGTATGTCCTGTTAAACTATTTCAAATATCCAGACAACGGAGAAAGCTGGCCACACGGAAATTGCTTGTTGATGCTAATAAATTTTCCGTCCACGGAATTTACAGCTAGAACTTATTGGAGCCGAGTATAATGCATAACCACTATACGATCCATAAACGAACCGACAATCAGTGTTACAGATATTATTTGGTAGGTCCGTCATTTTGACCAAATGTATCTATGTAAAACTAACAGACGGGCATTGCCTAAGGATTTTTATGCGCCATTCCATGTGAAAGTGGACAAACAAGGTTAATTTTATTCTTTATTCACTTGTCACCATTGAAATAAATTAAAGAGAAAACTATGCAGAATTTGAAATTATTAATAGACACATTAGTTTCATGGCTTTAAATAACATAATGTTTCAAACCTATTACTTTTTATAGTAGAAATTGAATTTTATGTGTGGTGCTTCCACTTAATTTAGTTTCATTATGACATAGTAATATACCATAAGAAAACAAAATTAATTCTAATTTCGATCTAATTGTCTCATGTATTGTTTATACCTAGGTATATCTTAAGCTCTGAAGTACTCCATTTAATTTCTGAAACAAAACCTAGCGTAACAAACTGTGAACTGTGAAGAATCTATTTATGATAATTTTCATAGCCTTTGCATTGTGCCATAATCCTACAAAGCAAATAATTTGTCACACCCGACACAGGCAAAAAATGTTTATAAATAAAGTATGTAGTAATATTTTTAGAAACTAAAAGCATCTAAATGTCCAGGAAGTTTGCTTTGTGGAAATAAATAATATTGTTTCAGTAAACTCGTATATTTCACAGAGCTTCTGAAAGACTGAGGGAGGTTCCTAAGTCAAGTCTCAGAGGTATCACGCCCGTCATAATTACAAAAAAATATACTTTCTCTAGCTGAAAATTGAGATGGAGGAGGAATATTCTCAAATAAAATAACTTTCATCAAGAAATATGAAATTACATGAATTGATAGTTACATATTTGAAGATGCTACGAAAATAATTAAAAGATGATGTAAATTTATCTGAATGTCACACTCGTCACAAGGGAATTGCCCTTATTTCAGCTTAGCTGAAATATACTTTAAATATAACACCTTAATTTCAAAATTTAATTACAAAATTGAAACACTGTCCATAACTGGTAGCATCCACCCCTAAAACGATAAAGAGTGCAAAGAAATAAGCGCGGTCGTTGTATTTCGCAAACCATAAGAAAGAGCCATCGGATGACTCAACAGGAGAACCATGTACTGGTCCGATGGAGCTTTTTTCGTTTGCGGCAAGGAGAAAGAACTGAGTGGTTTTAACCTCCAGCAGGAAATTGTTAATTGGTGTGCGTGTCTACGTGAAAGTTTTCATCTGATTGTGACTCGAACAAGTGTTCTCGGGTTACCAGCTAGGCTAAATCGGAGTTAGCTTCCAACGTTTCGAGCGCATACATTGCTATCATCATCAGGAAATGTACAAATGGAGACCAGTGTACGTTTAAATTAATCTTTGGGCTGAGTTTGGACGATCTCTTCCTATTGGCTCGCTCTGGATCCTGATTTTCTGCTTGTGTGGACATCTCAAATGAGTTTCAATGATATCACAAATAGTTAAATCAATTGCCTTATGTTTTGCAATAAGCTTTTGCCTCAGTTATGTGAATACCTTGAACGATTTCTATCATTGAAACAGTAATATCGAATGAAGGACGTATAAGAAGTAATAAAAGAACGGGATAAAGTTGCTGTATGAGAGAAAACATATGATCAGTCACTTCTCCGGAGTTAAATGTTAGTCTGGAAAAAAAATGTTTGAGAGCAAAGGAAACCCAAACGTGATGAAAACTGGAAATTCAAAAAAATCCTCTGAGACGCAATTTCTGGAGGAAATGAAAATTGGTTTCCTTGAGGCTGGTTTATTACATGAAATTTTGATGGGGCGATCTTCAGTCCTCATCGTTTCAGGTACACGCTTACCTCCATGTACAGAATTATTTGCAATTTTGACGAGCGCAATCTTACAATGTGATATTAGAAATGAGAAGAATGAATCCTTTGGATCAACTTATTCCATTTAGCATAAACATTGGATAGGCCATTATTATTATTATCCTTATTATTATTATTATTAATGCACGTGCACAATAATATAGTGCTAACTTTTCTTGAACGTTGAGTACAATTTAGTGAAACCAAAACAATTTTAATTCCATTTGATTTAACCAAAATCGTTTGTTTCTAATTTGTGATAACGATAAGGAAAAGTGGATAAATTTGTAAATTTTGTCTAAATTATTTACTAATTTTAAATAAATGAACCCTGCTTGGTTACTAAAACGTACAGGACAATGTGTTTTTTCATTATTCTAAACGAAAATTCAGTCCACTTATATGTGTATAAACGAGGACGAAAATAGGCAACGTTATGATAATAATTGTCATGTACGAGAGTTCACCAATAGATCTATAACGTTTTAGGCGTTGTAAAACCAATGCAATTTTTGCAATGCACCATTAGTTTAAAAATAACCAGCGCGTTTCCTGTAAAGATCCTTAACTATTTACCATCCCAATAAATACGAGTTCCATCTGATTGACTGAAATTCGATAAACTTCTTTGTAAGTTCGCGTATCACCTATAACTTGTACCGGAAATTTTTCGTTAAGTTTTCGAATGGTACTAATATATCCTGCGTGATACCCATCTCCATTCTTCAAAATACTCATCGGTTACAACAAACGTCATTTCAGGTTTTATGATTTTTAACCTTTGTGTTATGCAACCCAAACAACACAGTTCCATTTTGGGTCACCTATCTTTCAGGCGGTTAGAATTGCTTTGTCATGTTTTTCTCTCCTGTTCAGCGTATTAAAATGTGTACGGTGTCGATGTATGAGAAAATTATACACGTTCTGATTTACATTTAGTATTTTAATTCCATAAATTTAAAGTAAATGTGAGTTTTGTTATTTTAAACATATTCTGGCCTTGTATAAGTACCTGACTCGCTGGCCGATTTGGTTGAGTGCTTGACTCGGATCTCGCCACTGAAGGTTACATGTTTGAGTCCCGACTCGAACATGGATCTGAGGTGTAAGGGGTGATCCTTGCACGTAGTGCCCCCAATAGTCAACCTCACTTCCACGTAGTACACCATGGACCGCAGAATAACGAGGCTCTGGCGATTGGCCCCATAGCCAATATAATTTTCTTTGTGTTGTCCTGTGTTTTGTCCTTATTTGTGCTGAGTGCTCTTTTACAGCCTCAGCTTTTAACGAAAGTCACAAGATTTTATGATTTTAGTTATGCAACGTTAGAGTTCTTATGTGTAACGATAAGGGGCTGGACCCCGTATAATGTGACAGGTGCAAAATAGCCATAGTGCTGACGCACCCAAAATTTTACTCAAATTTAAAAATTTAAATTCGACCATGGATCTTACTTTGTGAGGTCCCTTCATCAATTACACTAATCGTCAATATTATTCACAGTAGCAGTCAACAGAAAGAGTCACAATATAAGCGTAAAATTAGGAGAATACAATACAAGTAGAGAAGAGAATGTGCATGTATGTATGTATTCCTATATATGCATTGGTATATATGTGTGAGTATGAAATATGTAATTTGTGTTTTATATATTGATATATAATGTGATGTTCGAGTGGTATAAAATATATTATCTCCATGAAATTATGATTACAATTTCCAACTAGAATGGTTAGTATGAATTGAATTCTACTCGTATATTTCGGAATTTTATCCCGACAGACAAACTGTTTCAGTTGGACGCGTTAAAGTTACAGTGGTGTAAGTAACTTTTTGTTTTTAAAAAGAGAGTCTGACTCACAACACTTTGCTGATCAACACAACAGCTGTTTCCTTTATCACTAGACATTAAACTGTCATCTGTTGCCAGTTGAATGAATCTCTGACTTACTTCACGTTTTCTGTTAACAGATTGACTTATCTCGATCTGGTTTCTGTGTCTAAGTCTCTTTTTTTTAAAAGTGACTTACACCACTGTAAATTTAACCAGTCCAGTTGTTTGAGCCGTGTTGAAAATCAATCTCCCCCCACCACCGAAAATCAATAAAGGAATTTTCTAATTCAAGACAGTAATATCATCCGTATATGGGTTTTCCAATGAAAACGTGCAAAATTGTTTTTGATTTGATTTTGATTTGATTTAGTTTATTTTACTTCGCGTTTTGTGCCTCTTGGCTAATTTGCGAAGATGGAGATGAGTGATGAAATGATGAAATTGATGAATGGACATTCACAAACAACCAAGCCCGACCGGGATTCGAACCCGGGACCCTTGGCGTCGCAGCGCGATGTGCTAACCACTCGGCCACAAGGTCGGGCGCAAAATTGTTTTGTTTTTCATTCTATTTAATTTACAGATGATTATTAATTACGCAGAATTCGCTCTAAAGAGTACAAAGTTCCAAATCTAAAACGGCAGAAGTAATCACAATTCGAAAGTTTCAAGGGTAAAGTCCACTTTATTCTCAGATTTACTAATCGGAACTGGACCTACAGTTTAAAGTGGAATCCCACCCACTGTGCGATGCGGCTCCAACGCTAATCTAACTCTGGATCCTTTGATTACAAGGCAACAACTTTAACACTACCCCATCGGGGAGACCAAACCACAATTCAGTGTGTGTTGCGTCATTTTCTGGTGTTGCTCCCGAAAGCTAAAATATTCATTTTCAATGCGGAGTAAAATTTGTTGATGGAAATTATAAAGACTTGAGCTGCTATTTCTCAAGGTACAAACAAGCACTTGAAAGACTTCACTTTCAATGATGAAAATTTTCTGGGAAGAATTAAATTGCTCCTTCTCGACGCCTTATTGTTGCACGAATATTGGTTCAAGACACCAATTTCAATGCCCTTAGCGGGGAATCAATGTATGTTGATAGGAAAGAGAAATTTAATAAGGCCTGTAAGTATAAAGGCGTCAAAATCTAATCGGCTTTTGATTAGATTACATCTTCTTATGAGTTCGTTGCTAAGAGTTCTATAATGATAGAAATACAATTAGAAGTAATATGGGTTTAAATTATCGATAACTATGTCACACACTGCCTTAAAGAACTAGTAATTAAAGTATTGGCTTGTTTCTTGGCGAGGGATAAATGTCTTATCCTGTAGACTTAATTGGATGCTGTCGCTTGTTTAAATATAAGTAGCATTGTCTCAGTAGACGAGCGGGGTCAACTTTGGATCTCACACCGGTTCGATTTCCGGCCAGGGCATGGGTGTTTTGTTGTGAATGCCTCTTCATGAATTTCATCTAATCACTCACTCTCATCGTTGCGATTAGCCAAAAGTACAGATAATAAATGCCTTCTAACACTACATTTAGTATCTCGACTTCAGCCTCAGTAACTCTTTATTGCAGGGCAACGAGGCTCTGGCGTCTGGACATACGGCCGGTATAATCCTTTGTAGGGCTGGGTGTGTGTTGTCCTGTATTTTGTCCTTGTTTGTGCTGAGTGCCCCTTCAGCGTTTAACTCGGTTAGGCTTATTTTAATCAACAGCCACGTGTTTAATTTAGTTATGGTAAGTAAAGGGACTTGGCCCCGTATAATATGACTGGTGTAAAATAGCCTTTAACTGCTGACGCACCTACAATTTTCAATTCAATCAATCGACTTCAGGTAAGCCGTAAGAATAGGAATAAAGTGTACGAATAAGAAGGAAAATAATGAATAAAAAATACCATATTTTAAAGATGTTCACTAACATTCAAAAACTATTAAATATTAAGTACAATGCTTTCATCTTCTAGCTTTAGCTAATATAATATCGCTCCAAAATTGTATTTTTAAAATGTTCTTTCTGTCTCCTCTTCCCTATTTTGCATGTTTCTTCGCTTGGCGTCGAAACATATATCTAACAAGTTACAATTCATCCTTGTGAATTGTATGTCCGTATATCGTTGACATATACTCCAACATATTGTAGACTTTTACCAAGTAAAAATTAATAACGGGTCTAAGATCAAGAAGACCACTTGACAGACACTAAACGACGACCTTGTCCGATGATGACGTAGGAACGAAACATGGGTGACGTCATTGTTGCGATATGAGACGAGCGGTCAATTCTCCTTCTGAAATTACAGGACTCTCGCAGCAAACAATATGCCACATGGGGGAACATTTATTAAAAGATAAATATTGTGACGAACGGGAAGTTGGGAAAATTTAATTAACAGTCAGTGGAAAATAACGTCGATAGAGAGAATCGTTAATCTTGCCACTGCAGAGTGGGAGCTCCTGTTGAACGATTTTTATTTCCAGAGTTCTACATGCACAACATCCCTCACCTAAAATTAATACGTTACCAAAGCGATTATTCTTTGTTTCTTTTAACTTTTGTATTCTTGTTGTTGAACATTCGCTTCTCTCTACCTCTTTTTGGCAGTCGAGAGGATGAGGATAAATTGTGATTACATAAAACTCATTATAGAACTAACACAATCAACACCACCGGACTCAATCAATTAGCATACTGTTTTATGTGCTAGTATGATTATTGCTTCCCTATCCTTGTTTCAAGAGGTTGTGTGTAACGTACAAGTATTGGTAGTTTCTAACGTTTTCCTCTACATCATTCGATATAGAGTAGTGGGTTCGTCGGCATGTCTGGCCATCTTGCACCCTTCTAAGTATAAGGGGGAAAATCCTCCTTGTAAAACCCTTACCTTAAAATTAAAATGGGGTGTAAATAGCCCCTTGAGAAATGTTAAAATGCAAGGTTGTAAAGGAATTTGCACAGGTCATAAAAAATAGTAAGAAAAGTCTTTAAACTTCCTCAGAAACAGTGTACAAGGCCCGCACTTCTCAAAAAGAAAAACGCATTTGCTAAAACACTGTCATCATCTCCAAATATAGATAACAGTGTGTTTGTGTGTATGTGTGCGTGAGAGAGAGAGGCAGTATGGAGAAGAGAGTAATTTAACCAGCCAAATAAATCATGAAATGCATATATTGATCAATACAGTAAAACCTCGCGTAACGGATAAGTTTTCGCACGTTTCTGTCTTTATTTCTACATTGGCTTTTGAGTGCATTTTTCTACAGAAAGCACTCTATGAGATGTCGTCACTGTCTCTGTGCCCTCTGAATCCCTTATTTGGAGTAAGGGCAAAACGATTAAGGAAGTGTGGATTGTTTACTTCTTAGCCATGACCATAAGAAGCATCCCCCATATATAGGACTTCCTGCGGTTGACACGAGGCGACAAAAATAGTCCTGTCGAAGGCCACCCCCTGAGTATAAAAACCCCAGAAAATGGATGAAAACTGTGGCAGATCAGAGTTACGGCCGGAGGCGCTGTCCAGCCTCCGATCCAAGATGACCATCCACCCAGCCGAGGCCAGGCTGTCTTCAGGCTCTTAGAAGATAGACAAGAATCTGCTGCTACAGCTCCCTAAGTATCGCTAATAATAATTTCTTTCCAAGCAGCTCCTTTACCTTAACTTTAGATCTCTTCATATATCAACTACTATTCTTTAAAATGAACCTTGTTATTGTTAACCATACTTATGCGCTTGATTGTGTCTACGCCCTACAGGTTCTCCTACTTAGTTCTAAGGCTCTACCCAAATAATAATGCATTCTCGGGTGCTCGGTGTCTTGCCCGACTTAACGTTCCGCATGGTGGAAAAAAGTCTCTGGAGACCCCCTACCATTACACTCGTTGATCCGGACTAATGGGGGATAAGTTGACTGGTTTAACGAAAGTCCGGATTAACTGAAATAACACAAAAGAACAGTAGAAAGTGCATTAAAACTCCGTTTATAGCAAACAACACGTTTATTATGGTGTATTTAAAGGGCATAGGCCTAAATACAAGTCTGCAGGAAACAGAATTGCATCAGTGGTTGACTGCCTTTTCTTTGGGACGTTGGATGTCCGTATTCTTAGCCGTTACGGAGCAATATGACGAATGCGATTGTTGACTTCTAGCCACATTTAAAAACCTTGCATTCTGTCTTATGCCTGTCCGGATTAAGCGAAGTCCGGCTTATCGGGGTTAGGATTAATGAGGTCTAACAGTATTTAGAACATCTTTCATTCATTGCAATTTTCAAGCATCGGTATCGGTGGGAATCAGTTAGAGTATCGGCATCTGTATCGGTTCAAAGTGGTATCGGCTCAGCCTAGTAAATAATTTTCGTGCTAAAATGTGTGCCTTATCTTCTTTCGATATAAAAGTTGCTAAATTCGTGTATAATGTATTTACGGCGTAAAACATTCATTCACTTATCAGAATTGTGTGCTGCTGACAATTCGAAACTGAACGCTTAAAAGTATCGACTTAGCGGTCGATCAAGTGAAGCGGTAGTATATCGATCTCGCCATCGAATTTCCCGGGTTCTAGTCCCGGATTGAATAGGGGCATTCTCTCTGCGGTCAATTTCATGTAAGCGTCAAACGTGGAAGAAATGTAACGTAAAATAATAATAGTCCCGCACCGTGGCTGTGTGGTCTAGGTTGCCATGCTTTCGGCTCCAGCTATGGGACGCGGGCAGGTTCAAATCTCCTGGGGGAAGCGTAACGAATTTTCTCCTGAGATTTCGACCTGTGTATAGGACCGGTGCCCATCCACCATCGTGAGGAAATCGGCGAGCTACGACTTAGTGGCGTAACCCGGTCATAGAAACCTGCAACAACGTCTGGGGGTTCGTCGTGCTGACCACACGTCACCCCGTAACCGGTTGGATGATTTCCCACCTCGGCATGTGGGAGTGAGGCCGGTACTCAGTAGGTAGACCACGGACCTCACTGTTGGGCCACGAGTTAATGTTAATAATAATAATACAATACATAAGAGGCCTCCCCATGGCGCAGTGGTAGCGTCGTCGCCTTGTAATCAAGGGGTCCCGGGTTCGATACCCGGTGGAAGCACATAGTGGTTCGGATTCCACTTTAAACTGTAGGTCCAGTCTCGATTAGCCTTACTGTGTACAAAGTGAACTTAAAACACCAATTCAAACCAAACAATACATAAGAACAAGCACCGTTGCTCGAATAACTAAGGACGTATTTGCTAATCCAGAACAAATGATTTCGTGGCACTTAGGTTTACCAATAGCATCTATTACCATTACAATTAATATATTAGTGTTTGGGATGTAAACATGTAGTTCTAGTCATTTACATATAGAATTAAATGGAGTCATAAATCAAAGAAAAGTATCTGAAAGTGAGGCAAAAATTGACCTTAGTTACCAATCGATATGTGAGAAGCAATTAAAGTAAACGAGGTAAATTGTTGTGATTTATTAAGCTAGCAAATGCTAGATAAAGGCTATAAATTATCTCCATTGACACCTCAAAATTAATCAGTAGATTTTAACATGGTATTTGCCGATATAAAATCAGTTGCCTTACTAATTTAAATTTATTTCATTGCCATAGATTGCTATCTACAGGCAGTTCAGCTAACCAGCCAATTGCTACACTAGCGTATATGAGAAATCTCTCTTGATACAATCTCTGTGGCTTTGCCGTCGTGTCGGAGCGAGCCTCCACCCACACGATTCTATCTCAAAAGAAACTTTAAAATTTCGTTATCACATTAGGGACGGAAATCCGATACCTAATTAACGCTTGGCGTCTTCCGGAACTTCAAGAGGAGGCAACCTTCTTTAGTTTCCCAATAGATCGTTCAGATGGCATTCTTGAAAATTTTCCACATTGTCCCTGAAGGACACTGTTGATCAGCAAGTAGACCGGGAAACCTTGAGAAGCCGTGTTAATTGTGTAGAAGGTACATCATTAAAAACTGGGACTAACTTGTTTTAGACTTGTAACTCGGCACGTCCTCGAATATCGTTGAGATAATCCTCGTATCCGAAGGTTCTTGGTTTCCGTTCCGGTCAAAGCATGAATGCCCATCCTTACCCATAGAGGTAAAAAAGCGACTTTCAAATAACGAAAAATAATGCAATTGATCTCAAATGCCTCTCTTTCAAGCGAGGAACGTGATGCGATTCCAGAAACCCTAAATTGAACCTGCGACCCTTGATTCCTCAGGCAAAATTACCACAAACATGGGACATATTTGACCTAGAATACTCACGCTCTGTGTCCATTATTTATCGTAATTGCCTGTAACTAACAAGTCCCGGATTTGATTTCCGATTTCGGTTAATTTAATTGTCCAGTAAATCTAGTCCGGTTTTGTGTTTTATTCTTTTTACTATCTGGAAAATAATCTTTCGAACATTATTTGTTCATTGTAATATAATACTATCAATGCTCTGTCCAATATTTAGTTATCTCGTTTGAGAAGGGGCACGTTCCCCCGTCACCCTCCAGCTAAATCCGCCAGTGCGGTCAGATATGTTCTGAAAAATGTTTCTACCAGTGATACATGTACCAAATTTACAATTCTTATCTAGGCAGTGCAGACAGACACTCGGTACTAAGCACTTTTGAGTTGTAGATAGGCTGGAAATCTGACGTCATGGAATTTTCCATCTTTATGGTTCTGTTGTTTCTCTACTTCTACTTAATCATGCTAATATGATGTGACAAATTGACGATGGAACAATAGCAAGCATCCATACAATTACCGCGATTTAAATCCGGGGCCTATTTCTTCGCTGCATTCTATCCCAGTCACTGGCCTTTAATGGATTAAAGAGAAGAATTGTAACAATTCTGGACGGGAGTAAATGTTGAGAGACAAAAAACTAATTACTCTTAGATTTGTAAATGAAATTATACATGTCAAGTGAAAGACAGAAGCTTGGAAGGAGAAAATATATACCTCTGTGTCGGGTGGAAAGCGTACAGAGGTTGCTTTCCGAGCCGGAAATTTGATGCGATTCAAGGCTAAAAAGTTGAGCTCAAAATTAGTGAAAATGTACATATGTGATGAGAACAAGACATGAATAAAGGATTGATGTAGAAATAAAAGGGAAAACCGTTGTAGACTAACAAATGAGCATTTCAATTTAAGCAGCATCAGTACATAGGATTAGAGAAGCAAGAAAGGAAATTAAAACGAGAATGAGGATTGCGGGGGAGGTTTTACAAGTACTAAGCAGAAGTTCATAAAAAGGGGAAGCAAATGGGAAGTAAAGATGGAAGTATCAGGAAAATACCATGTAAACCCTGTCCCAGCTAACTGTAGAGCAGGGCCGCGCATATCGGCAGAGGAGGAGGAGGAAAATCGAGTGGTGAAAGCGCAGGGTTGCCAACCGTACGGTCCTGACCTTAGTCCGTACGCTAAATGCAGGGCTTGTCAAAATTTGCTCTTGCAGTTTTATCCCTAATATTTCTCAAAGAAATTCTTAAACCAGTCGTACGGACCTGGAGACAAAAATACGGTCCGTTTGCCATGTGCGTTCGGTATTATCCTTTTCAAAAGTTTGCAACGCTTACAGAGAAAACGGGTAACTCCCGTCGCCCATTACACAATCCAGTTTTTCTCACTGTTCATTGGTGAAGCCGTCTCCCGTCACTACTTGCGCACTTGTTCTCGTTCGCCCGGTCTACAGTTAGCTGGTACGGAGTTTAAGAGTGCGGATATCGTACGGATCAGAAACATTGTAGAGAAAGATAGGTAGTAGTATCTGAAGAAGAACTCTTAGATTCGATCCTAATTGTGTATCGTATTTAAATGCCTCCGGTGGGATTGAACTTTGAAATATTTGCACAAATAGGCCTTTTCAGATGTTTTTATATGTAGTTAAAACTTAAAACAAATAAAATGGATTAATAACGAATTAATCAGTATTGATAATAAGCAATAATTCCTTAACATACAGTGTGTGTAAAAACATTGTATATTATTACAGATGTAAATATCTCCGTAACTACATAGTCAAGGTAAAGAAAACTACAAGGTGTAATGCTCAACTCATTAAGATTTGTGCATAAAAATTTGAATAAGAATTCAAAGGTATGTGGATGTCACAAATGATTGTTCACAAGTGTTCAATATGCCTGTGACAAGTAGGTAGTCCATCTCCTGCCAAATACGGTGCAGCATGTCTGCGGTTACAGTCTCCAGTGTGACGGTGATTCTCTGCTGGAGTTCCTCTTGGCTTGTAGGAAGAGGGAGGTTCCGTATACGAGGCTTCACATTCCCCCAGAGAAAAAAATTACAAAGAGCCAGGTCTGGTGAACGTTGCAGCCATTTCAAAAGCACATTATCTTCATCACTGGCACGCCCCATCCATCGCATTGGCAGTGCGGTGGCAGCCCGTCCTGTTGCAAAATGAAGTGTTCATGTTTGTTTGGAAAGGCTGTATTCATGAGCCAGGTATGAAGCATTTGCATATAATAAGCGCCGATCACATTTCCCGCAAAGAAAAACGGACCATGGAGATGATTCCTTAAGACAGTCACTTTTGGTGAGTCTCTCAGTTGCTCGAGTGTGGCATGGGGACTTTCTAAAAAACTAAAAACTAAAATCACTAAAAACAAGACGTGTGTCAAAGTTATTTCATACCACATTACGCATTGACTTTTCAGGTGCTTCTACACATACTGTTAAATTTTCAAATCATTTGTACAAGAATTGGTAACGTTTATAGATCACGAAAGGATATCAAATTTATTGAAACACCCGGTACAAAAGATGTAATTTTCCGGAAGAGGTGGTACCTTAGGAGGAACAAAAATGTGCAACCTCTTGGATGATTTCAAATAAGAGAGTCATAAATAACAGAATTCTGGGTGTTCTTTGTGAGTATTTCTTCGTCAATTTCAGACATCCTCATCTTCGCGATTAGACAAAAGTGGCAGAACAGCAAAGTAAATTAATCGGTTATTTTGATGGTATTACGATTAAGGTGGAGAATGTTTAATTGTCTTTTTTTTCGCTTGATCTCTGTCACTTTTCACATTTAGTTGGGCAAACTCTGTCAGAGCTCCCAGATCTACCTTGCGGTTTATGAGGTGTGGCAGAAAAGTAATGAGACTGGCAACACTTCACACGAATCGACGACGCTGCTGCCTTCCCCTTCACGTGGCAGTTAAATTAACCCCTGCCGATGACTCAGTACAAGTTTAAACTTGCTACAGTTGCTACGCGATTGTTGAGAGCTTCTTAAGTGAAGTTTTGTTTGTGAGGTGCTTTAAGTGAATGCTAACAGCAAACCACATACTAAGAGCGCTTCATGGAAAGAAATTAGATGCAAATGAATGAAGACACATGCGTTGGGAGATTTAAATCATAACAATGTGTATCGTTTTAGCCATAAGCTGTGCGCATTGAAGGCTCTGGATAAGTCCGAGATCGTGGAGAAATGAGTGAGAAAGGACTTGTTACTACTTAGAATATGTCCGAATCCGCAATTGTTCCGTTGCGTCCACGTAATCCCAATCGAAATGCTCCCGCGTAGTACAGTTCGCCACTTTCCCGCCAGGTGTCAGTTCGAACGTCAAACACCGCGCTCTGGAGGGAAGACAGAAGCCAACCAACCATCATATTTACTATCTACTACTATCTTGAAAGTGTTGCATGCCATTTGTTCATTGATAATATGTCCATGTGTCATTAAGTTTTGTATCGTCTATTCAACAAGAGTGACCTGGACAAAGTGAAAGTTGTAACATGGCTGCCTAACGTAGCGCTGCAGCGAGTTGTATCGCGCCTTTCACCTCTTCCCCACAAATCCACCTATTCCGCGGATTCGGACTTTAAGGGTACGGAGATTCAGTGGGTGCAACTGTGCTTTTGGCGGCAGCAGCTGCGTATGGTGTCGTCCTAATTGCGAACAGTCCTAATTGCGAACAGTCCTAATTGCGAACACTTGCTGCCTGAACAGGCATATACTCGAAGGACTATGTCCTAATCGCGAACACATTTTTCTGCCTTGGGACTTACAACTTTCACTCACACACCCCGAGTCTATTTAACGATTTTGTCTTTTAAAAGAATTAGTTCTCGACTAGAGACTGGTCAGTGTTTTCTTGGATCACAGAAAATTCAACATGATTAAAGTAGTCACCAAAGTATATATAATTTAATAATAAAAGTGTGGCCTATTTTTTATATAGGAATACGTACTGAACACTTCTTAACTGAAAAAGAGCTTTGTCTTTTAATAATACAATTATTAACTTTACCTAAATTTCAAAATTCAAATTTCAAAACATATAACACTGTTCTTAAAAATTTAGGAATACTACCAATCTCCTTATACTTGTTGGTGCTCCTCGGCAAAAAAACAAAAACACATTTTTTTCTTCCGTTTTACATCTTCCATGCTCATTTCCATTCTAAGAATCATGCAATTAGTCTTCCACTCTTGGATGTGACTACCTGCCTCACTTGTTTTTTGCGGTTCCATACCTCCACTACATTATTTGTCGGGTGCAGTTTCACATCACTTAAGGCACCAAGGGGTTTGCGAGTCATTGCCACACGAATGAAAGTCAGATTCCGTCGACAAACTGAAGGGTGAAATGACCTTGAAGGGATTTACAATAGTCAATAAGGTTGGCTATTGTTGTTAGACAAACCAGCTGTCTCTCTGGGTCGCTACCTTTTCTGTTTTTGAAAACAGGTTTTTCAGTTTAGTGTGTTCGCAATTAGGATATGAAATTATTTCTCACTTTTCTGTGTTCGCAATTAGGACACAACCACTGCGTATTCGGACGTCGCCCATGGCATCTGCATATGGAGTTTAGTTCTTTTGAAGTTGCAATTTTTACAGGATGTCTCTGCATAAAGCTTCTATTAAATGGGTATCCTAGGCAGAGTTGTCAAAGACCAAGGAATTTTAAATGTATTCGATACCGGTCCAGGAGAGAAAATCAGCAAGCGGAAATGGGTTCTGGACCGTAAATAACCTTTTGATCTGCAAAGTACTTCAATTGGGTCCAGGAACCCTTTTCCGGATGAATTTAAATACGGTGCGAGAAAAAAGTTCTGGTCCTTTTACGGAACCCAATAGAACCCATTAGAATTTATGGGTCCCTGGAGCTTTAACAACCCTGATTCTGGGTGTAAAGGCTGCCTAGACATGGTGGACAAATATCTGAGATTGTGAATGAGTGGGGGGGGGCTGCCTCCACAACCCCCCCCCCCAATCATATGCGCCGACATTGGGGGAGGGGTAAGGCACTTTATGCCCTCCGCTCGAATTTCCGTAGACGGGCAAATTTTATATATATTTCCACATGTAAAATATTGTGCATGTCTGCCTTGCCCCCCAAAAATGTATATCTTAAGTATGCGCCTCTGCCCCCAATATTTCTTCACTAGATATTGCAATGAGGAAAGGTTGAAATTTGGTGTACAATAAAACTTTGGTGTTTGCGGCGTAGACAATTTTGAGACAAGGGTTGAAACTTTAGAGTACACAGATCCCACTGATACCACTCTCTAAAATGTTTTAAATTGTTATATCCGTGTCTGAGTCCATTCTATCAAACCCTTTTTACGATTCTGTAAAATTATTCAGCCCTGTGTTTTCGTTAAAATGTAACGTGTGTTTTATCTTGCAAAGCAAGTTTCTCAAATATGATTACAATCGGCTGCATTCGTTAAAAAAAAACACGAAATCAGAATTTGAAATTATCTTATCTTTTAGTCAACCCACAAATAAACATTTGAATGGCATGTTTATCCACTTTTTTAGTCTTTATCAGTAAAAACGAGGAACGTTCTGGAATGTGGTGTAATGGATTTCACAGATTCATTTCGCGTAGTTCACTTATCAGTGGGAGAGTGACGAAGTTGAAAAGAAGTGGACGGGATAGGTGGGAGGGATCGTACTCTGCACGTCAAGACCTTTCAATAGATTATATGGAAAGGGGGGGGGAGGCTACGATTACATGCAGATTCCGAATCTGCAATCGCTTTCGCTCTAGCTCAATTAGGGGTAGAGATACGTCCTTCTGAAAATGTTTTGAGTTTTATGAAATTTTAACGGGTGTTTTTCCTTCTCTTTCTTCCCGAAAATTTAAAATCGCCATATCTCCGTTCCTAATTGAGCTAGGAGGATCGTTGATAGCTCGTTGGACTCGGAATGAAGTCCTCTTTCCGATTCTACAATACAAAATTGGGGTTTTGCATTTAAAATTTCACAGTTGCCCCCCGCTCCACCCCCAGGGAGCGGGGGTGGGGAATCAAGTGGCATATCATTGAATAGCTTTCTTTCACTTATTAAACACGTATTTTTTCGTTTTCCGATTCGATGTGTATTTCTCACGATATGTGATCGTTCCAGGACTTTTGGACCACCCGGTATATCAAATATAGTCCTTGTTTGCCTTAGTCGCGACCGTAGATGCTTGTGCGCAGGCGCTGAGTGGACGAGTCCAGTTGGGTGTAACAGATAAGGGAAACAGGTTCCGTGGCAATCGTCTGCTGCCGAAACAACATTGAAGTTTCAAGCATACTAACATGGACGGAAAATACATTACGAGTGGAGATAAGAGTTTTACAAATCACTACTGACAACAAAGCAAGCGGTAGTAACAGGGGCGGTTTGAGGACAAGGTGACTGAGCCTTGAGTAGATCTAAACCTTAATTTTGATTATATAAGCGTGACTATTTGTTTTTGAAAGTGTTGGAAACCAGATATTTCACATTGGAAACAATAACACGGGATGAACAGCAAGGAGCTTTAGAGAAATAATAATAGATGGAAGCACAAGCTGAGAGAATATAAATAAATTCCTGGAGGATAAGAATCGATTTAGTGAAAGTGAAAATATGATACGAAAGTGTAGAGAATATGACAGTAATGTATAAAAGGTATGTAATAGATGGAAAGGAAAACAGAAGTGGTTTTCATTACTCAACAAGTTCAAACCTATAGTTAATTGTACGCATGAAGAAGTATTGAACGAAGTAAGAATTTAGGTTCGAAAAGCACTGCTATATGTCAGGAATATATTGAACGGCATTGAATTTAGAACATACGTAATACGTACATTGCAAAATCAAGTAGCAATTTAGGCTAAGAGATTAGTGTTATTTTGATATTATGTAGGTACTAAATGCATTCTTTAACAGTAATACTTAAAGCATTTAAAAATAAGGCTATTACTTTTCATATGTACAACCGTAAATATGTAATATAATAAACAAACCAACCGACCGCATACAAACGAAATACTGATCTGGAACCTACATCGTTGTTTCGCGCCTTGTTTATTTATTTCGAGGCCTTGTTCACTTTGTCTCCAAAACAATAACCATCCTTTTTAAATGGAGTGGTCCACTTCAACACAGTTGAGAATGACGGAGGAGACTATCCTAAATTGTTCTTCTCCGTATTTCTACTCTCTTACACGAAGTAATTAATGACATGTGAAGTTAGATTTCTTTCAGTATGTAACTTACAGGTACAGTCACCATCAATAAAAATCATGGTGGATTGATTTAAATCGCAAAAATAGCAAAAATTTTGTATAGAAAAATATACAAAATACTAATCATTTTAAACCTTAAATAGTGCCTTATCATTAAACTGTAAAAAACATGGCAGTTGATATTTTGCAAACTATCATTTAAAAAATTGCCAAAATTCAGGTACAAAGACTATAAATATATTTTTAAGTTATAATTATAGAGTACATCCAGAAAGTTTCATTTTCACTGGAAGAAAATGTTACTGAAATTATTATAGTTTCATTAACACACTCAACAAATATTTCCACAGTAGGTTGATATGTGTAGTATTAGAAACAGAAAAATGTATACTTGCTTTTATCAAACTGTTCAAATATTTACAAGGCCGTTTCCTATAAAAAGACTTTCTATAAGAAACCTATATCTATATGTATGGTGCTAAAAACTATGCAAGCAATTTTAAGCGTGTGTTTTCTAAAAAAAAAATCGATTTGAAAAAAAAAATCCGATTTAAATTTTAAAAGTCATCAAAAATGATTCTGAAATACTCGCCTCACTGCAATGCATTAAGTGTTTTGCATAACTCTACGGCGATGACCGAACCTGCTATTGAAAACATACGTACTTACGTTCTTATTGAAGGTGACTGTACACACACCTGCGCTGAATAACTCGTTCCTTCATATCACCGTTTTAGACGATCACGTATAACACGTCTCACGGCAATAAATCCACCATCTCCTTCGCACCCAAGACTCCTGTTGACCTCTGGGTATAATTGCTCGATACGTTGGTCTCAAGAAGACACAAAGAACAAAATTACACCACTTTTGGGAGAAAATGACGGCCAATTCTTCCTTGATCATGAAAATATTTGAAACCTTTCAACCAATTTGTCTTCGACAATTTTTCCGCATGAAATTGATCATATTTATTGACATACTTTTAATTTTCCATAAGTTATATACTTTGTTTTACGAAACCTGAACATTTCATGTATATTCTCTAAAATCGTCTTTGGTCACCAGAACACTGGGTCATACATAATATTTTGCTTCATAAGACCTCTGCATTTTTCTAACATTGACATTTTTATGAATCATTTGTAAGATTTATATGAATCCGCGATTGTTTGTAAACATTGATTTCTTTTGTTCTACAATTCACTTCGGGACAAAGGTATTCTACACTACCCTTGAATATCAGGACGTATAGGAACACTGTTCTGAGAAATGTGGCTAATTTTCGTAAGTTACTCAATTCAGAACTGGTACCACCATCTGTTGGTCCTTGAGAGAACGTTTCAAACGACCCTCGTATATCTTATTTTTGCTCACTAACTGTAATAACTACAAAGGCACAGGATAACGGAAACAGGCGTTTCTGCCGATCGTTCTACGGCAGGTTCGACTTATTTGAAAGATATATAATGCGTTCGACGTGAATTTTGCTAACGTATGCAATGATGGTGTTAGATAAGGAAGACAACTTCATCGAAACGTTCTCACATGTTACATTTCCCGAGTAGTTGGTGGAAAGGAAGGAATTTGCAAGATTTCATCGAAGCAGCCGTCCGTTCTCCCCATTGAGTTGACGTCGTAGCACTTCTTCGGCTGCTGAAGGACTCGTCCAGCCAATCCAGCCAGCTCAACGGGAAGGGAGGAGGCGAGGAAAAGGCTCGATGGAAATTCTGGAGACTGGAGAATATAATTTCCTCCAGGAAGGAGAAATGGCGAGGAAGTCCTCACGGCATAAACTAAATCACGGTAAGCTTCGAGAGGGAGTCGTCGCATCCAGGGACAGGGCCCCCGCTTTTCTACTTACCGGTCCAGGTTTCCTACGAAATTGGATCTAGCGTGTTTTCTTCGAGCAGCAAATATGACCCCTTTGCGTGGATCTGCTCGAGTGTGACGCCCGCTGCTCTCGGCTCGTTTTGTTCTAGCCTCACTTTTACCGTAACATTTACAATAATCTACCGTTAAAAATTTAACAGTCTGCCTGTTAATTTACAAAAAAGATACGCGGCCGTTTTTTTTACTTACATTTCAATATTTTATTGTGCATAACTAAAAATTACCTTTGCGTGCACCATAAATACGAGGGTTGGCGCATAAGTCATGGCAACTATTTTATTTCGCGAGAATCCAGAACGAAAATGGAAGGGAGCAGTTATGGTATTATGGAATGTATGGACAATGCAGACCATGTTTACCATATATATCATAGGGAAGCGAGTAAACATTCATGCTAATACATGTGTTTACAAGTCTGAAAGCATAGAAGCATACTACGGTAGCACACTATTCTTCACAGTTTCCACCATCTCCCTGTGACATTCTCTTGAATCTCTTTCCCGAAGAATGGCGAGGGTGATACACGAACGTTATTTACGCCGTGGCACGCCTGTTGACTCAACCATGAATTACCACTGCCCTCTGTACATTAACTGTTCATCACACTGCCATCTAGTGGCGTGGTCAGATTCTAGGGTGTCATGCTTTATGGGAAATCCGATCATATTGTGGTAACACCGTTTAACTTTGAGATAAAGTATAGTTGCCATGACTTAAGCTCGAGCTCTCGTATATTTTTAAAAAACTGAATATAAAATTAGGTACATAAGGTTAACAATGTAATGCCCGTTATTACTTTAAAAACGGTAATTTATTTTATGGTATGGTATTTTATGACGGTGTACATGACAAAGCTACTCCTATCTTCACGTATCTTTTCGGCCTTTTTAGGTTTATCTCGAAGATAGGAAACAAGCAAAGAATGTCCATCCTCAACATGAGATCGAACCAAGAGTCTGGAGACGAAACCGTCTTCTTTTGTTCATCTAAGGTACAAAAGCCCTCCTACACCCTATGTCATTACCTTACACTTGCTAATGTCAAAGGTACAGTGGTAGAATTGTATGCTTGAACACAGGTTATGTTTGCAGCAACTTTTCGCATATCGAGATCCAAACGCGCGCGCAAAATATAGTTCCTCTGAGAATGTTCTGTTCCGACCTACAACAAAACAGTTATTTAGTTTGCAATTTAGCATAACAGGTTTGGACCTGATCGGTTGCTATCACAGAGCAGACGAACTTGGAACTCAATATTCGCCAAATGATGGCAGTCGGTTGCGCGGAAGGAAAACTGAAGCTCAAGAGCGAGTCGAGGGAGATTTGAACACTGTTGTCGAGCGCGATGTATCTGACACCAGTGTTGCACACCTTACTATTTTAACCCTACATTGCTAATCCGGATACTTAAAATAGATGTACCGTAATTTAACTCCAAAATTCGGATACGTAAAATCAAAGTATCACTATAATTATATCCCAAAATCTGGGTACGTAAAATCGGGGTACGACTGTAATACAGTTGAACCTGGGTTATGCATATGCCAAGGTGAAGAAAGAAATAATACGTACACCCAACGGTGAAAGAAACTGTAGGCGAATTGTCCACCACCATTTAATTCGGTCTGTATTCCTTATTGTGATGACAGTGAATTGAAATAATGACGTCATTAAGCAGAGAACAATGCCTGCTTCGAACCAACATAGTTTCGATCCTTAAAACAACACAGGATGTAGAGTAAAAAAGTAATTAAAATAGCGGTGGAGAATTTGCCTACCATTATCTTTGCCGTTGACTGTACAAGTGAGAATTACTTACATATCAGATTTAGATACCATATCATATCATTATTAAAATTCTGTAATTGTTATCTATTTTGAGGAACACACGTAATACAGGTTATTTCTGTCATAAAGTGGTAAATTAAGGAATATAAAAATTTTAATTGTTGAATACATTACATTTGTCACTTTATTAGTGAACATTGTGATACTGAAATATGTACTATAGTAGACACTATACTTTTATGGTTTTACTATCCAAATTTAAAAAATCGTGTAAAATAGCATTTCTTGACTATCCAAAGGTATAAGCGATGCCTAAATCTGAAGATATTTCACTTTAAGTTTTATGTGAATTAGCGTTCACTTCCCGTGCAAACTTTACTTTCTGGTCAAGCGTGTAACTGCCACTTCTGTGCATTGTTGTAGCTTGGTTACGTACAAATCATCTGTATTTTATGAAAATTAGTAAGTATAATATCGAATTACGTATAAATGATGTTTAATTAACACGTTTTTATATTATATTTTGCCGGAACCTACAGTAATCTCTCTATATATAAAAATGGATCTATGTGTGTATATGTGTATATTTGTTTGTTCAGCAATAACTCTCGAACGCCTGGAGCAATTACAACCAAATTTGGTACACGTATCACTTGCAATCTGGAAAGAAATACTGTGGAGGTAACACACACCTGGCACCCCTAGGTGTGGGGTGCGAAGGGGTGACATGTAAAAATAATCGAGAACCACCGATATCAAATTCCGCACAGACATCAGCGACTGTATGCAATCCGCACAACGTTAGTGTTTTTCGGGTTGTCTAACATTCAGGCTGTGTTGCGAATGGAATCCACAATTTTTCCGACACTCCCAATGCGGTTCAACTTCAAGTTCATCACCTATCGGCATGTGGGGTGAGAGGGTGTGAAAAATAAATGCCACAAATGACCTAGATTCGTGTCGAATCCATTGTTTTCGGAGTAGCTAAGCTAATTGGTGACATTCACGATCACATTTAAAATTTGGTACATTTTACAGTATAGTCAGAATTCATTATTTTCCTTTCTAATATAAGATTGGGATAAATAAATACCCGGGCAACGCAGGGCAAATAAGCTAGTTTACGTATAAAGCAGTGTCAACTGCATTACTCTCGACCTAACTAGAGCGTTTTAATTTGCAAGAAATGTCCTCATTTGCAGAACGAGTTCTTATCGGGCAACTTGGACGTCCCGCCTCTATATCCCTGTTTATTAATAGTTGTCAAAGTCCATCAGTAGCTCTAGAAACAAGCTCAGCGCTATGAGACAAGGAGGTCTTCGGCAAGTGGAGAATTCCAATCAGAAATTTGCAAGTGTCAGGGAGCAGGGGGCGATGATGCAAGAGGAATATTAATGACGAACACGAACCACGGTCGGAGTAAATGAGGAATTGAATTTCGGTAAATTAAGTGGAATTGCATTTTCCGTGGTGCTTCAATGAGAGCATTCAAGACCTCGTAATTGCTTGGCTGCTGTGTTTGAAGAGATTTTACTGTTTACTGCTAACTTTCAGCTGGCGGGAATATTGTCCCGACACTTCTAAGGACGTGGCTGCAACACTCAGACGAGAAGTATTCTAGCTGCAAGGCGTGATTGCTTAAATGTTTCAGTTAACTCTTCACGTCTTCAAAGGCTGTATTCTTCTAAGAGGAATTACTCGTCGCTTGAAATTAGCAAACAGCGGGTTTCAACGGTCTTTGAAAAGTTTGAAAGAAGAAGTTTTTAATTAAATTTTAACGATTTCAAATAATTATCGTTAACTAAATTTGAATAATTACATTAAATATACTATATTTAAATTAATAATTCATAAAAATATAATTTAATTAAATTTGAATATTTTAAAATTATTACACCGGCCTACATGGGTTTGTGTGATTCGCAGATGACTGTTGTCTCTGAATAATTTCAGCATGCTCTTTCCAAAAATTAAATCCATTGTTTAACAAAAGCGATGATGATCTGTAAGCCATAATAAACCACCTATAGCGATAGCTACTGTGGATGTCGACATGCTGACCCAAACATGGGAAGAAATCGATTTTCGTCTTGACATTCTCAGTGTGGCAAAAGGAGCACATATAGAAATGTACTGATACATGACAGAAAACTTTTTGAGTTTATCTTTCTATCATTGCCACCAGATTATTTACAATTTATTGACAATTGAAATGTGGCAAGATACTTTGTGTACACCCTGTACCATGAAAAGGAAATTTAATCAACAATACAATAGAATGAGGATGCTAATAAATTTTCCCCATAGATCCTACGTCATCAGCTCGGCTAAATTATAATTTCAGTTTTGGAAGCCAGGGATATTATATTTGTTTAGGGTAATAGTACACATGGCAACACAATTTCCAGCTACAATGAGTGACCATGTGTTTGGAGGTATCTTATTTGACTGGTTGGGTTACAAATACTTTGCTTGTGAAACCAAGGTCAGTATATTAATTTGCTGTCATTAACATGGACTAAGTATAATTCAACAGACTAATAATAAGTTAATAAAATTAGAATTTACTTGTTGAATGATTTGAAGTCAGAAGTCCAAAGCTTGAGGTAATTCAAGCTAACACTCTGAAAAAATTAAGATGTCTGATTTGTCAATAGCATGGACACGACTACATTCATTAGCATTGTTAAAATGTCATTGGCATGGACAAATGCCATTAGCATGGGGCATGAACTTTTCAATCATTAAATAAAATGTTAGTGAAAATTCTGTTCTGCTGCCTATATAGCACCAAAATGTTACACATCTAGCATCCAGAAGAAAAAAAATCATACCTTTTCGATTTTTATTTCTAAGTTAAAAATTATTCCCTAATTTTAGAATCACCCTATAGGCCTACCTAAACGACGATTCAGTACCAACCCAGTCTGTTCAAGCCTTTAATTCAACATTTGTCAGGATGAAGGTAGGGTGTTTGGAAGGCAAGATGGCGGCAAGTTGTAGTAGTGGTGCTGATCGTCGTCCTGTGTTTCGAGAGTTTTCAGTGGTTTTTCTCGGCCTGTGTTTAATCATAGTGTACTCGTGGCTTCAGTGTAGCATTCCTTCCGCTGTGTCAAAGGATTCTAATGAACTATTGCGGTGGAGATGTGCTCAGAGAAGATTTTCTTTTCCGGCACTCGCGGCGACACGTGTGCGTGTCTCCGCCATGGCTTCGCCCAGCAGCAGGGAACAACGCTCGGCAGGTAAGGGGACCCCGGTCCGGTACTTTCACCTCCTGTGCATGGCCTTGATCTGCGGGGACATACATGTGAATCCGGGGCCTGTGAAAACGGTGGCAAATTTCTCTGTGTATTACCAAAATACACAGAGCATTAAGAATAAGCTTGGCGACTGTGCAATTTTTGCGTGTGAACTCATGGCATATGACTGCCTAATTTTTACTGAAACGTGGTTGACAAAAAACGTTTGTGACAGTGAGCTGCCATTCGCAAGCCATTTCACCATATATCGGAACGATCGTGCGACTCGTGGTGGGGGCGTTATGATCTGTGTTAACTCAAAATGGCCAAGCAAAGTACGCCACGACTTAAAACGGAACTGTGAAATACTGTGGGTGGAAGTTTCAGTGACCGGTGCCAAGAAGCTTCTCCTTGGCTCTTACTATAGGCCACATAAAAACAGTCCTTTGTTCCTCCTCGAAGAATGTCGAGATTCTTTGCTTGCGGCAGTTGCCCTGGGAGACGTTGCGCTTTTCGGCGACTTCAACCTCTCAATTGACTGGCAAGACCCTGTGAATGGAACAGCAAAATGTACGAACGACGCATGGTTTATTGAAACTTTCATTTGTGGTTTAAACCTGAAACAACATAATTTGTTCAACACCAGGAAGGACAGCAACCTGGATTATGTTCTGTCAACCCTAAACGATATTAGTATCACACCACGTAAGAACCTCCTGACCTCCGACCACGACAGTTTGGATGTTTCTATTCTCATCCCCCCACCCCCTAGAAGAGGTCATCGCCCCTCCATCCAGAACAAACGCTACCTGTGGAACCGAGCGCCGTGGGAGGAGATAAGACTTTCCCTCGACTCTTTCCCCTGGAGCATCTTGGAAGACGGGACGGTCGACGAGGCAGCTGACCTATTTACAGGTGTCATTCAAGCAGCAGTGACGGACCACGTGCCTACAGGGAAAATATCTTCTCGTAGATTTCCGTGTTGGTTCGACTCCGAAGTGCGGGATGTACTGGCCAACAAGACACGAGCATGGCAACTTTGGAAGGGCTTCCCGAGTGAACACACGCACAATACCTTTGCTGCTCTGCGACGACACTCAAAGTATCTCCTTCGAAAAAAATATAAGGAACATATAGACAATATCACTGCAACAATCCCGGAAAACCCAAAAAACTTCTTTAATCTAATAAACTCAAGGAAAAATAACAGTAGGATTCCAGCTGAAATTACGCATGATAGTGAAAGTGCGATAGGGGACCGAAGGGCAGAACTCTTCAACGCTTATTTTCATGGTAACTTCTGCCCCCCGTCTTCCCATGCAGCGTTGCCAAATGTTAGACCAGTCTGTTCCTCCTCCCTAACAACGCTTGTCACTACACCCGATGAGGTGAAGGATCTATTGTTGTCTCTTTCAGTTCACCGTGCCCTAGGACCGGACGATATCAACACCATGTTCCTCAGGAAAACTGTGCAATCCCTGTGCTATCCCCTCTCCATTCTCTTGAACAGATGTTTTTCGGAAGGCATCTTTCCTCACGCTTGGAAACAAGCTAACATCACACCGATTCACAAAAGTGGTAACAAAAATTTTGTTTCATCTTACAGACCAATCTCCTTACTCTCTCCTCTGTCCATCATCTGTGAAAAAGTAATCAAAGACAGACTGTACAAATTTGTTTCTCCGTACTTAAGCTCTAAGCAACATGGTTTTCTTCCTGGTAGCTCCTGTCTTACAAACCTGTCTGTTTTACTCTCACATGCTATGAAATGCATTTCAAATAATTCACAATTAGATGTAATATACTTTGATCTGGCCAAAGCCTTTGACACTGTTAGTCATCGTCTTCTGATTCACAAATTATGCAATAGATTCAACATTCATGGCAAATTTCTCACCCTTCTCACAGATTACCTTAGCGATCGCCAACAACGTGTCGTTCTTCCTGGAACTGTTTCTAACTTTCTTCCTGTCCTCTCTGGAGTTCCACAGGGTAGTGTTCTAGGACCTCTCTTGTTCTTATTATTCGTCGATGACCTTGCCGACCATCTCACAGCTCCCTCTAGCAATTACCTTCTTTTCGCAGATGACTGTAAAATTTTCAGGGAAATCTCCACTTCCGACGATACTCATCTTCTTCAGAATGACATAGCAACATTTACTTCCTGGTGCCTGACATGGGACCTTACATTACATCCTGACAAGTGTACTACTCTCACTATCTCTCTCAAGAAGAATCTGTTAAAGTCATCTTACTCCATCGCTGGCAATAACATCAAAGCAGTATCCTCTCACAAAGACCTAGGCATTGTTTTCGACCAAAAGCTCACATTTGAGGAACATATTTTATGCACCACAAAAAAGGCCATGCGTCTCTTAGGTTTACTCTACCGTTTCACTGAAATTAGTGACATCTCAGCCCTCACTTTGTACTTCAAATCATTCATCTCCCCAATAATAGAATACTGCTCTCCCGTCTGGTCCATGGCATGTCCCACTCACCTCTCCAGAATCGATTCAGTCTTTAACTTCTTCCTAGCTATAGTCCGTCACAGGGTTCCCTCATTACGCAATTTTTCATCTCCGCATCTCTTGTCCTTTCTTAACTTACAAACTGCTTATCAGCGACGTTTGCAGAATGATTTCAGTTACTTATACAAAATTGTGAATGGCAAAATCCGCTGCAACACACTCCTTGAGGAATTCCACTTTAGAGTACCTATGCGCACAACTCGCAATACAAGGTTATTTTATACAAAAAAACCTAGACTGGAAATTCAAAAAAGATCTCTCTTTTATAGACTTGCCACACAATACAATGATCTCCCCTCAAATATTGATATATTTTTCTCCGAGTTTGCCTTTCGGTCTTCTATCAGAAGAAATACTTGTAATTAATATCACATAGTGCCATCTCTTACTTATTTTTTTGTTCATTTGCTACTCACTTATATGTTGTTTTGTTACTCTTAATTATTTCTTATTTATTTTTATTTATTTATTTTATTATATTTTTATCTTTATGCTTATTATAATTATTGCTCTCATTGTTGACAATTTCAGTGTAAAATGGCCACCTGTGCTGTATCTGAAATTTTCTCAAATAAATAAATAAATAAATAAATAAATAAAATGTTCCACAAATGGGTCAACAACATCACTGTAATTGTTGTCATGTTTCCACCAATTATGAAGCACAAAAACATGCTCTGGGTAGACCACTTTATTTTTATCCATTGTACTACACGTGTTCGATAATCCAGCTTAAATAAATGTAAAAGTAAAATAATACTTTGTAAAAGTTGGTCGCTAAGTTTTCCCTAATTTCATATGTGTTTATTATATTTATTCATTATGCTGCTGGTTGCAGCAGAATGGTGCACCTGCGCACTCTTTATTCTCAATATGTGAATCTAGTGTAGCCAGATTCCATAAAGTGATGTTAGTGTCATTCAATATGGAACTGAAGCCCGTATTTCGTAACTGTTGAAAATTTGCTATTAGGATTTATGAAGCAGTTAATAATATAACACCGTGCATCATCTCAAATTTGCTTCATATCCGTTACTACAACATTGGTACAGACCAATCGAGTTGGTTTATATTGCATTGAGCTGTTATTTGGTATGTCTATCACTCCAGAAAATTATATCTTTACAGCTCTTTTACTTTGAGATACAGCTTAACCAAGATAAGAATGCCCCCGCTAACTTGCGTTCATAGTCTTTTGCTTTCTCTTCTTGTGCACCTGTTCACACTGCTGCGCAAGTTCGAAAGACGGGAATGTAATCAGCTGATTACATGGACCACTCTCCTACTACGAGTGATACAAGAGCATTTCTATCGTGGTCAAGCTGGATAGATCGTGTGATTGACAGACCGCCGGACGAACAGGCAGACCTCTATCGATAATTAGTTCCCTACAAGAAATACAACCAAATAGAAATAATTCTTCTGTAGATAAAAATATATTTTCTTGTCATATTTATAAAATTCGTATCTACAGAAGAACAGAAAAATCTTATAGAAGGAGAGATTTGGAATAATATTTTCCCTCTCTTCCTTATGCTCTCTGACAAACCGCCAAAATGGAAAAGGCAAATGAAATGAGCGCGGCGCAATCTAGTTGATGGATACACGCCATCGCACTAAAAGCTAAGGACAAGAATAGAACGGAATAGTTAGCTACTCACATCAAGGTCGTTGATGAAGCGCTCCTTCTCCGGCTGCCCCAGCGTCTTCCCGAACGCCCAGCTCAAGGTGACCAAGGCGACGAACAGCATCAGCAAGTACTTAGTGGATGTCATTGCTCAGGGGTGGTTTTCTTACACGCGTAGAGGGTAGAAGAAATCTGAAATAAGAATGGAAATTTCATTGCACCTGAAAAATTACATTCATAATGCCAAAGTATCAATTCAAATTTTCATGTCGTTGGTATTTTATTATTAAACACACACACACAAACATAACAGTTTAGCGTTTCACTGCTAAGCCGGAAGCCAGGTTTCGATCCCCACGGTGGCTGATTTCATGTGGATATATCTTCAGCAATTGCATTGTATTGAGGCTCTGGGGCTCACCCAGCCTCTAATAAATCGGTACATAGTTTTCGAGGAGGACAGCCTGGTGCTGACCACATCATTGATTGATTTGGTTTGCTTTACTTTGCTCTTCTGCCACATTTGGCCAATCTCTAAGAGGATGAAATTGATTAAGGTATACTCAAACAAAACACCCATGCGCAGGTCAGGATTTGAACCCGGGGCCCTTGGTTCACAATATTCGCATCAGTAGTCGAGATTGTGGAGGTAGGGACAATTTCCACGTGGCAAGAATGGGTGAGAAAAGAAGAGTTTACAGGATTCTTGTTGGGAGACCTGATGGTAAGAGGCCTGTAGGAAGGCCAAGACGAAGAAGGAGGGATAAGGATAACGTTGAGAGGGGCCTAATGCAAATCGCTAAGGATGGAAAAGATTGAATTGATCTTGCCCACTATAGGGACAGATGGAAGGTTTGTGTTGCTGCAGCCATAAACCTTCGGGTTTAAAAAGGCAAGAGAGGTAGTTGCTGACCACGCGTCACCGAATGAAATGCCGCTTGATTGATTGATTTAGTTTAGTTTACTTTGCGTTTTGTGCCTCTTGACTAATTTGCGAAGATGGGGATGAATGATGAAATAGATGAATTGACATTCACAAACAACCAAGCCCGAGCGGGTTTCGAACTCGGGACCCTTGGCGTCGCAGCGCGATGTGCTAAACACTCGGCCACAGGATCCGAAATGCCGCTTGTTCGGCCTTGAACTTCAAAGGGATATTACATCTTTTGGCCTTTGGAAACTAACTACAATTTCTTCAAAGCTGAAGATGATATGTTTATTTATTTATTTATTTATTTACTCAGAGTTTCAGATACAGTCTTATTTGGCCATTTTACACTGAAACAACATAAAGTACAAACAAAAAATAACAAAAGATAAAAACAAAATCAAGATGGGATAGATTTACATGTTCTTGGTCAGTAATATACAAAAATTACGTTCTGGAAAGAAAATATCTACATTCAGGGGAAGTTTGTTGTAGATTTCTGGGAGCCTGTAAAACAAGGAGCGTTGTAGAAGGGATAGCCTAGTGGTTGGGTTGTGGAAGAGTTGCCGATTGCGCGTTTGCTTTTGGGGTATCCTAAGTGTGAATTCACTGATTAGGAGATCTGTTCTGATTTTGCCATTCATTATCTTGTATAAAAATTTCATGTTAGCTAGATCACGACGAAAGGATGGAGTGTGAATATTCAGAGCAGCCATGGTGTCTGATTTGGATACATGTCGAAAGGAAGGTATTCTATGGCGAACAATTGCAAGAAAGAAACTGAGAACAGAATCTATTCTGGTGAGATTGGTTTTTGAGGCCATTGCCCAAATTTGGAGAACAGTATTCAAGGATGGGCGAGATGAAATATTTAAAGAATAAAGCAAGAGATGATGGGTTTTGAATTTCGCTAAATCTGTATAGAAGACCGAGAAGGCGCATGGCTTTTTTAGTGCTAGCTATAATATGATAATTAATAATTTATTTCTTATAATTACATTTGTATAAATTAGTCAGTTTGAATTTAGATTATGCGCTAAAACACAATTCAGATAAATTTTGCAATAGCATTGCATGTTAAACATATGAAAATTTACATTTATGAAACATAACGGTGCATTGAACCACACTCGATGCATGCGACCTTTTATAGAAATGGACATGTGGGGGATTTTAGAAATTCATATTAATATTTTCACCATTCAAAACAGCGGGGTAATTTTTCATATAATGAGCTTACCTTGTTGCATTTCAGAAACAACACGCGTTTGCTTGTCAGGTGTTTTATAATTTATAGCTTACACTTTTGTCTCCGTAACAATAGGAGCTGTTGGTTGGTCATTTCATAATGCACCACTTTTCAAAATCCCTTTAGAACTGCTCATAAATATTTTCTTTTCAAACTTCACGAGCCCCGTGGTAGAGCTGGTTATTCGGAGATCTTACAAGTACAAAGGGAGGGATTGAGTGGATGCCATTTAGATCAGCAGTTCGAAAGTTAAACAAGTTGTTTCCTCCCAGACGTTCTTTTGGAGGAAGCCTTGAGACGGCGGAACAAGGAACATCGTAAATGGTTTTAGGTACAAAGAGAACTTGAATAATGCTCGAACAAAGACACACTCACAGTGCCATTTATATTATGTTTTATATTACAACTTGAACAGTTATGACTGAGGTTAAGTATTCAGAAGCCATTTGTAAAGAAATCTTATGTCAATTAAGTGTTCGCGCTTTCAGTTTTCCTTTATGCATTCTTTTCCAATCTAAAAGAGCCGACCTCCGTGGCGTAGTGGTTAGCACAGCGAGCTACGACGTCAGGGGTCCCAGGTCCGAATACAGGGTGTTCTTTGTGAGTGTCCCTTCATCAATTTCATTGTCTCATCACTTATCCTTAACTATGCTATTATCAAGAAGTGGCAGAAAAGCGAAATAAATAAATCAAAACTAACGTGAAAGCTTAACGGGGCCTCACCGATGGCGCGTCGCCGCCTTATAATCAAGAGGTCCTAAGTTGGATAGCCGATGGAGACATGTGTGGAGGCACATAGTGGTTCGGATCTTACTTTCAAACTGTAGATGCAATCCCAATTGGCCTTTATGTGCATAAAGTGGTTTTAAAACGAAAACTCTCAAACTCAAAACTCTCTTGAGACCTAAATATATACAAGGAAACCACTGAACGTTATATTCAGTTTTCCACGAATAGATGCCCGCGCCTAGTGATCAACTTCCTTCTCTCCAATGAAGGTTGTAGTTCCGAGTCCCAGCTTTGGAGTGCAACTTGATCAATTTCATGTAATCATCATTCATCCTCGTCATCGCGTTAATCTAAGATTGGCATAAATATGTCGCAAAATGAATAATAATAATCCGGGAATAAGGAAGAATTACAAGTGACGCAGTTAGATGTGATGATTTCTTTTTTAGTCCTCGGGACTAACAACTACCACAGGAATATAAGAGATACTCAGTTGAATAATTAAGTTACTTACAAATACAAATATTCTTATACAATCTGAATGTCTGTCTGAAAGTTACCAACGTAAAATTCTGCTGATCTGATCTATACATAATATTACTCGTTTTTATTTACTCATAATGATGCCAACAATAATATTTCTGCCATCTGTAGTCACTTCAGAGAACTACATCCCATACATCTGTAATTTCATAGTATGTTTTGTTTTATTGTCAAATGAAAGTGAGGCAGTCGAATTATTTTGTCCAGTGACTTGGCTATCCATGTGAGCGACGTAATATCCAGTATGGTTGCAATCTACTCTTTGAAGTACAAAAGATCCTGCGTTATTATGTGTTAATCAAAGGCCTCTATCGCAATGGACCTTAGTGGCTCATTATCTGAAACGGTAATCTTGTTGCAGGACAATGCTAAGCCACATACAGCTAATGTGCACACCTAGTAAAGTTCAATTGGGAGACCGTGCAGCACCCTCCTTGTAGTCCGGACCTTTGCTATGTGACTTCCACGTGATTGGTAAAAATACAGTTTCGATACGGGCGCTGACGTAGAGGAGGCAGACAGAAATTGTAACCCAGCTACCAAAGAACTTCTATCAACGTGGCTTGTCAAAACGTGGGACAAATGGTTTAATGCTAGAGGTGCGTATTTCTGACATAAATTTATGTTCTGTCTAAACACCCTCTTGCGTCATTGCTTCGACCTTGTACATAATTCAGAATTATAATGATTAATATAGACATGTTGATGATTTTTGTTTTTCCTAAACAACCACGTGGAGACAAATATAAATACTGTTTACGAAGAACTACACCGTGTCCCGGGAATCTCTGGAGCAAGCGAAGGAAAACAAGTCTCTGCGCAAGTAGTGACTGGCGAGTGAAATGACCAAGAGAGTTGAAGTGAGCGCATAGAAAACGCGGGTACAGCTACCAACCGTTTGCAGCAGTGTGCTCTGCTTCGCAAGCCCATTCGCTTTCTCCCCTTCTGTACCGTTATGCGTGGCCCTGCTCCACAGATTCCATAGGGGGTACCGAAACTGAGGGAATAACATAATATATATTTTGTATTTATTGTTACTGTTCTAAGTTTTCTACTCTTCTAAATTAATCGCGACTATGAGTATGAAGCGATTGATTGATTTGGTGTTTTAATTCCACTTCATGCACATTAAGGCTAATCGGGACTGGACGTACAGTTTAAAGTGAGATCCGAACCCCTATGTGCCTCCACCAGGTATCGAACCCATGACCCATTGAGCATGAATTCAGGAAATGAATGGACAAACGCAATGAAACGTACAGGCTTTGCTCAGGATTCGAACCTAGGACGCCTTGCTATCCAGCGCGCTACGCTAGCTACACTACCACGGAGATTGACCTAGTGCATATTAAATTGAAGAGTAATTGATTAGCTATCGTGATATTCCTGACACAGCAATCACCAGATCGACCTAAAACCTATTAGCACAGAAGGGAGAGGCAACAGAGAAATTCCCGCCTTCATATTGGAACGTTTATCTTTCCTTAAACGGAGACATGACACGGCAATATTGCACATGACAAATTGGAACTCGTTATGTTTGAATTACAAAAGGGGCATCTCGGTTATAGCTTCGAGCCGTCATGATTTATTATTTCGTATTCAAAATTTGAAGGAAAAAATGAAACTGAAAATATCGACCAATCATCAAACTTACTCGCACACACACACATGCACATACTCATGCACATACTCAACTTTGAATTTTGCAAGTGGGAATGGAAAAATAGAAATTGAAATTAGGGCGTCTGACTGCCACGCGGAAGATCTGGTTCGATTCCAGGAATAGGGACTTCAAATGGAAACTTTTACTCCATAGAACGGTTCTGGGGTTCACCTAACCTCTTATAAATGGGAACCTGGATGCAACGCTGAAGGATAAAAAAGTAACCATAGCATGATGCTGATCACATCACCTCCACAAATGTCCGAGATCGTGAACATGTGGAGCCGTGCGTTCATGACACGGCTATCTTTACCTAACCTTTACTTTCATAAAATGTATTAGTAATATATTTTAGACTGAACTAAGATATCGTAACATACGTTACGTTGCAAAGTTCAGAATTTTCATGGCCAATCAATTCGTCGCAATGATACTTCCTTTAGCCATGCCAAGGGTGTAAGCCGAAACACTGCTTGGCTTTCTCTGCACTTCCAGATTAATTGCGACGAATGAGGACGCTTATATTCTGTCCAAACTATCTCTGGAGCTGGCGAACGAAAACAAGTGTCTGCGTAAGTAGTGACGCGAGACGACTCCACCAATGAACACGTGAGAGGGAATGGGATTGCGTGAAGTGGGGGATGGGCGACTGTAGTTACCAGTCTTCGCAGCAGAGTGCACTGCTTCGCTCTGCCCACTTGACCGCCCTCCTTTCACTGCCGTTATGCGCGGCCTTGCTCCATAAATTCCGGGGATGGAGTATAATAAAACTATTCAATTGACAAGAGACCAACCTAAGAGTGCATAATTGGATATATTCCCGGTATCACTTCATTATACAGAATGTCATTCCAACCTGAAGACAACGAAGACTCGGTAATACATCTAGATTCATTCATAAAATAATATATATGTATGTTGAAGGTAATAATAAATAAATAAAATAAATAAATGTGTGTGTGCGCGTGTGTTCCGCACCGTGGCAGTGAAGTGTAAGCCGTCAGGCGTTAGGCTCCCGCTATGGGACACGGGTCTCCTGGGGGAAGCATAACAAATTTTCTCCTGAGATTTCGGCCTGTGTATGGGACCGGTGGCCGGTGAAGTATGTAGAAGTGAGGCCGGCACATGCACTAAATATTTTAGGATAATACCTTGCCTCCAATAATAGTACAGCACTTTCAGAAAGCTATCGTGAAAATCCTATATTATATTATTTATCTGAAACTGATATAGTCTATTCATAAAACAATTGTAATATTCCGTCATATAGGCCCTATTCTACTGTAAGAAGTGTCGGAAAATTACGGTCAATGACCGTCAATTTCCGCTGCCATGAACTACCGTAAAATGTACATGGCCGTTTTAAAAGTATTAATCTAAATTAATGATATAGTTTTTAAATATAGCAATTTATAATTATTATCTGCGGGAAGTTCACGTGTTCGAGTCCCCGCCTGAGCATGGGTGATCTTTGAGAGTATCCCTTGCAATCAGAATTCATCCTCATTGTCGCGATTAGACGAAAGCAGGGTTATTAGAGATCCAGGAAGACATAAATTGGAATGGGTTCTATTGGGTTCAGTAACATGACCAGAACTTTGGTCCAACTTGCGTATTGTATCATTTCAATACGGAACTTGGACTGTATTTAATTAAATTGATCCTTGAAAAAGATTGCTGGACCGTTTTTAAATTGATCCGGAAAAAAGGTACCTGGACCGAATTTAAATAGTTCCTGGAGAAAGATTCCTGGACGGAATTGAAATACATTGCAGATTAGAAGGTTTTTTTACGGTCCAGAACCTATTGCGCGTGCTTATTTTCTCTCCTGGACCGGAATTGAATTTATTTAAAATTCCTAAATCTTTCACAATCCTGGCCAAAAGAGACAGAAAAGCAAAGCTTAATAAAAAAACATATAATTATTATTCAATTTCATGCAAGATATCCAAATTTAAATTCTACATTTTAAGGTAACTTCTACTAGTGTAGTCATGGTATATAACTATACAACACCAATAAATGTTCTCAACACTTTATAACCCTCTGCCCACAAATGCATTGAATGTGCTGGTAACATTGCAACTGATGTCATGCCTGGATCTGATTGGCTGTTATGCTCAGAGCCGCCACGAGGAAACGAGCACGTTTTGTCTTGAGGCATCGGTCACGGGGGAAAGAGCGGTGTAGCTCTGACTGTAAACGTATATGGTAAGTGTGGCGATATGATGGGGAATTTACGTAGTGTGGTTCCTTTAAAATTCTATAGTTTATTTGTTCATTTCTTTACCCTATATTAGGTTTTTGTTATTCTAACTTCTAATTAAATTAATATTATTTTGGGAATTGAGGAACCTATTCTTAGAATTCTCGGTCGTATGGCCGCATTCACTATACACGCATTGACCCCTAATTACTTGTCAATTTAAGTTGTAGAATATAAATTTCAGTTGCATATCATACAGTTGTGTGATTATGGATATATAAAGAAAGGGAATTTATTTACGTTTTGATTGTTACAATTCTATAAAAGTACTCTGCACTGTTAAAATAAAAAGGAAAAGATCTAAGTTTCTTCTTTTGAATTCGTAACTATTTTCCTAGAATAATGGACTCTGATCACAGCTTGCTTTCACTGTGCCTCTGTATGGTAGATCCTGCTTTATGCAGTTGAGGTTGAGCGTGTTGAATATGAGTAAATGGGCCTTTTTTACAGCTTAGTTGCAAGAGAGCGTGGTTCTAGTTCTGGGAAATTTTTGTTACGAATATTTGTAATTGATAGTATCTTTAATTGCAGATTGGTTTGATCAAATTTGAAAATCAGAAGGTGGATAGTTGGTTGTTCGAAAGCATTAAAGATGAGTCATGCGACCGGCAATCCCTTCCACACGGTTGACTTGACTGGTGTGCCAGACACATTGCTGCCACTTGCTCGTGACTGCACTATGTACCAGGGCTTACCTATAAGTTCCACACATTATGAAGGTCAGTCATTAAACCCGTTTTCACCTGCCTTGCCAAAACCTCCTTTGCAATTTGGTGATGTCCGAAAGGAGGAAACTTCAGTCAAACAGACTTATAGTAGATTTCCCCATAAACCATGTTGGGTGAATAAAAGACCGTCCCAGAATTTAATAGATTTTTCTGCTGAATCGTTTTCTGACGACGATTCCTACTGTACTTCCGTATTCTCTGGAAGAGCTATGAATAAGTTGTCTAATAATATGGCACAATATACTTTGAATGACTTTCTGCGAAATATTCCCAATTTGAACGATGAAAAGGCTGAAAATATCTTTAGATTTTTGTATTCCGTTCAAATGCTTATAGAAAAGAAAATGTTTCCGGTAAAAGATATTTTGATTGCTGTAATATCTAAAGTTCAATGTAGAATTAGTAAAATATGGTTACAACATATTCAACAAGGTTCCAAGTGGGACGTATTTCTAGACAGTATTGTAAAACAATTTTGTAACAGTCTAAGTGTGCATAGTTTAATATCTGAAAAGGTATTAAGAAAGCAAGAAATTTCAGAAGACCCGGTGGATTTCCTGGATACTAGGTTAAGAGGAGCCAAGATATTGCGAGTGAAATTTTCAGAAGAAGAGTTCGTTGGACTCATGATTGATAGACTTCATCCCTCTCTGTCTCAACAATTGTTATTTTCGGACACTCCTACTTCAATTCACGAGTTGAGAAATAAACTTAAGATATTTCAAAAACATGCTTATCTTTGTCGTGAATATTTCATGGAATGTAAGAACTTTAGTAGGACACAAACTGGGAATTCGGTTAGAGATGGGAATTCATTAAGAAACAATCAGTGCCTTCCTGTAGTTCCCCAGCAAAAACAAAGTTTTTCGAAGTATAAGAACACTTATATGATGCCTCAATATAACAATAGAGACCTTTCCGTTAAAGTAAAAGCCTTGTTTGTCGAAGGAAAATTGGCTAACATTCCAACTCCGCTGTGTTTAGATACAGGGTGTTCTGAAAATTTTATAAGCCAAGGATTTTTAGAACGCATTCAACAAATTTGTAAAGTGGAAGTAAGAGAAAAGAATCTAAACGTCATCTTAGGGAACGATGAACAGTTAAAGTTGACGCAAGTAGTGCGTGTGCCTGTTCAACTGGGGCCCCTCACGTGGCCAGTGGAACTGTATGTGTCTCCGACGTTACCTGTAAATGTGATATTGGGAGTAAAGTTTCATATCAGAACGAAGATGGTGTTTCGTATGGACAAAGCCTTGTTAGAATTTGAAACCCTGCCTCAAAAATTTCCTATTATGTGGAACTGTGACAGCATTTTTAATACTGGACGTGTTTTTCAGGAAAATCCCCCTTCTACTTCTACAGTGAAATCCCGTTTCAATGATCGTACTACTAACAAGTTTTCTTCAAATGCATCAAGAAGAGGACCAGGACGACAACTAGGCAAGAAGACTGCTGTACCCAGTGAGAGATCCAGAGATGGAAATTGGAAGAATCCACCTACTCGGGAGACGGTTCCTGATGTGACATCGCAAGACGAGAACTATTTTGCACATCAACTTGGTGAGTGTAAGAATCAATTTCGTGATGTCATTTGTGATAAGATTGGGGTTATAAAAGATTTTGTGTACCATATTTACATGAAAGATAATGTGCCAGTTAGATCAGCCCCTTATTTATTGAATGCCGAGAAGGAGAAAGAACTAGAAGCTATAATATCGGACTTGTTAGCCCAAAATGTAATTGAACCTTCTAACAGCCCGTATGCTAGTCCTTGTTTCCTGATTGACTCTAAAAACAACACCAAACGTCTTGTCGTAAATTATTCAGAGGTTAACCGACATATTATGTTTGACGCTTATCCTCCATGTGTTTTGGAAGAAAGTTTGTCTAAAATAAGTCAGGGCACAGTTTTTTCTGTTCTTGATTTTAAACGGGCATTCAATCAAATCCCAATTAATGAAGAAAGTAAGAAAGTAACAGCCTTCGTCTCACAGTCGGGACAATGGCAATATCGTACCTTACCATTTGGTTTAAGCGTAGGTCCAAGTGCACTAGCGAGAGTTATGCAAATTATGTTTGGTCATCTTAAAGGAGAATTTTTATTTTGGTATTGTGATGATTTGATAATCTTTAGCCCAGATAAAGCCAGTCATTTGAAACATCTCAAAATTGTACTAGATATATTACGTAAATATGGTGTTACAATTTCTCCTTCTAAAAGTCAATTCATGCAGGATGAAATATTTTTCCTAGGTTTTAAAATTTCTCAGGGAAACTTGCAACTAGACCCAAAAAGAGTAGAAGCTATTCATAATATCAGTCCTCCTAGAAATTTAAGAGCTTTGATGAAACTATTGGGCTTTTTAGAATATTTTGCGAAATTTATACCTAATTTCCAACAAGTTGTAGCCCCTCTTAATGACTTAAAGAAAAAGAATGTGTAGTTTAAATGGGGATCTTTAGAACAAAACGCTCTGGATCATATTAAACTTCTTTTTGAACAACATGATGTACTTAAATTGCCTGATATGAATAAAGATTTTGTTGTCCAAACCGACGGTAGTTTGACAGGCTATGGAGCTATCCTGCTTCAAGAGGACGAATTTGGTAATTTACGTCCTGTGTTTTTTCACTCGAAACGTTTGAAAGATCGAGATAAAAATCGTACGATATATGATATTGAATTATGGAGCTTAATGTTAGCTTTGGATAAGTTTCATTATTATTTGAGAGCTAGGCCATTTAAAATTCAAGTAGATAGCATGAGTGTTGCTTGGATGATCAAGCGGGCAACAAAGTTCACTAAATATGCTCGTTATTTGGAAAAGTTGTTATCATTTAGTTTCGAAATGGAACATATTCCTGCTAAAAATAACGTATGTTCTGATTTATTGTCCAGGATGTATGATAATAAGAATTTTGAGACAGAGACGCATGATTTGGAAGAGCGCACAAACCTCAATTTGACAATGTGGTCTCATCCTTTGTATAGTAATATTTTGTCGGGCGAACAATACAAAGACGAAATCTTGAAACCTATAATAGATAATATTCGACAAAATAAAGATGTAAAAGATTATAAAATGGTCAAGGATGTTTTGTACAAAAAAACAAAAGTATCGGGGATGCCTTATAGAATTTGTGTACCTAGTAACACTCAAAAATCCTTGATTAAGTATTTTCACAACAATATTTATAGTGGAGCACATTGTGGTTGGTTTAAAACCTTGAAAAGAGTACAGAAACATTTTACTTGGGACAATATGAATTCCATGGTTAAAGAGTTCTGTCAAACCTGCGACTTGTGTCAGAAAGCAACGAAATGAGAATCCTGTTAACATTTTATGTTCACGTGTAATAACGATACCCAGCCAAAGATATCATGTAGATATTGTGGGACCATTGCCACGGTCTAAGAATTGTAAATATCTTTTATTAATAGTTGATGCTGCAACCAAATTTGTTCATTTGGAAGGGTTAAGAGTTTTGAACTCCAGAGTTATAGTTGATAAGCTTTACGAGTTGTTTATGAACAGCGGTTTGTGCATGGAAGTGGTTAGTGACAATGCCTCTTACTTTGTCTCGCAATATTTCACATCATTTTTGTACAATTTTGGAATTAAACATATTACATGCACCGAATATAATCCTCAGAGCAATTTAGCGGAGAGATATATTAAAGTTTTAAAAACTTCTCTTCGAGCGTATTTTCACGACAGACAAAATGAGTGGATGAAAGGATTGAAAGAAATACAATATTCTATTAATTGTTCAGAAAGCTATGCTACTGGTAACACTCCGTCAGAATTATTTATGGGGCGTGTATTTTTCGATCCCTTGGAAGTTCGATGGCAATTACACTCAGAAAATGATCAATTGTCAAAAGAACAACTAGAATTAAAATGGAAATCTGCTCTTGAAAACATGCAGAAATCTTGGGAAAAAAGGAATCGCCTTTATTCACCTAAGTTTACGAGAGTACCCTTCGCAATAGGCGATTTGGTCTTGATAAAATCTCAACTTGTTTCTTCTGGCCCCGAACAGACTACAAGGTCACTGCAACTAAAATACTCGGGACCTTATCGGATAATACGATTTCTCACTCCTGCCAGTGTGCTGGCAGTGGAGGTCAACAACCCGTCTAAGCACAAACGTTGCCATGTAACTTCGTTGAAGAGATATTTGCCCAGGTGTGTTGATAACATGAATTGAAACTAGGTCACTATGCCTCCCGAACATTCATTGTTTACTTGACTAATCCCTTTCTTTGTATTGTTTTTTTTTTAATGTTTTGTAATACTAAAGATAATGTTACGTGTTTGATAATTGTAAGAGTGTATGTAAAAATTCAACATATGGAAAATCATTGTACAATTCTATAAAAGTACTCTGCACTGTTAAAATAAAAAGGAAAAGATCTAAGTTTCTTCTTTTGAATTCGTAACTATTTTCCTAGAATAATGGACTCTGATCACAGCTTGCTTTCACTGTGCCTCTGTATGGTAGATCCTGCTTTATGCAGTTGAGGTTGAGCGTGTTGAATATGAGTAAATGGGCCTTTTTTACAGCTTAGTTGCAACTTAGAGAACATTGAGGTGGATACTTGTTATTATTAATGTTTCTTCCTTGAAGCATCATTGCGAAGCTACAAGCCCTCCAAAAACTACACTTTCCCCCTTCTGTGTATGCAGCCATGCAGCACAAATTTACGGTTGACAGTGACATTTATTTATTCTGTCACGAACCATGAACTCGAATAAATGCGAAAAAAAAACTTTCTGGGAAGAGGATTAGGTTTGAGCGTAAGTACAAAAGGAGAAATCATGGAGGATTAAACGCGGGAGAAAGTGGCGCGAAGTAGATGTGGAGAGAACGAAAACCCGCGAAGGAATTATCGGAAAGAGAAGCAAGAATGAAAGAATAAGTAGAAAAAGAAGTTTAGCAACTCATTTTTATCGTGTTTGAAAGTTAGTTCCTGTGATTCTTTGAGATAATAGAGCTTGTTCTATTTCTGTACCGGAACTCATGTGAACATTCACAATTTGTTCGAACGAAGAAACCGGCGGGAATTCATGCGTGGTACATAATGACAAGTGGGAAATTTTGACATTGTTCTCTGTCAATTGATGTACAGTGGTATCGATTAGTATTATCGTGCAAATTGTCCATTACAATTTTTATTAATTTTTCTCTTCCATCATATGTGTTTTTAAGCGATGGATATTTATGAATGCTGGTGCAGAACTTGTCAACAGCTTGTTTCGAGTTTTCTTGAAGCTCTTGTTGGGTCAAATAAAGTGCAAGAACATGGCGATGGACAATTTGCACGGTAATACTCATGGATCGCACTGTTCGGAAAGTCACTCAAACAGAAAGATTACAGAATTAAGAGTTAGCACGTTTTATTAGAGGTGACTCTGTTAAAAAAAAGAATTAGTGAGGTTTTGTATTAGGGGCAAATAAGTACCTATTTTCTACTCTCCAAAGTAATTTTACCGTCTAGGTTTTGTAAGGGTAAATAAATACGTCTATTCTCCAAAATATTTTTTTCATCTTGGTTTTTCTTGAGCAAAATAAATACGCATTTACTACTCGCCGATGTAATTTATTTTAGCAAATTCAATTTTCTTAATAAATAAGAATAAGAAACATTTTATCATAGGAACGTAATTGAAAGTGGATTTTTAAAAGATATTTCGAATTATTTAAAAGAGCATACGTTTTCCTCAGTACCTCACATGAAACAAAGCTGTTTTAGAACTAAAAAGTGTGCTCGAAGTCATCGTATTTACAGAAATAGACATATTTTTCATATATTTCATTGTTTATTATTTTTATTTTGTCTATATACAGTGTCGATGTTAAGGGTGGGTTACAGTGAGCAAATTACGCACTCTGACGAATTTTAAATTCCATAATTCAATATTCGAATTTGTATAATAATGGAAGTTTGAAAATATTGTACGTAATTGATACAATTTGTAATGATGACAGCATTTCTTTCTCGATCATTAATATTGCTTCCTTCTTTCAATTTTTACTTGCTCTGTCTCATGAAGGCAAATTGGGGGTGCACAGTTAGGGAATCACATCTTTTCGGTCTTGACTATAGTGGAGATGATGTGGTGAGCAGGCTTAAGCCGCCTTTTCTCCACAAGATTGCCCCATATGGGGCTGTGTGTGTCCAAGAGCTTTATGCAGTGAAACGTAGGAATAATTCCCACTAGAACAACTGGAATCGAACCTAGTCTGCAGAGTAACAGTCAGACTCCCTACCGAACAACCAAACCAAAGCAAAACTGATTATGTCTGAAAAAATGAAACATACTCGTACATTAACATAGTTAAAATTTAATTTGAACTTATATGGAGACCATATGATATACAGAGTGTCCCACTTGTAATGGGCCCTGGAAAAAGTGTTATAAAAATCTTCATAAAAGAGGATATGAAACCAAATTTGTATATGACATACCTTTATGGTTGAGAAAAGAAGGTACAGTACAAGAAGTGCTGGAAGCGACCTCCCCCCACCTGTATACACAGTTCGACACGGCGCTGCATGTTCGTGAATGTTGCTGCCAGAGTATTCGGCGTGACTGCCTGGATTTCACGGCGGATGTTCTCACTTAACTCGTCGATGGTGCGTGGTTTGTTCTTGTACACACTACCTTTAAGGTGACCCCACAGAAAAAAAGTCATGGGGGGTCAAGTGCGGTGACCTTGCGGTCATAATCCTTTCGAAATCACTCGGTCAGGGAAAAATGATTCCACCGCAGCCATACTCGCGTCAGACGTGTGGCATGTTGCCCCATCTTGCTGGTACCAGCCAAGTGTCACATCCTCGTCATCCAACTGGTTCACAAAGTCATTAAACAATACCTGGTACACATTACACGCCGCTGTGATAATGCACAGAACACGCCCACCTTCTGTGAATGAAGGGGTTCCTCAACGATTGCATGCTGGTTGTCACTACTCCATAAACGTGTGTTTTGTGAGTTCACGCTGACAAGTGGAACCACGCTTCATCACTGAACCACGTGTATAGATACACCAACTTATTTGAAACCCTGGCCAGAAACAAGTGGCGCTAGTGTCGAATGTTTAGGAGGGGAGCTCGGGAACTCTGGGGCAAGGGAAGGGATGGCAGAAACACGTGTTTTCCCCCTGTGTTGCCAAATCTAGAAGTGGGCGTGTGCCGTGAAAGGTTTGCAAGTAAACAAATATGCAAGCCGAATATTAAGTTTCGTTTCTAGATGTGGTAATTCAAATAACATAGCATAAGAGAGAGGAGGGAGGGGGACACTAAAGTTAAAAACGCCAGCTGTCTCGCAGAAGGATATCAACAATTTAAACACATAACATTAATGTTCTAAATTATGTAAACAATATAAAAAAAAATATGTAAAAAAAAGCAACTTACTTTTGGGTTTTTGCCTCCGGTTGGCCTGAAGGCAGATTATAAGGTGTCTATGCCGGAGAGGTCCGAATTCGAACTTTCGCTGTCACTGTCGCTATTTACATCGCTACTTTCGGAACCCGATTCCAGGTTTATAATCAAAGTTTGAACTTCATCTTCGAGAATTCCATCATTCTTCTGGTATTCTTTTTCCAAACGGATGGCATGTTGGCACATACATTCCCATTCCGGCACTGTGACACTGTCAATTGCACTTTCGGTAAGAGCCCTTATTTCTCTCAAATTTGAACTTACGTTTCGTGAGGCAACTCTTCGCTTTATGGTGCCCCATATGTACTCGATCGGGTTCAAGTCGCAGTGATATGGTGGAAGTCGAAGGACGTGGTGGCCGTGGGTTTTCAAAATTGTGTCAGCTCGATATACCGGATCGGGAAGATTATTTTTTACTTTCAGCAACAATTCGGGCTTTGTTTGTTCGATATCGAAAGTGATGTTATTTTTTAATAGCCATTCTTGAATCTCTAGTTTCTTACTTTTTGTGTTCGGGGCTTTATTGGTTTGAATTGAGTGGTAGGAGGCATTATCCATAACAATGACAGATCTAGGTGGGAGATTCGGAATAAGTTTCTGTTCCAACCACTTCTCGAAGTTCTCGGAATTCATTTCGTTATGGTAATCGCCAGAAGTGGTTTTGGCCTGAAATATATTAAGGGCGTTTGAATAAACCCCATGGAACCCCCGGCGTGACTTATGATAAGTCTCTGCCCCGGACTGTCGTTTGTGAAGACACCTGACACATCTTCACTCTGCCAACATTTTTTTACTTTGTAATTAGGATGAATCCAAGTTTCATCAATGTAAACAACAGGCCTCCCTTCGTTGCGGAATCTGTTGATCGCACGAAGATATCTTGCTCTCCAAACCACAATGTTGCTTCGTTCAACCAGAGCTAAGCGAGAGTTTCTACATTTTTTAAATTTAAAGCCTATCTGTTTCATAATTTTCCGTAATGTTTCTCGCCCCCCCTGATAATTAATTTCTTCCTTAGCAATAGCTAAAAGTTTCAATATTGTAGGAACTTCTCTTTTCACTGCGTACATTTCATGGATTTTCCTTCGCAATATACACTTATCCATGTCGTCAATGACAATCTTATTTTGTCGAGCACGTCTCCGTTTACCAGGAGTTGACAATTTCTGGTCAGGGGTTTGTAAATCTTTTTTCTCTCTTTTCAGTTTTTTAAGCAATGACTCCGACCGTCCCGTTAGATATACTGCTCTCTTTAGGGGTTGATCGCGAGGATAATTCCACCCGTCTCTTTTCTCTTCTTCACACTTCTCGATGATTCGTAGTAGCAAATTTCGCTCACTGCTGTGCACAACTTTCGACATTTTACACTTACTCAAAAACAAGTCTACGCACATCAACAATACTCCTCGAATTCTTGAAGAGAGTAAAATTAGCAACACTGTGTCAGCGGAAGTGGGAAGGTCCTTGCCCGACCAGAACCAGAGCAAACACCGGGGGTGAGAGAAGGGGGTGGGGGAGGCCGGTTAGTTCGCATATTTTCCGAGGTTTCAGAAAGCTTGGTGGATCTATACTGCAATATCCCTGGCCTTTCAGCGACAAGTTACGTGAGAACATTCACGAACATGCAGCGCCGTGTTGAACTGTATATACAGGTGGGGGGAGGTCGCTTCCAGCACTTATTGTAATGTACATTCATTTCTCAACCATAAAGGTATGTCATGTACAAATTTGGTTTCATATCCTCTTTTATTAAGATTTTTATAACACTTTTTCCAGGGCCCATTACGAGTGGGACTTCTAAATGAAATCGCAGTTTATTTTTTTAAATGCAGATTTATTGTATGCTATAAATTAGATTTGTCAGTATTTGGGTAGTATTTAGGGTATTTTGGTCAGTTATGCCGCTTTGGTCGTCGGTGGGGCGTCTCTGCTTCACGAGAGACCCATGTTCGATTCCCGGGGTGGGTGAACTAAGGTAGGAATTTTTAACGTATTGTCCCCGCATAAATCGGATCTTGGGCTCACCCAGCCTCAAATCCTGTAGCAACCCTGGGGGGTTAAGGCGACCGAAGTGTGGTGATCACATAACCTCAAAAATGGCCGAGATCAAGAATGTGCGAGGCCCTACCTCCACATTCCCTGAATATGCCTTCATGGCATGGTGATATATATCGAAGAGGAACATTATCGTTTTAATATTTCCCACACCTTGATTTGATTTTTGGTTATTTACCGCCGCTTTTGACTAATCGCGACGATGAGTATGAGTGATGATATAGTGAAATTGATGAACGGACACTCGAAAAGAACACCCATGCCCAGACCGGGATTTGAACCCGAAACTTCAGGCGTCGTAGCGCGTTGTGATAACCACTCAGCCACGAAGACCGGCTAGTTTCCACTCCTGCTGCAGTGTTGCCTGTCTATTTGCAGTAATCTAGATTACGCAGATTTAGCACTTGTCACTTTTCTAATCGAAAAATATGTTTCTCTAGATAATGGTTATGGACTAACTTCGCTAATAGCATTGAACCGTTCGCAGCTCCATACACAATATGATTGACACTTAATCATTCAAGAAGCACTTCGAATGAACAAAAAAAACAACAAAAAAACATGTCATTAACGCACGAAAAAAATCTGACAGGATGTGAATGCACGTTTTACAAATATGTTGAAAAGCGTCCCGAAGCGCTCCAAATAACCTCGCTTTACTGCCGACGAAGAGGAACGCACGATGTTGGGAGCAACGCAGCAAGTGGTTTTGTGCGAAAACAAACCTGAAAATGAAGTTTCTTTTGTTTTCCACCTGCCACCATTTCCGTAAGGATAGTTCGAAAAAACAACACATTGTTGACATGCCTTCATTCTCAATATTCAAGGCACAAAAACAGCTTTCGCGCTACGATGCTCCGGGGAGCTTTCGGGGGTAGGTGGGCGAGGTTAAAAAATACACACTTGTACACGTCGAAGCATGAAATCGTATATTAGAAACTGACTTCTATTTTCGATAACGTTCACATTTACTGCGCATAAAAGGATACCAGTTAGATACACCGGAAATACATTTAAATCGTTTATTTTGAAATAAAATTCATTTCTACTTACCTCATATGCATAGCGGAACATTTTTCAACTAGGGATTACTTCTTTTTCAATGAAAAAAGCGTTATTTTTAACATTATAAGTATTTATTGGTCGTTGCTAATTGGCGTCCACATTTTGACTCACGTTGTCTATCGTCAGCTGATATGCAGTGTTTCCAAACTTATGAACCGATAAATGCCGCACAAACTATTCACAAAAGGTTTTTAAGCGAAAATTGCTCCACAAACCATTCACGGAAGGTTAGGTTAGGTTCAGTTAGGTTAGGCAAACATAGAAAATTAAATTGGAAAAAAAAAATCCCGCTCACACCTCATCTTGTAAAACTACCGCGTGGTTGCTACACTGACAGGGGGTTACGTAATCGAACGCACGGAACATTTGATTCACGTAGTCAACGGCAATGGTGGCACGAGCTATCGTGCAACGGAGATACATGAATGTCGAAAAATACCTTCTTTACAGGCCGAATAACTTGCACAATTCGAGAAAACACTTTTCCCAGCTTCAGAAAGTCCACAAGAACTAAATTCCGTAAGTATTGGGTTGGTGCGAATGAAATGCCCGCTTTGACGTCTGGTGGGAAACTCACCTCAACAACACAACACAGGGATTGACTGAGGTCAGGCGTCTAACGTCATAAACTCTGTATACGTCCAGCAAACAGACTGGAGCACCCAGACAGTCAGCAGGAAGTGTGTTGCTGAACAGGGTCATCTGAAAGTGCACCATGGAGAACACACAATTGCGAGTGATTTGTCTTTACGAATTCAAACTGGGACATTCTGCTCGGCAAGCCGCCAAAAACACTAACAGTGCATTTGGGCCAGGAATGGTAGATGAACGCACCATTCGCCGCTGGTTTGTCAAATTTCGTTCCGGTGACACAGCATTACAAAATGACTCCCGTGGCCATCGACCAACATCATGTTTGGATGAGCTTCTCAGGAACGCCGTGCAAGCGGACCCTCGGAAAAGTGTTCGTGCCATTGCAGACGAGTTAGGCATACACCATACCACTGTCGTTCGGCGGCTCCGTGCGATCGGTAAAGTGAAAAAGTTGGACTCATGGGTACCACATGATTTGACACCGGCCAACAAGACTTGCCGTCTGGAGGTGTGCAGTTCTCTGAGTGTAAGGAATAACCGGGATGGTTTCCTGCATCGGATTGTCACTTCAGATGAAAAATGGATCTGCTATGACAATCGTAAACGATCAGGACAATGGTTGGATCGTGATCAACGTCCAGGGTGGTCTCCGAAACCACCTCTCCACCCACGGAAAGTTCTGTTGCTGGTATCGTGGTCTATGGTGGGTGTGATCCATCTTGTCTTTCTCAGGCGAGGTGAAACCATCAATGGAGATCGTTACAGTGCTGAACTCCATGAAATTCACCGAAAACTTCTCCGGAAGCATCCAGCAATGGTCCACAGACATAGTATCCTCATGTTGCACGACAATGCTTGCTCACGTGTCGCGCAAAGGATGGAGCAGGCTCTCCATGAGTTGCAATATGAAACCCTTCCTCATCCAGCATATTCTCCCGACCTCTCTCCCACTGACTACCATCTCTTCCGGCATCTCGATCACTTCCTGACAGGGAAGACCTTCGCTGATGATCGGGCGGTGCAACATGCCGTTGAGGAGTTCTTTGCTTCGCAGACTCCAGACTTCTTTCGCCATGGAATCCAATTGTTGGCTGAGCGATGACAAAAGTGTGTGGCTGCAGACAGCGACTATTTTGATTAACCAGGTATTGTAGTTTTAATTTTTTGGCCTTTGGCAATGAGGCACCTGGGCCGGACATTTCATTCGCACCAACGCAATACTTTCTCGTCTTTTCTCCTGTAAATTTCAAGAAATGTGTTTCCGGTATATCTGATCGTTACCCATAAAAGCTTATCGTACTGAAAATTGGTGGCGCTTGAACTAACGAACAAGTCAATTGACAAATAAGCATTTATTCTATACGCCTATTGGGATCATGTACAGTTAGATATCGAAGTGAAGCTTATATGTCTTATATGTTTTTTTTCTGCATAATTTGTAGACTTGCTATAGGCTATGTCATGCTCACAGGAAGCTTTTTGTATTGATTTTGTTGATGAGCGTACAAAACATTGATCTGCAAGAATATTTTCTTCTGTGGCAACAAGTGTAAGCCAATGTGAAGCGAACTTTAAATATCCATTAAGGAAAAAGCCTCTTCAACCCTCTTATTCAACTTGCGATTACCTTGTGAATATGGAGGTACGTTGCTTGGGAATTGTTCCGGAAATAAATCAACACCATCACTCTATGATCATGATGCAAACAGTAATGCTGAAATACGAAAACACATACCTGGTAAATGCATCTCTATTTATTGTACCCTTTATCTCTTATTCAAATTTAAAGATGCTAAATGTGCCTTACAGGTGCTTTTCGAAAGCTTTTACTCGGTAAGAACATAACTACTGCAATACTCAAGTGGCTACTATGAAAGTCAATAAAGAGGTGAAGGATTATGATTGATTTAGTTTATTTAACGTCGCACTTCTTCCACTTTTGGTTAATCGCGGCGATGGGGATAAGATGGATGAAGGGACAATCACACACATACACGGATGACATAACACCAGCCCAACAGAGGAATATCCTGGTTGTGAGTCCAAGAGGCAGAGCCTCTTTAGCAATGAAGAGGTGAAAAAATGCTACTATCAGCGGACGTATGGGTCACCCTGTAGTTTGTATGGATTTTATACATCATTAATGCAAAGAGTCACCAGAACGTTTGTTAAAACGTTTTGCGGAATGTATGTAAAAAGTGTATTTTTATTATCTTAACCGAAGTTCACGGACGTTCTACAGTGTATTCAGCCTAAGAGTACCCCGTCAAATAAATATCCACGATATACTTTTAGTATGAACACCCTGTATATGCATCTGCAAATCGGAATGGTTTCAAAGCAATTAAATTGGGAGTATTGTACATCTGAAGCGTAAACTTCTAATAAAAATATTGCAACTGTAGCTATTATAATAAAATGTCCTTTTTGCACTTCAGAGCAGTGAAGCATCTGCAATTTCATTGAGATATATCCCATTAGTAGGTCATAATAATGCATTCACAGATACATTGGATAACATTTCCATAGCTTTCGTTTGCTGTCCACAGATTCTATCTTAGAATATCTTCCGTCATACACATTTTGTATTCATAGCAAAGGACACGTTTTTCCCATCGCCCTCACGATTCTGAATAAAAGTAAAATCTTGGTCAGCTTTGGCTACGCCTTTCTAGGTATCCAACCACAAAACGTGATTTTATGAGAAAATGCAAAACAGGCTAAACGTTTTCCTATTTTCCAACTGACCTTCGACCATTTGCAGACATACATGCATACGTTAATCGATGCTAATGACTATTGGCGTATACTGTTATTTGCTCTGTTTATTGAAAGGTGTCCTTTAAAACTAGAATGTCCAGTCGAGAAATGTTTTTCACTCCTCAAGTACCAGGTCGTGAAAATTAGATTCGGTTAGATTGCGAAAAAGATTCCAATTTTTTTATATCGACCACCTGTCAGGTTCGAATAATCATGACAGTTAATGACAAATTTCTGATTCGTTCGTACCATGCGAGCAACAAGTTGTTAATTGTATAGGGGAAACCGTCAGCAATGAATGAACGTGCTTAAATCATCTCGGTGAAAGGTAGACGTTGAAGGTAATAGCAGCTTTTTACAGCCTGCACTGACATATAGCTTTTGTGGTGTCCTAGAAGAATAATGAATGCAGAGTTTCGTTCAGGATTTGGTAAAATTACAGCGAGAAATGTCGAAGTTCTTGTCAAAAAGATATCCTCGTAGACGAAGGAAAATGTAAAGACAGAAGAAAGAGAAAAATTAGTAGATACAACTGTAAGGTATCCCTGTGCGTGCGCACACATGTCATGAAGGAATAAGGGTTGATGTGGAGGTATAGAGCTTCACATACTCTTGATCTCGGATATAGTTGGGATGATGTGGTCAGCTTCACGCCCGGCCGCCTTTACCCCCCAAGGTTTCCCCCAGGTATCCATTGATACGAGACTGGGTGGGCCTCAATGCTGGGCAGAAAGACTGAAAAAAATCCTGGTCCAGACCACCTGCCCCGGGATTCAAACCCTGGTCTTCTGCTTGATAGTCAGATGCTCTACCAACTGAGCTACCGCGTCTCTTAGAAAGAGAAAAAATCTACAGATAAAAAAGAAATGTTCGAAAATATTGAAAAATAGAACAAGGGAAGAGGACCACAGAAAGTAGAACTTACTACACACGGAAAACTGAATGTACCAAATCTTAATGATATACTTCACAGCGTTTTGTAGCCTTTGCCAAGAATCGGGTTTACACTTTGATGCATTTTCCTGTATTACTTGTAAAGGTAACTCCAAAATTCATCATGTGATGTATTTCTATGTCGAGCTGGACTTTAACGAATCTTCCTACACCTTTATCCATGATGCACTTAAACACTTGGTCTCAGCTGCAGTCTTTATGCATTTTTTTTTGTTTTGGCTGATACATTTACTTTTCTGTGGGTACGGAAATTATGTAATTGGAAAGGTGAGGAATGACAAGGAAGGTACACGAAAGGACCGGCACTATGATCCAGTCCCCCATTGCCCACAGCTCTCCTTGCAGTGGTGCGCTAGCTGGGTTCGATGCCATCAAGGGGTCAAAAATTGAATCTTGTTTATCACATGTGAGTTTACGGACATTCGCAACAAGCCAAAATTGTTCAAAACGTGACGCAAGAAAAATGCACAAATGATCGCCAAGGTCCGAGTGTGATGCTTGTTGCAGCGTGAGTTTTCCATTTTTAGATTACCATCATTCTGACTGCTTGCGAAGAAAACCAACGCCCTCACAGTTAAAAGTACACCTTCCCTTCAGTCACTATGAAATCGCTTTCCTGTTATCGGAAGAAATCTAACATGAAATAGTGATAATTTCAAACAGGAAGCTACGGATGTGAGCTTAATATATTAGGCACATCCAGAAAGTAAGATTCCCTGGGGTCGTGCACAAAAAGGAAACATTACTTCATTCAATGATTTATTGCCACAGATACAGCAATTGTCCAATTGTCCCGCCGGAATCCAGGCACTTGTCATAACGTGGGACCAACTGCTGTATACCTGCTTCGTAGAAGTCCGCCGCCTGGGCGCCGAACCACTGTGTGACAGCCTTCTGAACCTCTTCGTCGCTGTGAAAATGTTCACCGGGCAGGAACTTCTTCAGATTCAAGAACAGGTGGTAATCACTGGGAGCGAGATCCGGGCTGTACGATGCATAATCGAACACCTCAAACGGAACCTGTCCAGAAGGGTTAGCCATATGCGGCTTCGCATTGTCGTGCAGCAAGATCACCCTGACACTGATCTTACCGCGTCGCTTATTCTGAATGTCTCGTCGCAATGACCCCAGTGTTCCACAGTAACGGTTAGCGTTCACAGTCTCACCTCTGGGCAGAAACTCGATGAGCAGAATGCCTTGTCTGTCCCAGAGCACCGTGCACGTCACTTTTCGCGCCGACACAGTCTGTTTGAACTTCGTCCTGCATGGAGATCCACTGTGACGCCAATGCATGGACTGCTCCTTGCTTTCTGGGGTGCTGCATTCAATCCACGTTTCATCCCCTTTGATGATCCGGTTGAGAAAATCGTCATCATCATGGTAACGCTGCAGAAATGTCAGCACCGTGCCCATGCGTTTTCCTTTGTGTTTGGGCGTCAGTTGTTTCGGCACTCACGGGGCACACAATTTCCGGAACAAGAGGCGTTTGGTAACAATGTCGTGCAACAACGACCGACAAACCTGCGGGAAATGACTGCTGCTGCTGCGCTCGTCGTCATGCACATTTTGCCGGCCTTCAGTAAATGTGATGCATCAACGACGCACCATCTGCTTGCTCATAACGTCTGGCCCGTACACCTAGCACAGCTGACGATGAATTTCGATCAGCTGTAGGGTGAGCATAAAGTCTTTCCCTGATTATGAATATTTATATCTCAACTTCCACAGTAGATAGGCAAATAGAAGCTATGGCAATAAGTAGTGCAATACAACAAGTTTTTTCCATTTCTTTGTTTTGTCTGATTCTTATTCTCTTGTCTGATTTCTTTTTCTCTTGTGTTTCAGGTAGCGTAATTTAGAAGTGCTGCTCTCTTAATGACGTCTATGCAGGAGAAAGCGCAATGTGATTTATGGTCTCATGAAACACGGTCACCTGTTACAGTTCAGAGAGAGTTCAAAAGGGTCTAAGGTCGAGATCCGCCAGTTGTGAAGAGCATCAAAGAATGGTACGTAAAGTTTAAAGAGACTGGCACTGTTGGTGATAAGGCAAGAAGCGGAAGACCTGCAGTGAGTGACGAGACTGTTGCGCCTCAGTTACAGGAATTTCAACCACGGGTAGTGTTTCAACAAGATGGCGCACCGCCACACTGGGAGTTAACTGTTTGCCAGTTGAATCAGAAGACATATGAATCGCTAGAGACGGTCCCATATCATGGCCACTGCGTTCGCCGGACATAACCCCTCTTGACTTTATTTATGGGGTTAAGTTAAGGACACAGTGTTTAGTTCACAAGTTAATGATATGCAAACTCTTCAGACACGAATACGGGATGTTATAGAGACGGTACGGAAGAGATGTTGGCAAAGATGACACGTTCTAAGCACAATTACTTCACGCGTCGTATTATTTTACTATTAATATTAACTTAATAATACTCCGCGGTGAACGATGAGACTCGGTGAAGTACACAGACTCCTCTCAGGTACAGGGATAGTGTTAGGCAAAGACATTATTCACAGCACGGAGAAATAAAACCACATTACTGCCAGCATCTATAAACTGAAAAGTTTTATTCTTTATTTATTGCAATTATAATGCAACTATACTTGAGACGAAGGCGAGGATTTCGCTTTGTCGATGAATTGACTCAATTAAAACGCATAAACTCAATGCGTGGCTATCGGCAAGCCTATGATCACATAGACCTAGCTTTCGCACCGAACTACCACACCAAGAGATATACAATGATAACTGAGTCAATATTTGCTCTTTAGCCTTTTATTTCAAAATTAATCCTTAGGCTAACTTTATTATTTGACGTAGAATGGTTGCAGTATTGTGCATATCATCAATGCATGGCTATCGGCGTACCTATGATCACATAGGCCTAGCTTGCGCCCCGAACTACCATACCAAGATGTATGTACAACACCGAGGAGTTCCTTTTAAGTTTAAAAGCTTCGTCGATCCGTGGCGAAAAAGTGTGTTGATTCTTACGCGACATCCTCGCTTTTATACTATTTTCGAGAACATAGATTAAAGTACAGATGAATCATTCACTATCTACAAAAGGATACTATCAACAAAACTGACATCTATACATCTTTAGAAATACAAATTCGTATAGTGCACTCTTGCAAACAAAGATACATTAAATTACCCATAATGTAGCATAAAATACAATAAACGATAAACAAAATATATATATTACAAACAGGGTGCAATATTACATATAATAACAAAGAAATTACGCTTTCTTTTACAAAAATAAATACATTAGTGACATATCTTCTACTGGTGACGTCACATAAAAATGTGGATCATATCATCTGCCCCTTCCTTTCGGAAACTAAGTTTCAGGAAGGAAGTCATCTAACTGGAGGAAACTTAGTTTTGAAGTACAAAGTCATTCTTTTTATCCTCCGAAAAACGCACCAGTTTTAGGTTATCCAAGTTAACCTTACCATATAATTCTTTAGTCCTTGGAATTAGCAATGTCACAACATTATTTTCCACTTTGTCCACTAGATAATGTCCTATCCACAACATAAATAACTTTTGAATGGTTCTATCTAGTGAGGAGCTTAAGGAATGGTTTTTAACCATCACGAAGTCTCCAACTGTCACTGTCTTGGCGTTTCCCTTCTGTTTTATATTTTTCGATAGTTTCTTCTTCTCCCTGACTTGGGCTAAGAATAATTTGGACTTCCAATCCGGTTGGGCTTCTTCCCGTTCGGGCCAATTGAAATGGGTTAGGATTTATCTGGGTATAGGATGATTGAAGAATAGTTCAGCAGGTGAATATCCAGTGATCTCAGAAATAGAATAATTAATTAACCAAACAACTTTTGATATGTATCGAGACCAAGTCTGATGTTCTCGATAACAAAACAAACGAAGTAATCTGACTATCTCTTGATTTGCTCGTTCTACCATGTTCCCCTTTGGATTGTAAGCTGTTGTGCAAACGTGATGGATACCAAGCTTTTTGGTAAATTCGTGCCACTGCTTAGAGGTAAACTGAGCTCCTCTGTCGCTCAGGGTAAACGTAACGTTTGGATAGTGAGCAAAATATCCTCTCTGAAGCGTGTTTATAATTTCTGTGGTGCTGGCAGTCCGTAAAGCATATGCGGAGACAAAACGTGTACCCACATCAATAAGGCTCAAGATGTACTGGTATCCATTAGACCGAGGAAGCTTCCCAATCAAGTCCAGGGAAAGCATCTCATGAGGTTGCTTGGGATTGATATGAAGGGTCTCCTTGAGTATCCCCAATTTGTCTGGTTTACTCTGGGCACAAATTTCACAATCTCGGATGAACTGTATCACGTCATCCTTCATGCCCTTCCAGAAGTATCGTACTGCAAGTCGCTTCATTGTCTTGGATACTCCAAAATGTCCAGCTTCATCATGAATTACTTTCAAGAGAGGTTGCTTCATTACCACTGGAACACACAATTTCCAAAGAAACTGATTATCCGATCCTTTCTTAAATAAAATCCCTTCCTGAATGCGATAGGAACGATGCAATCTGAGGTTAGGTTCCTGAGAATTTAGAGATTGGAGTAAATTTTTGCAGAATTCATCTTCAGATTGTGCCTCTCTCCACTTGTCGACGTCATCTATTTCTCCTCTTTCGGCCCACAGGTAGTTTATTCTGAATGTCTGCTGGCTATTTTCAGGATGAATCTGGGGTATATCATCAGCAGGATACAGAGATAAAATATCTGCCAGATCGTTTCGGCGACCAGAGACGTATACTATTTTATACTGGTACTGTTGGAGTTTTAAAGACCAGCGAGTCAAACGACCGTTCCAGTTACGGGCGTCTTGTAACCATACCAACCCTTTATGATCACTGTAGATAGTGAAGGGCCTACCTTTCAAATAAACAGCATACTTATCAACTCCAAAGATGATGGCCAAACATTCTAACTCATGGATGGAGTAATGGCGTTCGTTCTCCTTCAGTTTTCGGCTTGCATACTGAATGACCTTTCTCTCTTCACCATCCATTTGGAAAATAATACTACACAATCCTTTCCCAGAAGCATCGCATTGGATACAGAATTCCTGTTCAAAATCAGGCTGTGCTAATTCAGCATCTCTTACAAGTTCATTCTTCAGTAGCTGGAAACTTTGTTCTTCCTCGTCTCCCCAAATCCAACGTTGATTTTTACCTAACAGCTTGGTGAGCGGTTCAGATTTAGCTGCAAAATTTTCAATGCACTTCCGCCTCCAGTTGGCGAGGCGGGGTGCACGGCTTTGCGCCAATCACTCTGGAAAATGGTTTGGTTTTGCGCCAATAATTACCGGATTCTTATCTTTCCGAACATGGTTTTGCGCCACTACAGAAAATCGTAATTCAATGACTTAGGTTGGCAAGGATGATTTTCCGTCCGACTTAAACAGGCTGCGGACTGTCACCGAGATGGCGTGGTTAAAAATTATGCACCACCAACCATAAGTATACAAAATTGCACTTGTCAAACTGCAGTTTCTTACAATGGAACCTTTGTGGCATGTGAGATCAATTTCACGTAATGCATGCATGTAATTGCTTTGCGATTATATTGATCAATGTAAGATTCAATTTTGAGGTATTTTTCTCTTAAAACGCTCCTCTTACGAGCGGGTTTTTCGAGGCCATTTATTTTAAGGTAAGTGTCGGTCTGGAGGTTAATCAATCCATGTACAAATTTGAAAATATCTGGATGGTTGGTGTAAAACATGGCATTCAGTTTACTGTGAAAGGCTTCACATGCATTTGTTGTGCGATAGGCCGAGGCAGAAAAATCTGCCCATATGTGTGGGGGGTACGTAGAATCTTCTGCAATATAGTTTTCTACCAAATAATCACAGAACTTTGTAATTTTCTCATCTGATGGCTTATCTTCGAACATGTCAATTGCGAAGCAATCAGAGACATCGTGGGGAGGTAAGTAAGACAAACCAAAAATATAATTGAGCCATTTACCTTCGGGACCTCTTTCCTTGTAGATTTTCGAAAGACCTAGGTTTTTCATTTTTCGCCACCAGGCTTGGCATAGGTGAAACCTACATCCTACTATAACACATCTCCCACACCATACTTCATTAATGGCACTGTGAATCCCTTGTTCAAAGTCAACGCATATTCTTTTCGGTTCAAGACTACTGTTCGTAATTATTATTGCTGTACACGACTTGTTTGTGCAACGCCACCGAACACGTCCATCTGAATATGCGTAAGCTTTCCTGAATTTATAATTGTCCTTACTTATTAGATTCTTACCTCTATTCGATGCCTCTGCGAGCAGTTCCATGGTCGACCGGACCCTGGTGTAATGAAACGTGTAACGTTGAGGTGAAACACAGGGAGGTAGACGAAAGCCACGATCAGTCGTTGCCCTTGAGAGACAGGATTGCCAACCTATACAATTCTTAGCTCGGCTAGACATTCAAGAGTGGCGGAAAACATTGTTGGTGCAAAAGATACTGTGGCACTAATATTTACAATTTGTTCATTGGCGCAAAACAAGCGATTTTGGCGCAAATCCATTGCACCCGGCGAGGCCAAGAAATTTCCGAACATTCTTTCTAGTTTTAGGTTTAGGAAATAACTTAACGGCTGAATTTTTGTCTGGTTGGATTTTGATCGCATCTCCAGAAGCAATGTGACCCAGGTAGGTGATTTCCTCTTTGACAAATTCGCACTTTCGCAGCTTTACAGTCATCCCCACTTCTTGGAGTCGCTGCAACACTTCGTCCAGATGTTCGAGATGCTTGGAGAGTTCTTTGTCGAAAATCAGCAAGTCATCCATATATTGAGTTAGATACTCTTCGGTTTCAGGACCAAATACAGCATGCACGGCAGCTATGAAAATTGACACAGCACTAGAGATACCAAAAGGCATTCGAGCAAACATCCACTGACGTCCTTTATAGGAGAAGGCAGTACATGGTTGGCAGTCAGTTTTTACAGGGATCTGTAAATATCCAGAAGCCAGATCCAGATTTGTAAAATAACGAGTACCTTTAAATTTTTGTAAGGCATCCGAAATGGGCTCAACTGAATTTCGTGGAACACGTACAATTTTATTCAAATTTCTGAAGTCAATGCATGGGCGTACTGTACCGTCAGGCTTGTCGACTACAATTAAAGGGTTCAAGTAAGGGGAATTACAAGGCAATATAACACCCCATTGTCTCCACTTTTCTAATTCTTCCTCCAGGAGTTTCCTTTTTGCTATAGGTATGGGATATGGAGATCGATACACAGGTTCTGTGGTGGTGAGTTCAATCTCACACTGGAAGTTTTTAATAGTACCTGGTCTCTCGGAAAATACATCTCTATGCTTCAATAAGACTTCTTTCAATTGGCTTCTACCCCTTTCGCATAAAATCTCATTCGCATTGACCTTCTGCAGAATGTCGTCAGGACTAGCCGTCCACTGATCGACATGGGAATCTCCACGGACACTTCCTACATACGTCCCTTTCGAAGATCCATTATTCACGAGGTCCTGCTCTACCGGAACTCCGTCTACGGTGAGGGATAACTTCTCGCGCTGTAGGTCAATTCCTGCTTCATATTTCCTGAGGAATGGGTAGCCCAAAATAAAGTCAGCTTCGAGACCTTTCAAGACAAACATGTCCTCCAATAAATTTCTTCCAGCAATCTCCAGATATACTTGTCTACATCCCACAACTCTAGTTTTGTTTCTCCCAGTGAAATCAGTCAGCCTAACATCTGGACATGTTTGTAACTGCAATGAAGGCAGCTTCTCTTTAATCTTCTTCCAAATGGCGTAGCTCATGAGATTACATTCGCTTCCAGTGTCCAGAACACAAATAAAATCGACGCCTGTTACAGTTGCTTTAATTAACGGAGCCTTTCTAACTGCCCGTTGTAGTGCTCTATCTAAACTTTGTTCTCCTTCATTGAGAGTCAGCACAACAAAAAGATGATTATCTTCACTATTTATAACGCTGTCATCGGTTCCCAGAGAAGTACAAGATTTTAGCCCAACCGTGATCGGGAACGAAGAATTCACGTTGGGTGACTGGCTAAATCCGACTGCATACCACTCGGATTAGCACTAGTCGATGGTGCCCAACAAAAGTCTCTTGTTATGTCGACGCTTTGACGTTGCTCGTTCGTCAAACGTGAAGCAGAAGGTTCAAACGGACGCGCCGTCGCTCTGAAGTTACTGGGTTGAGGCGTTACGTGAAGAGTCACGGGAATGGTCTTCTGGATCAGATCTGGAACGACGCGGCCCACGTGCCTAGTTGTTCCTGCCATCCCTTCTCGGAGGATTACGTCGTCTGTTGTAATTGGAATATCCATTCCTCTGGTTCTGCATAACTTGTCTGACTCTGGGTTGTTGGTTTCCAATTCTATTTTGTCTAGGAGCATTTCCCTGGCCTGCACCTTCCCTATTCCACACAGGCTTCCAACTGTCCTGCTCTTCAAGCATTTCGAATCTTTTCAAAAAATCAGCAAGCTGTCGTACAGTTCGAGGAGAATTAGCCAAACTCAGGCTGCGGGCTCTCTATGGAAGCTGAGAGATAATTAAATTCACTATCTCTGGTTCTACATAACGGGCAGACAGATTGCGGTAGGCTGAGTAAATGGACCATGCGTATTCTTCCAAGCTCATACCAAACTGCTTTGAATATCGACGAGATCTCACTGCCGTCAGCTGCCTCTCTTTGGCCTCTTCAGAAGCATATTGCTTGCGAAAACGGCGGCAGAAATCGGAATAGGACCTGAACTCCAACTGATTTGCTCGAAACCAATGCTCCGCCTGGCCTTTGAATAACCGAGGAATAATTTCCAATCGGTATTCGTAGGGAACTTGCATTAAATCAAAGTTGATATTGAGTTATTTTAAATATTGTTCAGCATTCTGGGCTTCCAGGTCTCCCTTGAACTTGGACAAGGAATTAAGGTCTGCCATCCTTGGGGTTCCTGTCGTTGCTGATCGCTGAGTTCGCGGTGGTGACTCATCTGACCCACTTCTCACATTTCCATGCCTTCGTGTTCGCTTCCTGATATTCGCTTGATACTGAGAGTCAGAGCTGGTGCTGGAAGAGGAGGAACTGCGATCTTTCTTCCTTTCTATACGTTTCCTCTTTGCCCCTTCTTCATAAGGACGATGCCGTGCCCTGGGAGATTCACGCTCTCTGTAACCTCTATCATCGCCCGAAAGACTAAAGGTATGTGGAACCGCAGAGGCCACTTCATTAGCTCTTGAATCAGCAGTAACTCGTGGGCGACATACTTGTTTGTCTTTTCTAGTTCTCTCTCCACCTGTTCTGTCCATCGCTTCATTTAGTTCAATGATAATGGTTGGCAACACTGCACTCTCAGCAACTGCAGACGGATGACCAGCTGTTCGAGATCCAGTTTCTGTTTCCGTTTGCCGGGAAAAGTGCATAGTCTCTAACTGATTTGTAAGTTGTTCTACTTGAGTCTTTATTTCCTCAACATCCTTGCTTCTTTGAGACACAACTACTGAAATCTGACTAATATTTTCTTGGACCTCAGCCCGGAACTGTATTTTGTCAGTCTCGGCCTCGGCCAATATCTGTTCCATCGTCAGCTGTTTTTCAATAATCTTATTGCACTCCTCAGTGAATCTCGAATTAATATCCTCTACATCGATGCGAACACTTTCCTTGGCTTTATTAACATCGGCTGCCAAGCTACGCCGGAACTCATCAAAGTCCATCTCTCTAGCCTGCCGAATTTCTTCAGAGAATCGGGCCCTAGTATTCTCGTTCTCAGACTTTAGTTGTTGTATTTCACAGGCCATCTCGCCTATTTCAGCTCTTAAAGCTTTCATAGATTCATCGTGCTGCTTACCGATATCATCCTTTAATAGCTCACATTGTCTACAGATATCAGCCTTCAAGTCGTTAATGGAATCAGCTTGCTGTTTAATGTCAGCTTTCAATGCTTCAGACTGTTTACACATATCAGCCTGCAATGTTTCAGACTGTTTGCAGATATCAGCTTTCAGTGCTTCAGACTGTTTGCTAATATCAGCCTGTAATGTTTCCATACTTTCAACTTGCTGCTTGCTAATTCCTTCAATCATGGCTTTTAAAGCTTCAAACATATTTAATGGATCAGATGTAATAGTTGTAGACAATGACTCACATTCTTTACAAACGAAATCGGTAGCTTCGTGGCTTTCAGATCGAACATCTAAGCCACAACATTCATAATGTAGAAGCTTTGTACATTTCTTGCACACAAATGTGGTTTTATCTTTATCAATGTTCCGACAACAATCGGGAACATTAAGCTCTGAACTTGAAGCAAGATTTTTATTTGCGCTACGCAAATGTTTTCTTTCCATTTCGAACGAAGTAGTTCTGTGCTTTTCTACAAATATAAAAGTTTAGTGCTCTTGCACAATGAATCTCAACTTTAAACAATTGTCTTGCCCTTGTACACTACGAAATTGAGCCCCACGTTGGGCGACACTTAATACGTTCTAGTTTTTATTTTATTTAAACGCGTCGTATTATTTTACTATTAATATTAACTTAATAATACTCAGCGATGAACGATGAGACTCGGTGAAGTACACAGACTCCTCTCAGGTACAGGGATAGTGTTAGGCAAAGACAATATTCACAGCACAGAGAAATAAAACCACATTACTGCCAGCATGTATAAACTGAAAAGTTTTATTCTTTATTTATTGCAATTATAATGCAACTATACTTGAGACGAAGGCGAGAATTGACTCAATTAAAACGCATAAACTCAATGCGTGGCTATCGGCATGCCTATGATCACATAGACCTAGCTTTCGCCCCGAACTACCACACCAAGAGATATACAATGATAACTGAGTCAATATTTGCTCTTTAGCCTTTTATTTCAAAATTAATCCTTAGGCTAACTTTATTATTTGACGTAGAATGGTTGCAGTATTGTGCATATCATCAATGCATGGCTATCGGCGTACCTATGATCACATAGGCCTAGCTTGCGCCCCGAACTACCATACCAAGATGTATGTACAACACCGAGGAGTTCCTTTTAAGTTTAAAAGCTTCGTCGATCCGTGGCGAAAAAGTGTGTTGATTCTTACGCGACATCCTCGCTTTTATACTATTTTCGAGAACATAGATTAAAGTACAGATGAATCATTCACTATCTACAAAAGGATACTATCAACAAAACTGACATCTATACATCTTTAGAAATACAAATTCTTATAGTGCACTCTTGCAAACAAAGATACATTAAATTACCCATAATGTAGCATAAAATACAATAAACGATAAACAAAAGATATATATTACAAACAGGGTGCAATATTACATATAATAACAAAGAAATTACGCTTTCTTTTACAAAAATAAATACATTAGTGACATATCTTCTACTGGTGACGTCACATAAAAATGTGGATCATATCAAAGACATGGAGAGAAATTGAGTATCGCCTAGACGTTCTAAGGGCAACAAAGGGAGCACATGTCGAAGTGTACCGTATCGTACCCAAGGTATTGGGTAAGAAGTATAAAGTCTTAGCATAGCAGGTATCAGAGAAAGGAATGCTGAATAAGTAATCAGGCAAAGGTCGGGTGATTGACTTGGAAGGCGTATGTGGCATGAGTGTTGGAATTGTCAGGGGGTGTGATCAGTTGGCGAGAATACGAGAGAGAGTAAGGTCTGCGGATTGTGTGAGAGGAGCAAAGTGGAGAACGATTATTGGACGATGGTGTGTGATAGATTCGATGTCTGACAGGGAGGTCAGACAAGTGATAGTTGAGAGGACAAGTGTAGGAACAATCTTCATATATTTGTAAGGCAAGTAATATCCTTTTCTTAACCAATCCATATCGGTTCAGTCATGAAGAGTATAAAACCCATATCTAACCTAAGTTAATTTATATCGCCATTCCTTTAAATGTAACCTCTTGCATTTATCACATTCAGGCCAAGCGAGTGATAACCATCTGAGAGATGAATGACGAATAGCTACATCACCCAATTAAATCTAGAGGTTCTTGGTTCGATCCCAAACGCAGCATGGGAGTTGCGTTACGGTACTGATAACAAAACATTATGAGTTAAGCTACCATTTCCAACAAACCACATATCTGTATCGAGCCTAGTTCTTTAGTAATAAAAGTTTGCAATCAGGGAAAGACTTTATGCTCACCCTGTATGTTTTGTGCTTTCAAGAATTTGATCACCGAACGAACCTCGCACGCGGCGGGAGATGGAATAAGAGCCGCCATGTTTCATCGCTGCCGCGACGCTACTGAGAACTTTCGGGAGGCGTCTTCTAGGACATTCACTAGACTATCTCACAACTGCGCAAAACCTGTTTCAATACGCATGGCCTGCCACCTGTGGGCGAGTGGGAAACTTACTTTCTGGATGCGCCTAATACAAGGAGTGGCTCACAACAGACAAGAAAGGGTACCCGCTCCTACCGTAAATAAATAAAGCGCTCTTGCTCGAGACAGAATACAAAAGGTAGCAGACGAATTTGCACTATACAATATTTGATTGCCGTAGTTCAAAAACTCCCCCGGAAATGAAACGCAAGTGAGCATTTTGCAAATAGCTCTTTGTCCATTGACCTCTGTTCGGGTTGTTTCGGTATTTTCCGTCTGTCAACACGACCGCAAATGAGATTTCTGTCGCAACGTAATGAACCACTAGTGTACGCAGATTTATTTTTCGGTGGAGGTTGGAATAATAATGAATAATGGTAGCTATTAGATAGCTGCGTAGGGGGATTCACAGGTGTATCCATCCCCCCGTGTCATAGTCCCCATAAACTATTGAATTATGAGAGTGTGTCTACTAGTATCCTATTAGTAAAAGTCGTTTTTTTTTTTTACTGGAAACTTTACTTGATCTGTCCCACCCCATTAATTCTTCATTCTCTTTATCTAACTATTATCACAGCGCGTTACAACGCCAGTGGTCGACGGTTCGAATCCCGGTCTGGGCATGGGTGTTCTTTGTCAGTGTTCCTTCATTAATTTCATCATATCATCAATCATCTTCATATTCGCGATTAGCCAAAAGTGACAGAAAAGAGAAGTAAAATAAACCAAATCAATCAATCAACTAGTAGTAATAGTGAGTTGGAATTAGCTAAAGTAAATGATTTACTAAGGAGGCATATTCTGATCCTCCCCCACCCCCCGCCACCTTATCACTCATATTGCAGCACGATTCCGTGATGTAAACTTTTTTATATTATTTTTATATATCAGAAATATGAATTTTATATTATTTTACGCAAAATCCCCCCCCTACAATATTCTAATGGTGCAGTCGCCCGATCACGTGGGAACCCCTGGGAATAGATACACTATAAAACATTTTGCAATTCCAATTTTTAATCTTCGCTTTAAAAGTTGTTCGAAGAAAAAAATATAATCGGGTGTTATTTTAAGGAAAGTTTCCTTAACCACATTTGTTTTTCTCGAGTTCTTTACTTCACTTATTTTAATATTTTTATTTTCTCGAAATTTCGGGAGGGGATGTAGCGCCAGCAGACCCCTCTCTGCGTACACCAGTGGTATGAAGGGTGACGTCCTAATTGCGAACAGCCCTAATTGCGAACACATTGTTTCTGCCTTTGGTGTGATTGGTCATTGTCTTGCCGCCGGTTACAGTTGGAACATAGCAACTTCGACATGATAAAATCGTCGCTGAAGTATACACAATAAGTACAGTCTGTCACAAAAAAATAGAACCACTCTTATTTATTGCATGTTTACCGTGACTTAATAATAACAATAATCCGTGGCTCGACAGCCCTTGAAAGGCCTAGGCAGATCTCCCGACTGCCAGTCTCCCTCCCACAATCCTACCTAGAGGTGTGGAGTTCTTCAACCGGTAATGGGATGCCGTGGGGTTAGCACGTCAAACCCTCATCCGTTATAGGATATATCCGAGACCATGTTACGCTACTCTTTCGTATTTCCCCAATTTCCTCACGATGGTGGTTTACCACAGGTCCAATACACAGGACGAAAGCCTAGACACTTAACCCAGGCAGACTCCAACCGATGCCGTCCCACAGTCGGGAGTCCAAAGCACAGCGCCTTAGACCGCACGATTTAATAATAATCATAATTTTTATACACCCTGTATGCGACCAAGGCTCCACCCTTGCTCTTGTCCGGTTCACAGGTTCAGAACAAAAGAAATTGTTTTCTATATCGTCCAGTTGCCGGAAGGTCACATAATTCATAGCAGAGCACAACGCAGTGCTATTTTTTTTGTGACGGACTAGATTATATGTCCGTTGCCTCCTGTTGAAGCAGTTCCACGCCTCTATTTGCACTAAAGGGTTTTCAAGACATAAACACACATTTACAAAATAGATGACCACGATAAGTCAATTAGATTGGATATTGTTGCTAGTCAACCCAATCTCATTCGTTTCTGAAAACAGGTTTTTCAGTTCCCTGTGTTCGCAATCAGGACATTACTTCTAATTTAATGTGTTCGCAATTAGAACTATTTAAGCGTTGTTCGCAATTAGGACTGTTCGCAATTAGGACACAGCCTGTACGAAGATAACTTATTTCACCATTACGCAACACCGTAACAAGTCGTTCTGTTAGGCCGCAAATGTACACGTCTCCGGAATCCAAGTTATTCTGTGAAAGAAATATATTTGACACGATAAGTACACCAAATTTAGTTTTGGCAACTGTAGTTATCGATACGGATGGGCAGGCAGACGGCCACAACTATCGCATAAAGGTATATTTTCATGTTTTTCTGATTAATATTTTAACTACATCCATTTCAAACTTTTCCTCATAAAAAGGAAATTAAGAAGATTGAAGTTTCTAAATAAAAACAACAATATTAAAAAATTAATTATAAATATTTAATTTTTAATTAATAAACAAGGTTCCACCGGACATGGTAGAGTAATTGGTTGTCGCACCGGATTTGTAGTAAAAATAATAGATCTGTCGGAGTTCTATCCCCACCAACAAGGAGAAATTTGTTCATCTGAAGACGAGAGAAGGGGTCTCTCGAAACGTAGTGTTAACATGAGTATAGGTAAATTTGGTTTATTTTTCTATGCTTTTCTGCCACTTTTGCCTAATCGTGAAGATGAAGATGAGTGATGATATGATGAAATTGTTGATAGGCCAGGATTCGAACCCGGGACCCCTGGCGTCGTTGCACGCTGTAATAACCACTCTGCCACGGAAGCCGGCAAATGTAGTTAAAAACACTAGACAATGCTCAATTGACATTGTATGCTAGTAATAGAGAAACAATTGTGTGTATATAATATTTTCAAAATTAGGTATTGTTCTAAATAATTTTTGATCCATATATGAGCTTGGTATAATGAAAATATAATCATACGTCAATCTAATATCTAATCTGAAATAGGTTCCTTCATTAATTCCTTTCTTAGAGTTAAAATAAAGAAAAATGTTAAAATTTTCGCTCTATGGTTCACTAAAGGAATTAATTTTGCATTTCGTTTAATTTACATAAAAGGTACCCTTTTACTTTCGATCCTGCATAAATAGGGAAGGGGGTTTCTTGAAACACATCGTTTCGGATCTTTCCAATATTTATTTCCCGTCACATTTTGTAAAACCAAGCTCCCTTTAAACCATATCAAACTTTCCATTAATATTTGCCATCATGCACATCCACTCAATCAACAGAAATGTGAAAGACGTGACATAACCACTCAATCATGCTCTAAAAATTTCTACTCGTTTCAAATGTTATCCTTTTATTTTTGTAATGGCCGAAGTCTGTTGCAGCGTCATTGATTGATTGATTGATTAGGATGGATTCAGGCTGATGATCATCTCGCGACACCGAGAACCATCAAAAGTTACCCCCTACCCCCTGGAGTTCTGTTGCTCATACGTTTTGACAGTTTCCATCCCCGATGGCGCACTGATAACGTTGTCGCCTGATCCACGACTGAAGCACGTTGCACAGTGGTTCAAATTGCCACATTGGCCTATGTGAGCATTATTGGACTGACAGCAACAAGTATTGGGAATATTCCACGTAAAACCAACCAATGAAGAGGCACTTTTCTGATGAGCGATAAAACCTTGTGATGATGCTGAACCATGTAGAGTGAAGTATACAATGTCTTCGTTATTTATGCAAAAGGTTTTATTAACCACATACAACATTATTTTACACAATCCGTTCATTCACAATTCATTCACATTACCGACATCTTTGCAACAAAAGAGAATACATCCTGACAACATGCAAGTTGTATTCTTCTTCTTAACATTGTAATATATACAGTAACACCTCGTTAATCCGGATTAATGTTAGGATAGGATGACAGGTTAACGAAATTCTGGATTTACTGACATAAACTCCGTTTATAGCAACAAAACAAGTTTATTATGGTGTATTTAAAGGGCATGGGCCTAAATACACTATACAGCACAGTACAAAGTCCGCGGGAAACAGAATTTCATCAGTAGTTGAATGCCATTTCTTTGGGAAGTTCTCTTGTTGACTTCTAGCCACATTTAAAACCTTGCATTTTGCTTTTTTTTTGGCCTGTCCGGATTAAGCGAAGCCTGGCTTATCGGGATCCGGATTAACGAAGTTTTACTGTACCTATTATTTTCAACATTACATTTTTGAGTAATTGAAATTTGGAATACTGAAAGGGGCCACCTGAAGTAGGAAAATATGCAAAGTTGCAGATCCATGTCTTTTGCATTTCCGAAATTACGGGGGTGCAAAACGTGCCATATTGCCCATTTTTTCGACATGTTCTTAAATTTAAATTGCAACATTTCGGCGTTCATGATACTTATGTAAGTGATTCAGACGGCGTTGGAAAGGTTTTGAAGGGCTCTATCACACGAGATGTAAGATGCCTACGTCAGTATAAAAACAATTGAAGATGGTGTAATCCCAACTTTGGCAAAGTTTTCTCAAATGGTTCTTTTAATTCTTCTGAAAAAAAATTGTCATACATGCATTATTACTCAATAACTGTACTAAATTTGAAAATGGGGCGGCAATGGAATCCGGAGTTATGTTAGATTTAGGTCATGTTATGGTACGTTACTTTTGAATTATGGTAATTTGTCTTTCAAAATATGCTATCATATTTTGCATATTTTCCTACCTTAGGTGCCCTTTTCAGTATGCCAACTTCCAAATTAATCAAAAAATGTAAGGTTTAGGACCTTGTTGATATCACATGGAATGACATATTGCTGTTAATATCACTTTCTTAAACCCCCAGTAACTGCTGGCTTGCAATCAAAGGGTTTCTAGCGGATTGCATTTCAGTAATTTTGACTACACTTTTGAGGCCAACTCTTTCCAGAGGTTTAATTTTGTTTATCCTAGCTCATATGTAACAACATCGATGATATTTCAAGTAGGTACACTGTAGCATGCGCGCTTTCCAGTGCAGCAAAAAAATCAGTGCTGGCCCACAACATTACAGTTGGAAAATACCTTTTTATTTTACTTTGAATTTTTCAATAATTATTTTCTAGCATCTCAAAAGAATGAACTTGTAGTCATTCCAGTACGTTCGTTTTCGAGATTGAATCCCTTAGTGCCATCTTGTGACGATTTGACAAAACATCTGTTAATTTCGCCCAACAGGATCCCAGGGGATGGAGGAGATGAATATTCGACTACTTGAACCAACCAATAACAGGCAAACTTCTATGCACCATACCATGTCTTTACTCCCAATCGGCGTCAGTGGCTGAAATATAGTCGCAAGGTGTGCTGCACAGAGGCACACAAAACTATATTTTTTATGCGTGAGGCGTAGTCCCCTTGTAATCACGGGGTCCCGGGTTCGATACTCAGTGAAGGCACTTTATTTGCCACTTTAAACAGTAGGTCCGGTCCCGATTAGCCTATCTGTGTATAAAGTTTACTTAATTCAACAACTCAATTATGCGTGAAGGTGATGATTAAAAAGTAACTTTTACAAACATCTCTAGGTACGCGGGGAGGCTGATCGATTTCTGCATCAAACGATGCGTCTTGGCAAGAGCTATATGAACAAGTATCGTTTTTGACAGAAGTGGTCGATAGGGGGTCCCTGAACGATTCAGTTATGTAATGCCCTACGGTATGATTGTTTGAATAGTGGAGTGGCTGCCTGTTACAATGTAAAACCAAAACTAAGTACGTACATATATGTGTTGGATGTTCACTAGCCACACGTTATAACTTGGCTGATTCATTACCCGATGAATGTCTTACGAGTTTCTATTGGGAGCAAATAATACGAAATAACATTTATGCTACTTATCGTACCAGCGTTTAACAGGCTTGAACTAAACGTCAAAACTTGCTTTTATTTTAAACAAACCCTGTGTTCTTTAAAGTTCTGAACACTTGTTTTTTATCTTTGGTTTACTTAAGAAGTCTTCCGTAATTAGACACCGGATATTCGATCAACTTTGCAATTTTAAAAATTGTGTCCCCGTAATGATCACTTTCCAGCAATTTGAATTACAAAACATGTCTCCAACTTGAACTTTTTAAGAAAGAGTTTCTAAAAGTCACCGCTCACATCCCAGAAGGATTTTTTGCCCATATTAGCATCGATTGTACCGTTTTATTTCGGTAACGCTCTCGCATTTGAGATATTTCCTATCTCCCCTGAGCTTGGTAAGTGCTCTGTCGCGGTCGTGATATTAAGGGGATGAGATCAGTCCCTAGCTGGTATACTTCGGCAAGAGACTTAGAAATTGATAAAAGAGAACGTAATGATGATTTCCTCCATACTTAAAAGTTCCGCGCAGAATTTACCAAAGCTTCTTCATTGTATAGCATAATAAGGATTGAGCAACGCATGATCGAGATGGAGTATCAAAAACTAGCAACTACAAGAAACTTCTTTAAGCTTTTGACGTAATTCCAACTTGATTAGCTAGTAACATCTAGACGCGATTTCGAAGGCTCTTGCCCACATAGATTTCTTTAGAGAGACACTTTTAATAGACAATTCTTAACAAAACAAGTTATGACACCAAGACAAAACGAATGAATGAAACAGCAGATTGATTGATTTGGTGTTTTAAGTCCACTTTATGCACAGTAAGGCTAATCGGGACTGGACCTACAGTTTAAATTGGGATCCGAAATGTGCCTCCACCGGGTATCGAACCCGGGACCCCTTGATTACAAGGCGACGACGTAACCACTGCGCCATCAGGGAGGCCTGAAGCAACAGATTGCTATCTATTTACTTACATCTTGCTCTTCTACCTTCTGGTATTGCCTTTAACTTTTCCTGTCTTTCTTCTCCGATTGTGGTAGAATATCGAAAAACGAAAAACTGTTACCTCCGTGTTGGAGTGGTTAGCACAACGCTCTAGGACGCCAAGGGTCTCGATTTCAAGTCTCTTCCTGGACATCGCTGTCCTTTGTAAGTGTCCCTTCGTCAATCTTCCAAAAGTGATAGAAATGAAGTACAATTAATCAAATCAAAACTAAGTACGTTTCCTCCCCCTGAGCAAGTGAAACTTTGGTAAATAAATGTTATTTTAAAGTAATTATGATTAAGAGGTATATTATTTGCGACTGCCGCCTTTTTCTGCCTCCACATTTCTTTCCAGAATATTTACTTGCAGTTCGTGTACGAACGCAAAGGATAATTGTTGGTTAGAATAAATGAGCGGTAATTATATGAAAATAGATGCGGTGAGTATCCTTGCAAGATAAACATCACCTTGTCTATTAAGAAGCACTGAAAACTACATTGGAGACTCGCTAGAGCAACGAAAACAACTTATTATTCTAATTCTCCCGCACATAACCTCAAGCAATTGTATGTTCACGAAGTGTACAAGGGTTGCATGAAATTCCTGTTGCAAAATATAATGGGACAATATTTCTCGCAGGCTGCAATCCTCGCAAACCAAACACGAGTGTGTGGAAACGCGCACGTGGAAGTGAGGCGTATCTTGAGCGATTACGAGGCAGCTGTGTACACGCTTCAACTGCACGGGTAGCAAACAATAACAAACGTACGCGCTTCCCAACGAAGCACATTTATACATGCGTGCATCACGTGTAAAGAAAGAGCTTCATGCAAATCAGCTACTCGCGTCGCTGCATTTATGTAAATGAAATATCTAGAGGCTGAAACGCAAATTTGCCCTACGTAGAACTTCCTTTTATAGCGCCTTGGTTTTTATACAACCAGCATGACACATCGGCCATACGAGGTTTGCCTAACATTCAGGATGGGTTCGGCCAACAGTTTGCTCAACCACGACTACATATGACGCAAAGCGACATTGTTAGATACATATAGCTGTGATCACTCAGCAGTGTTGCCAAATATGAAGTGCAATGAAGAGCAAACTCAGGCCTAAAACGAAGTTAAAATTATTTGAAGAGTCAGTCGAAAAGATGGTAAGTCAACGGTCTTCAAACTCCAGACAAATTGAGTTTTAATTGCAAAACGTTACTGGACATGTAAATTATAAGGTACAAAACACATATGATTTGACGAATGGAAGTTTCAAATGTGTGAAGTGAAAGAAAGCGTGTTGTAAAGTCCAGCGCAGCATCCACATGCCAGGTGGGCGCGTTCGAATCTCCCACGCTCGATCGTACCGCACTCGTAGTGGAATACGCCCGTATTTCAGAGCCTACTAATCAGCACTGTCAAACTAAAACCCAAATATGGAAGGAAACCACTCTATGCAATTGCATTTGTAAATCATAATTCCGTATGTTATTATGTAAGACTAAAATACAATATATGTGAAAGTATACAATATCTACAGACCAAAACGAAAAAGAGATACACATGATGACAGACATGCCTAAGTAATTGTAAATATCGTATCACAGTGCAACAAGTAGACTACGTGTATATCGTTGTTCACTTACAGAAAAGGATAATCATATTCTGCAATATAATAAAATGTAGTTTTAATATTCAATCGAACATAATTTTTAATGTGACAATAATCGTAGAAACATAAAATGTGAGTCTAGGAACAAGCTGTAAATACTATTTCATTTTCACAAATCTGTGTATTATAAGATATTCAAAACTGGATTTGAACATGTAGATGATGACTAAGCTTCAACTTCACTGCGTCTTTTACTTCACGATCCATATTTGAAGCCAACTACCGCAGAGAAATGACGAAAATACGTGTACTAATAGGGTTCAAGAGTTAGTGTGTATTCCACTCGTTCGAGCGTTTTTCGCTTGAGCGGAAAACCTATCAATTCTGTGTGCCATCCAGTGTCGAGCGCTCAAGCGAAAACTACACTACCATCAAACACTGTTGATAAATGAGTTTTCTCCAGGCCCAATACTCCAGGAGTAAGCACATGCAAAGGCCACTTCTGTGGGTGGGTAGTGACCGGGAACTTGTAATGTAGAAAGAAAAAATGCAGCAAACCAAGTCTTGGTATATTCTATTTATAAACCATAATGGTAACTATTGTTTTTGTTACCATAGCAACTTCAAAGTTGCCAAATAAGTAAGTGTTACGCAACTTACCACAGATAAGAAGCGTTACTGAGCACTTAACTTGAACGAAATATACAAATTTCATAAGATAGTTTGTAGATGATACAATCTACGTTTGCAGTAATTGACAAGAAAATATTTGTTTTCAATTTTTCAGTAACAATCTAAGCATTAAATGTATCTCGATGCTGATACGTGTACAATAGTAAACTTATTGGATCCAACGGGCTTTATCTCTCTCGACAATCTATCACAAGTAACAAACACTATTATTAGACAGAGTGAAAAAGCCTTTACACGGGAACAGAAATGAATTGATACAAGAGTATATTGTTATTATTCTAATAACACCTTCCCTGTATAATGTATTTGTTTGTTATACAGGGTGATCTTAAAGTAACCTTTAGTTTTAGCTTTAACTTGGCGCAATGCATTTATTTTGCAGATGATGTGAAACAATGCCAACGGTAAAAGGAAGACCAGTCGTTTGTGCCTGTCTGCGTGGAGTATCGTATGAATAGGCGTGGGCATGAGCAAATAGTCCTGGACCCCTTCACCACCTCCTCCACTAACACCACCAATTTCCGCTTACCCGACTTGGTTCTATTGGATATGTTTTCTCTGGGGATTTATCAAGTCTAAGGTGTATTGGAACTGGGTTGCTGGAAATTAGGAAAAATAGAAAACTAAATCGTAACGAGATTTTTGGAAAACCTTGAAATTCCTGATGAGAGGCTAAGGTGTCATTTACACAGATATGGTTGCGTTACATGTGAAGATTCACAGTTTCGCATAATTAGAAACATCGGCTGTACTTGCTGATATTACACCACCTATGTTGAAGAGTGTGTTTCGTGCCTTGGTGTATTGCTGGCACCTGTGCCTGGACGTGGGAGCTGATCACGTTGAGTTACACCACAGATTAGGGTAGTATGACCAGATATGGAACTAAGGCAGGAAAACCGGTGTGTGACCTCCCGCTGGGGATTGCCCTCCGCAACAAGTTTCCAAATAGTCCGTTGAGAGGCGCCACTCGCACTCTTGCTTACACTTCTTAGTAAGGCTACTCCTTGATCATTGCAACAATATCCTTATCAGTGGTTATACTGATTCTGTGATGTATGTTTCACTACATGTCGTACACTGGGCAATAAACATCTCTTTGTGCAGAAATGTAAAGTGATTTTACAATCACCACGATTAGTGCATGTACAGTTTGTCTTTGATATGATTTTTGTTATTGATCGTCGCTTATTTTTTGCTTAATCGCGACGACGAGGATTAGTGATGATATGATGATTTTCATAGAACAACACTTTTAAAGAACGCCCATGACCAGGCCGGGATTCGAACCCGCGACCCCTTGCGTCGTAGCGTACTGTGATGACCACTCCAACACGAATATTAACAATAAATATCGGCCTGTTGTCTCGTAATCTGACAGTATATATGAATGGCTTATTGCAGAGAGGGACCTGAGTCACATTTTTGAGGTATCGGAGTTAATGGTATTTTTTATTTTCCTAGTTACAGACACATCTTTTAGTGCAGAAAGGACGTCAGTCACACGAGGCTATAGCCAAGAAAATCACAGTGAAAAGTGTACTTTAATGCAGAAAGGTACCCGAGTCACTGACTCGGGTCCTTTTCTGCAATAAACTTAGCTACTCTGTAGCGACGGACACTGGTCCCTTTCCACAGATAAAGAGAAATAACTGTGTGGAAAATAAAATTTGCAACTCTGAAACAAGTGACGAGCGATTTCCGTAAGAATGGTGCGTCTGTAGCTGTGGTCTGTAGAGGGTGATATGTGTTAGTGCAGAGCGGTGGCAACTGTTGTGAGATGTTATGTTGCTTGTATTACAGATATGCAGGACGAGAGTAGTGTTAGCGACGTGAGCGTTGACAGTCCAAGAAAACGTAGGAAAGGAATTCGACATCTGGAAAAAAAAAGTGCCCAAAAAATGTTATGAGCAATTTAACGAAGACTAAGAACGTGCAATTTTTGACATATTGTATAGAATGCAAAGTAAAGATGAACAGGATACACATTTGCAGAGAATGATCCATGTTGAAAATGTTAAGACACATCGTCCACGCAAAGAAGATACTGCGTTATACGAAAAGTCGTTTAAGTACCACGTACTACTGGCAAGTAGCAAAATAGAAGTTTGTTGTGAGACTTTATGATGTGTCAAGAGAAAAGAATAAGGCGTTTGCGGAAGTTACTCTTAGAGGGCAAAATACCTCATGATATGCGCGGACAGAGCAAAAGTGGGAATATGATTAAGGCTGAGGATATACAAGCAGTGCATGGACAGATCGCGTCTTTTCCAACTAAACGTGGAGATTATGCAGACATCAAATACCTACATGAAAACCTGTCAATTCAAAAGATGTATGAACTGTATAAAGAAAAATACCCTACGTCCAGAAAAAAATACAGTTTCTGCTACAAGTATTTTAAGGAAAATTTTGCGTTTCGTTTTGTGAGGCCACAGGTAAACACGTGTGGTGTCTGTGAAGAACAGACTAACAAAATGAAGAGGATATTTCTCGTCTTATTTCTCACAGTTTCCACTTTTATTGCAGAAAGGTACCGGAGTCACAACTTTTTCATCTCCACTGTCTCTAGCAGCATACTGCAGGCGGGTGCATTGAGGGTTGCAAAATTAACTATTCATTATGCTGAATATTTGAGCCAACAACGGTACATTTCTTTCTTACACTATCAATATTATACGATTTTTCTTGTTTTTCTCGGAATTGTGCAAAAGTGACTCAGGTCCCTTTCTGCAATAAGCCATTCATATGTATAACTTACTGACATTTGTCACACTAACAGTTAATTTCCCCACCCATTATTCTGAAAGCTGCTGTGATGCAGTCGGTAGGCAGTCTGACTTCCACGAGACCAAAAAAAGTGGGGGGACCCCTCTCCTGAAAGAGCCCGCCTCCACACGCATACATTCAGGGGTATGCGCTTGATGCTCTGGCACCTGTAAATACATACCAGGACGTCAGTTTTCTCCGAATCTTGGTTTTTCGTTTTTCTTCTTGTGCTCAATTTATTCAAATATTAGTTACAATATAATCCACAATTAATGCAATTTAATACAATCATGCAATGATATAATATGAAAACATAATATAATCTACAGGGTATGAGATGTTAAAATTCCATAACTACGATTTGTTTTGGTATCCAGAAGTGACCACGAGATTATGAAATTTATACTTTCCAAATATTCTAGTATCCAGAACAGAACTTTATTGAAATTGGGAGGTTTTAAATTAGTTACAATTTCATATTATTATTATTATTATTTTAAGGTGAGTGTTTTTCTTATTACTAGTTAAGAGTTGCTTAGAGCTTTAGAATATTTTTTATATTTTATTTTATTTTATTTTATTTATTTATTTTTTATATTTTAATTTTTTTATGACTTTGTTGCCTTAAAGGGTTTGTGTTTGAGGAAATAGTGTTTTGTATAATTAGTGAGTGTATTTGTGTAAATCTGAATTATTATTATTAAAATATTTTAAAATTGTGATTTGATATAATGTTGTGTGTGTTGAACTGTGTATACAGGTGGGGGTAGGTCATTTCCAGCACTTCTTGTAATGTACCTTCATTTCTCAACCATAAAGGTATGTCAGTACAAATTTGGTTTCATATCCTCTTTTATAAGATTTTTATAACACTTTTTCCGGGGCCACTTACGAGTGGGACACCCGTACATTACACAGTATTTATTGCGTGTGTTTGCTGTTGTTATGAGGGAGACTTCGGTTTGATTCCCGGGGTGGGTGATATCAGTTGAAATTTTTTCCGGTTATGTTCCTGCACGGAGCGGCTCTGGGGTTCACCCAGCCTCCTATAAATGGATACCTGGGGAAACCCTCGAGGTTAAAGACGGACGAATATTGAAGGTGTGGGGGGGCCGTGTCTCCAGATACCTCCCCCCTTCATATGCCTTTACACCATATTTCAATGAACAAGGAGTACTAATTACCTGTTCTTTACTGGCTCTTATAAATTTGACTGTAAAACACAAGAATAACACAATGCCGGGGCTTATAAAATGAGAAAATAGAAAAGCACGCTAAGAAATAAAATACTCTGACAAAATTACAAATTAGAAAGCACGAAGAAGGATCTGTAGGAAAATGAGTTTAAGTGAGAAAATACTTTCTTGGAAGAACGACTAAAGAGGTAATTTTTAAAGGGACGGCGGTTTGCTGAAAATCCTATTGTGGAGGACACAAAGAAAATTGCAAGAATATGAATGAAAACGGTGGGCCAATTAAGAGGAGGTTATCTTTGTCTGTCTAGAGAGAAGAAGAATGCGTAGTCAAACAAAAGAATTACAACAAGGTTGTGCCTGAACACTGGACTTCATTTCCATTGAAATGAACGAAGTGAGTAATGAATGACTGTAACATAGAGATTGTTGAAATTATTACTGGGCGATGTCACTTTCATTGATTGGTTGATGTGGTTTAATATAATTTCGCTTTTCTGCCACTTTTGGCTAATCGCGAAGACGAGCATGAGTGATTAAATTGACGAAAGGACACTCACCCATGCCCAGAGCGTGAATCGAACTCGGAACCCCTGGTATCGTAGCACGCTGAACCGATACTCTTACCGAATTACACCGATATCGATGCCTGAAACTTGTAACAATTATAAGTTGTTGAAGATATTGATTAATATTAGTGGGTCAGTATGGGTCAGTATTCCATTTCAATTATAAGCATCAATTTATCAGTTTTTTGCGTTAAAATGTTAAAAAAATTACATTGTAATGTAAACAATACCTGTTAGAAAATCATGAAATACATTTTTTTCACACAATATTGGTAAGAATTCGGAAACTTCCAATTTTACGTAACTTTCATGATAATTAGAGTCCACGAAAGTCCCGCGCGTCGTTTTTTTGTAGGCTCCACAAATGATCAAAAAGGGTAAATAAAATTCAGCCGATAGTTTCCGATTCCGATACCGATGTAGCTACTTCCAACCTTTCAGATGTATTACAGCAGACGGATGCAAAATTTCCACCAGCCTGTCAAATATAAATTCAAATTTCCTGTTTAACCAAGGGTGAGGTTCGGTTTCTGGCTGTTTGCCGTCTAATCCCATTCATTATGTGTGATTCCGGGAGTTCCGGGTTCGAATCCTGGCCTGTTTAAAGGTGTTGATTAATATATCATTAATCATCCATATCGCTATTAACCATAGAAGCAGAAAAGCGACGTCATATAAGAAAAATACAGACGCATGGAATTCAAGACAATTTTAATTTCTTGCACTGTAGACTAAGGTCTATGGTAAAATTGGCTACCTACGTTCTTGATGTGTTACATGAAACATTGTGTCCACTGATTGTACATCAAGAGACTTGTACACTGAGAATTCATCTCCCAGGTCAGAACGTCATTGCGGAGTTTTATGGTGATATTTTGGGCCAAACGACCGTAGCTGTAGTGCCATCGCCACTACTTAATTCGCTTTGACTGCAATTACGATTTTTAAGGGAAAACACTTTGACCTACACGTCAGAATTAGCCTGTTATGTCTTGCAGTACTTGCCGTATTTTTACGTCGCTTTCCCGATGATGAGGATGAACGATGATCCGGTGGAATATATAATGGGACAACACAATTAAACAAACATGGCTTACCTGAGGTTCAAACCTGCAGCTTGTGGCTTCGTAGCGCGTTACATTAACCGCTCCATCACGGGGTCTGGTTATTCATTTTTCAAAATGAACTTGAAGCTCAAGGACGGAGTTTGGGTAGGATTGAGAAGGCAGCAAGTGTGGGGAAAGAAGTTACGAAGCCTAATTGTAAGAAGAATACAAAGGTTCGTGTGAACCAGTAATGTGTACAGATAGATCTACTTTGAAGTCGAGTATCTGGACTTCTGATGAGAGAAATTAATATTATAAAGCATAGCAGTAAAGAATAAAGGCTCAGCATAAAGGCTGTAGCTCAGACCAAATATTTAATTGCATCTTCTAGAAAGATGCAGGAAGGTGCATCAAAAAACGTGATGTATTAAAGTACAGCTCGACTAGCAAGAAATATTCATTTGCACTTTAGCACTACCTTGGCAAATGATACACCAAAATGCACCAAGGTGTAAATCTGATTCTTGGAAAAGGACAAAAACACATACCTTATTGCACAAGTCGTGGCGTTTCTGGTGCGTTAAAGAAATTTGATCCATTTAGTTTTCTGTGTATAGGTAGGGCATTCTCGAAGGGGCAAGAAAATGCAGCTCCAAAAGTCAAAGGTGAAGACAATATTGTGTTTTTTGTGACAGCAAAGGCAATATTCATCATGCATTTGTTGAAGAGGGCGAAACTGTATTTGGCTCTTAGTATCGTTGTGTCACCATGATTATGAAACAGAACTGTCCGCATCCGACGTTAGTATCCTGAACCGGGCAGTTGGTTCCTGCTCTACCATCAAGTACGATCCAAGTGTTCATAGCCAGAGAAAGAGTGCGTGTGTGGAATCATCCTCTCTACGTGCCAGATCTAAGCCTCTGTTATTATTTCCTGTTTCCGGCCGAAATTACGTACTTTTGAATCTTCGAGTCACATGAAGACATGCAGATGGCGTTTCAATCGTTGGCCAACCATGCCACATGATGTATCCATGCAGGATGAAAGAACTTTGAGTAATGAACAGGCAATGTTCAAATATTTTGTTTCCTTTTACATTTGATAACGACAGTGTCATCACTTAATTGTCGGACTGGGTATGCCTGGGTCATGCTTGAGCAATGATAGCAACACTGGATTATAGTTTATGTAATCTGTGCAGGCAATGAAAACTAAACGCATAACTATGAAAATAGGCGGCTGGGCAGAATTCCGTGGTGCCACACACGGGAAAAGCAAAGCGAGAGCGGGACAAAAGTCGCTGGTTCAGCCCCGTTTCTATTACCACAAATTTGGCTCGCAACTTGACGCGGAGCATGCGACGCGGCATGTGCCAAGCATTTGTTGAAATGGAAACTGTCTGCAACATGCCGCGGCGCAAGTGCCGGGGACAAAATTGCCCAACTGATTTGGACGCACAACATGCGCCGCGGACAATGGGAATAGCCTGCAACAAGTTCCTGGTGCACGGGCATGCGCACTAGAGTAGAAACAAACGACGTAAGTGTAGGACTGTCCTGTGTTTTGTAATCTGTGGTCCAACAACATTTAATAACAATTCAAAATCAGTTGCAGTGATTCTTACAAAGTTTTCGTATCCACTTTGAAGAAGACGTAAGTCTCTCATCAACGAGTTATACGCTCCAAGATTTCTTTCGCTAGAAAACTTCTAATCCACCAACTCTTTTTAGAAGTTCATGGTACGCGCCTGCAATAACCACAAAACCCGCCATAACTGTATTGTCCATCTTTACACAAGTTAAATCACCACAATACATCAGAAGAAACATTGAACTACTCTCAAGCACTGCACAACTGTACACTGCGGTCCTGCACTCCAATGTTGTTGCGGGCGTATTTTGCAGAAGTAGTTTTGAATTGGAAACAGTGCATGTTCCGCGTCATGAGTCTGGCACTTGTCAGAATGGAAACGTAGCTTTCCCACGCAGTGTGTGGCAACGTCAATCGGGCTGCGTTGGCTAGTTCGAGCGTCAAACTCAACTCTCTCCGGGGCACTTTTGTGTAATTCTAACCTTTCGAGCAAATACTGTCAGTTTGTATCACATGGATTACAAAGACTAACTCTACAAAGAGATCTTCCATTCTCTTCAACCTCCGAACACACGGAGCTGTGCTCCGCGCGAACTTCTGCCACCCGCCTAATTCCATGGCTGTTCCTTTACACTAAAATTGACACTTAGAAGATCATTTTGATGGAAAAATGGCATTTTTCAATTCTGTTAGTTCGTATCGATCGACCTTATTTACAAACGAAAAATATCGAATTCTGTTTCAAGCGTAAATTCTAAGGAAAATGTAAATTTGCAGACAAAGCCATGCGGTGGTGATAGTAATAAAACAGTATTTATTAGAGATGATGTGTTTCAGCCTCTAGACAATCACGAGCCTTTCTACAACAAATGAAACGCAGGATAATAATACAGGGTAATTCAAAATGAATGGTGCAACTTTACACAGTCATTTTGACGTTACTATTTATGATAGAAAATCGGAAAATTTATTAATATAGAGAAAAATTCTGGAAGTTTTATTCCCACTTTGCGGGCTTATTCTGCTTAGCCGATGTTCCACCAGGATCGCCAGTGTCGCAAAGTAGCTAATGAGCAGTATATGGCGTATTGTTTGTTTGAGCTATCGAGAACGAATTCAATCACGATGGTGCATGTTTCGCCCTTCATAAAGATTTGTCAAAGTTACAACTGCGAATTGTTAGTGCCTTCGAAACCGTTGACGACGACTTGCTGTCTCTAGTATAGCAAGTACTTGATTAATGTTTGGACGTTTTCTGCGTTACACATGCTTTTCATGAATCGTTATAATGTGAGTAAAACTTCCAGAGTTCTTCTTTATATTGATTCCATGTCTGTTTTTCTATCATAAATAGTAATGTCATAATATCTGTGTAAAGTTGCACCATTCATTTTGAATTACCCTGTATTTAAGTTCTACAACGTCTTTTGTATTAGACTGTCCATGTATATCGGATGGCCAACATTATCTACACTCAGAATGTAGGATATGTTTTTTTACGAATAGCCGCATATTACTGGATCCAGAGTAAATGTTAGGACTAAAAAGGACATAACTCTTTGTTTCGTGCACATGATTTTATTCGCCGGCAAGAGGAACTGTGCGGATGTCGCCGTGAATTAGAGAATTCACCGCAGGAGAGGGGACGATGCCCCACTATAAGGATTAGCTCTAATGGCACTAAATTGGCTTATGCTAAACCGCTGGGAGGAAGAACGAGCGCCGACAATCACTTACGAAGGGATTTGCCGATGGAGAAATTTATGAGCAGTCTTAGAAACAAGGCAGGAATATCTAACTCGCAAGTATTGAGCGATAAGCAGTTGTCTAGAACGTATATGAAAATGAAACACAGGTCTCCCCGATGGCGCAGTGGTAGCGTCGTCGCCTTGTAATCAAGGAGTCCCTGGTTCGATAATCGGTGGAGGCCCATAGTGGTGCGGATCCCACTTTAAACTGTAGGGCCAGTCCCAATTAGCCTTACTGTGCAGGACTTAAAACACCAACTCAAAAATGTAACATAATTCTTTTCTCTCTTTTGCAAATTTGCAATCACTTTACCCATGTTCTCAGCAGAGTTGGATATGGGTTGGTGCAGGCCCTGTAAACAAACTTTTTCTCAGGTCAAGAAAAAATTAGACATATTTGTTCGTTAGTCACAAGTCCAGATATCCTATTTAATCGCAAATTTAATGCAATTACTACTATTCCCGGGACTGCGTATCAACCGGTGTGCAATCACAGCGCCGAACGGTTATTTTGACAAAATCCTGTTTCCCTATTGGCTGCTTTACGTTGGAGGATTTTTAATGATGCCGCTTCATGCTCAAGTGGTAGGCCTAATTGGTTCTTTCACTGCGAGCTCCTTCGTAGGGAAACGCGGCAACAGAGGGTCACTGCCATAAAGACGGTTCTCGCGCCGGATATAAGAGCGGCGCCGGAATAACTAACTAACTCTCTAGTCTTCTTAAACCCGAAGGCTTATGGCTGCGGCTGGGGAAAATCAATCCAATCTTTTCCATCCTCACCGATTTCCTTCAGGTCCATCTCAACGCTATCCCTCCATCTTCGTCTTGGCCTTCCTACAGGTCTCTTACCATCAGGTTTCCCAACAAGAATCTTGTAAACTCTTCTTTCCTCTCCCATAATAATTACTAAACAATTATTTTTTATATTTCCTATTATTACCAAAGAGCAACAGACAGAGCGTTTCATTTCATTTGCGATGTGCAACTGTTACGACGTTCGTTATACTATATTACCTATCAAATTGGACAGTACTGGATTTCTCTTCTGCTGGGTAGACGTCAAGGGGAACGAAGCAGCTGATGCTGCCGCCAAGTATGCTGATGCAGATGGCGGCGTTCTCGTCCACCTTCTGTCCACGTTCGTCGGTCCCTTCTTGACGCTTGGCAGGAAGAGTGGGACGAAGAACAGGGAACAAGCTTCGCACTATGAAGCCCATCATTGGTGCTTGGCGTTCCTCGCCCCGCCCCTACCCCCGAGAAGAAGTAATTTTAACTTGGCTCCGAATAGGACACAGCCGTCTCACACACAAGCATTTGCTGCAAAGGCTGGACCGTTGTGCCATACCTGTAATGTTTTAAGTGTTGTGCACATTCTTCTCAGATAGTATACCGTGTCACGATCGGATAGCATTAATAATTTATTATTTATTAACGTCTTCTTTTAAATGGCTGAGTTTAGACTTAGTTTGCACACAATTCTTAACACGCTGAATATAGCACACAAAGTACAAAATATATAATATGCAAAGTAGGAAATATAGAATGTTAAAATTTGAAAAAGTATTTTAAGAATTCATTCACTTTGAATGAGTCCGGTCACTGGACCAAAATGAATGTTTTGTGTGTGGCCACTGATGAACCAAAATGTGCTTGGCTGTTGGGCCGAGATGGGTCTGTCTAATTTGTACGATGCACGCCAAAGAAAATGATAGTACTTACTGCGTGTCGCTGTCACAAACCCATACCTCTGGAGTGGAGGACCATATTGAATTCCATAAGGTGATTCGACTCGGATGATTACAAATGACACTCACTGATAATAACGAGGATATATTGACTATAACAAAAGATTACATGTATATACAAACTTGCTGCAATGCAACGCGATGCACGGAATGAAACTACCACGCACACTCGGCCATATTGTCTCGCGAACTGACTGAGCGTCACTCACTCTTTGTTCGAGATTAAACATAAAACAAAACTGAATTCCCCTGACATCTATTGTTAAAAATATCAAACATATCAATTATGACTTGAGACATATTCCCCCCTCTTGGTCAAACAACGTTTGACCAACTAAATTCACTCATCTCCGTCCTTATTGCATTGAGGGAGTGGAACTAGTCTGTGAATCGATCTCTTGAAGATCCCTGAAGCTGTATGCACTGTGGCCACTCGCACTAAGCCGTCTCTTCCTGGCTGGACGCTGGTGACTCTTCCCAATTTCCACGATAGGGGAGGCAAGTGGTCGTCTTTGATAAGAACTATCAAACCTGGTTTGAAGTTTTCTTGTACGCTAGTCCACTTGGAACGTTGCTGAAGACTGTTTAAATACTCCTTGGACCATCGCTGCCAAATGTTTTGATGAAAGCTTTGGAGTCTCTGCCATCTGGACAGTCGATTTCCTGGGAGGTCAGTGAGGTCTGGCTCGGGAAAGGAAGTAAGGGCTGAACCAATGAGAAAATGTCCAGGAGTGAGAGCACTTAAATCTTCAGGATCGTCGGATAAAACAGTCAGAGGCCTTGAATTTAGGCATGCTTCTATTTGTGTGAGCAAAGTTGCAAATTCCTCAAAATTCAATGTTGACTTTCCTACTACTCTGACTAAATGATACTTCATGCAGCGTATTCCACTCTCCCATATTCCTCCGAAATGTGGTGAGCTAGGTGGAATGAAATGCCACTGGAAGGATTCAGAACTCGCGTAGTCATGAATATTTTGTGTGAATTCCTGCGACGAAAATAAGCTATGTAGCTCTTCAAGTTCGTTTCTTGCCCCGACGAAATTCTTGCCATTGTCACTGTACAGATTGGCACATTTACCTCTACGAGATGTAAATCTTCGCAAGGCTGCGATAAATGCGTCTGTGGTGAGATCGGAGACGAGCTCTAAATGTATAGCCTTGGTGGCTAGACAAATGAATAAAGCCACGTATGATTTACGATGAACTTTGCTGCGTGGCGAATGCGATTTAAATAGAAAAGGTCCGCAATAGTCTACACCAGAGTTGAGAAATGGCCTTGACGGTGTGACTCTAGGTGAAGGAAGTTGACCCATGAGTTGCTTGGCCGTGGTTGCCTTCAACTTGTAACATGCGAGGCAATTGTGAATTACTTGCTTGATTGTACGCCTTGCTCGTACAATCCAGTATTGTTGCCTGAGGGATGACAACAATAACTGTGATCCTGCATGAAGCTGTCTCAAATGTTCCGCTTCTATTATGAGCTGTGTCAGGTGACCTTTCGAAGGTAGAATAATTTGATGTTTTGTTTCATACGTCAAATTGCTATTCTTGAGTCTTCCTCCAACGCGAAGAAGGTTATTGCTGTCCAAAAATGGGTGCAGGCTCTTCAATGTGCTGTTGGCTGAAACTTGTTGGTGCCGTTGAAGATCTTGAATTTCAGACTTGTAGCTTGATAGCTGAATAGTCTTGATGCTTGTATGCAATGCTGATTGCATTTCCTTTATTGAAAGACTTCCTTTTACTTTGTTGTTGGACTTTCTGCAGTTATGTATGAATCGCTGACAGAAAGCTATCACTCGAGTTAATTTCGATAATTTGGAGAATCGTTCGATTGTTTGCTCAAGTGAATTCTGGCAAATTGATACTGCCGTTATGCTTATTCCCTCCGGAATTTCTACTTTCCTTGGCTGCTGCGTAAGTGGCCAATGCTCTTCTGTACCTGTTAACCAATGTGGCCCATGCCACCATAAATGGTTATGTTGTATTGAAGTGGGTTCAATACCTCTTGAGATTATGTCTGCCGGGTTATCTGCTGAAGGAACATGTTTCCAATCGCTAATTTGCGTAATGTCTTGAATCTCTGCTACCCGGTTGGCTACAAAGGTTTTCCATCTGTTGGATGGTGCTGCTAACCATGCCAATACAATTTGTGAGTCCGACCAGAGATGTATCTCGTCTACCTTCAGACGTAAAACTGGTAATACCTTGTGGACTAATCTTGCTAGGAGTAATGATGCACATAATTCAAGACGAGGTAATGTCACCTTCTTGACTGGCGCTACTCGTGATTTAGCACAAAGTAGATTTACTGCTGTTTCGCCTTTATGGTTAGTTGAATGCACATACAAACATGCACCGTAAGCATATTGAGATGCATCTGCAAATCCATGTATCTGGATATTTCTAACTGTTCCATTGATTAGAACAAAACGATTGACTTCAATGTGTTTAATTGCAGGGAGTTGTCTGCGCAACTGTTGCCATTTCTGATTCAAGTCTTGTGGAAGTTCTTCATCCCACTGAACATTGCATGTCCACAATTGTTGAAGAAATGATTTGTATGTAATAACAATTGGAGTGATGAGACCTAAAGGGTCAAATATTGACGCAACGACTGATGCTACCTGTCGTTTAGTGCTTGATGTTTCGACGTTATTCGCTACTTCAGGAGCTTTGCTGTTGATCAGTAATTTATCTGCAATAGGATCCCAAGATAAGCCTAAAGTCTTCACTTCTGAATCGTGAAATTCGACTGGAAGCTTCATTTCACGCATGGCTGGTGGAACTGCTTCTAGCACTGTCGTGCTGTTCGAACACCATTTACGCAAAGTAAATCCTCCACGCTGCATAATGTTAATTAATTCTGCCTGAATCTGCAATGCTTCAGCTACGTCTTGTGCTCCGCTCACTACGTCATCAACTAACATGTCTTCCTTGATGATACTACTGATGCGAGGATGCCTGCTGATTTCGCTGTCTGCCAGTTGCTGTAAGCATCTAGTAGCTAGGAATGATGCCGAAGCTGTGCCATATGTAAGCGTTCGTAGCTCAAAAACTTCAATTGGATGCTTGTTGGAGCTTCTCCACAATATTCGCTGTAATGGATTGTCATCTTTTTGCACCTTAATCATTCTATACATTTTCTCTACATCTCCTGTGAATGCTATAGGATGTGTGCGAAATCTTGTCATGATGGAGAATAAATCTTGTTGTATGGTGGGCCCGACCATCAATATGTCATTGAGGCTTTTGCCACTTGTGGTTTTGGCCGATCCGTCGAAAACAACACGGACCTTAGTGGTGGAACTCTGTGGTTTGATTACTGCGTGATGTGGCAAATAGTAGGCTACCCTGTGGTCATGAGACATCGGTAATTGTCCTACAGGTACCATGTGACCTAGCTGTTCATATTCATTCATGAATTTTGTGTAAGGAATCCTTAGTTCCGGTTGATGCTCAAGTCTTTTCTCTAATTGGAGAAATCTCTTGGTGGCATGTTGAAGTGAATCGCCCAATGCTTCTCGGCTTTCTTTGAGTGGAAGTCGAACGATGAATTTGCCTGTTTCGTCCCTCACCGTGTTTTCACAATAGTGACGCTCACAGCTGATTTCTTCCTTTGTTCTATGCCTGGTATATATCTCCTCAAGGTCCCAAAATCGCTGAAGCTGTATGTGGAGACTTTCTTCCGTTCGAAGGAAGCATGATATCGATGAATTGTTGCCACTGCATTGTTGTGGAATGCGTCCTGCGACTATCCATCCGAATTCAGTGTTTTGTAGAATCGGCAAATCAGCTGAACGTGTTATGCGATCAGGCTTGAGAATTTCGAAGAAGATCTGGGTGCCTATTAAAAGATCTATCTTCGCTGGCACATCAAATGTCGGATCTGCCAATGTTACATGTCTTGGTATTTTGATTGATGCTCGGTCGACTCGATGTGAAGGTAAGTTGCTTGTGAGCCGCGGCAATATTGAGCATTCAATGTTGGAACGCCATGTGTTTATTCTAGATTGCAACTGAATATCCACCTTGAAGTTTGCTTGCGACTCAGCATTGTTTATGCCTTGAATCGGTAAATGCTGAGGATGTTTCTTCAGTTTGAGACGCTGAACCAACTCTTCAGACGCAAAGTGGCTCTGGGATCCACTGTCTAGCAAGGCTCTACAGTATATCCATTGACCTGCATGATTCTTGACCTTTACCACTGCCGTGGAAAGTAACACGCGTGATGTATGTTGCCCTTTGAGTGCACAATAAGAAGCTTGTGGAGTTTGATCTTGATTCTCGTTTTGCGTTGCTTGAGAATTTTCATTCTTGCCTTCTTCCGTACATTCTGTGCTGGAAAATGACGTTCTTGATATACTATCATTATGCAACAATGTGTTATGCTTGCGTGAACATTTTTTACACGAACCTGCCTTGCATAGACGCAGTACGTGATTTGGAGATAAGCAGTTCGTGCAGAGTTTATTCCTTCTAACACAATCATACTTCTGTTTGTTAGTCGCGGCGATGAATGATGCACACCTAAAGAGAGCATGCGGCTCTTTACAAAAGAAACAAGAGTTCGCACTAGTGGTACTAATGAAAGATTTCGAAAAACTCTTATTTGATCTTACATTGTAATGCTGAGATTTGATTGATTGTTTATTTACATCACTTGGTGCGGGCTGAATGCTTTCCAGCGCTTGACATCGTCTTTCCAAAAACGAAAAGAATTCATCTATGCTGACAAAATCTGTTTCACTATTTTGCAGTTCCCACGCTTTCCTAGTTCCTGAATCTAGCTTAGACACAAAATGCTGAGTGAGTAACATGTCCGTCAAAGGTACATCTGTGTAAAGCGCATTTACTGCATTCAAGTTGCTTGTCGCACATCCCACAAAGGAACGCAATTCCTGAGCACTTTCTTTGCTGACTGCCTTGATGTGCAATATTTCATGAATGTACGATGATGCGATTAGCTTCTTGTTTGAATATCTACTCACTAACAACTTCCAGGCAACTGCGTAGTTTGCCTCCGTGATGGGTAAGTTCTGAATGAGCTTGTACGCCTCGCCCTTGAGCGACGAACGTAGATACTGAAACTTCTGAATGGAAGCGATGTCTTTGTTATTATGTATTAAAGACGTGAAAGTGTCTTCATAGGACAACCAGTGCCGATAATCACCCTCAAACGTTGGCAATTCTATTGTGGGAAGTTTGAGCCGGGTTGCTGTGACATGCGATGTGTTGACAGCATCATGCTCCGCTTGAACCTTATCATGCTGCGATAATAAAGCTTGCATCCGGGCACTCAACTTGTAGTACGCCGTTTCCAATTCGTCTCTGATGTCATCCTGCGATGAACCAGTTTCAGCTTCTAACTGATCTTGCACTTGCTCAATGTCCACCCAAATGCGAGACAATGCATTGAAACGAGTACGCACTTCTTGAATGTTTCCTTCACTTTCACTGAATTGATTGACGAAAGTTTCCATTCGAGTGACTTTTCCCTTTAATGTCCCTCGTTGTCTAACGAGACGCTGCTGCACTTCGTTCTCACTCATTTTTATGAAGAACACGAAAGGTTAAAGGAAATAAATGTAAGGAAATGAGCCAGACAAAGTAAAATATACTTACCGACCTCCTGCGCCGTTGTCGTGAAGAAAATGATGCATGAAAAGTATCGTACAGCTGTTTACAATCCTTTGCTGCGAACGACAATGGAGCTGCATTGTTGGCAATATGGCTGCTGTAAGAAACTGTTGTTTCCGCACTGCACTAGCACTTGACCTTGAACTTGAACAGAATGTCACGTAGCTGAAACATCCGTGCCGGTAAGGACCAAAAATGAATGAGTCCGGTCACTGGACCAAAATGAATGTTTTGTGTGTGGCCACTGATGAACCAAAATGTGCTTGGCTGTTGGGCCGAGATGGGTCTGTCTAATTTGTACGATGCACGCCAAAGAAAATGATAGTACTTACTGCGTGTCGCTGTCACAAACCCATACCTCTGGAGTGGAGGACCATATTGAATTCCATAAGGTGATTCGACTCGGATGATTGCAAATGACACTCACTGATAATAACGAGGATATATTGACTATAACAAAAGATTACATGTATATACAAACTTGCTGCAATGCAACGCGATGCACGGAATGAAACTACCACGCACACTCGGCCATATTGTCTCGCGAACTGACTGAGCGTCACTCACTCTTTGTTCGAGATTAAACATAAAACAAAACTGAATTCCCCTGACATCTATTGTTAAAAATATCAAACATATCAATTATGACTTGAGACACACTTGCTCGATTGATTGATTTGCTTTCCTTACTTTGCTTTTTGTGCCACTTTTGGCTAATTTGCGAAGATAGGGATGAGTGATGATATGATGAAATTGATGAATGGGCATTCACAAACATCCATGCCCAGGCCTGGAATCGAACCCGGGACCCCTGTCGTCGTAGCGCGATGTGCTACGGGGGGCCGGCTCATTCACTTGCGTATGCCTTTCAGTTTGTTTGACGGGGGAGAATACATCTACTGAAGGAAGCAACGGAGCATACTGTTCTCGTGCTTTCTGGCAACCGATTCCACAGGCTTACGGCCGATACGGAGAAAAAAGTTGGAGAAGACGTTTGATCTGTGGACGGGGATAGAGAGAGATGAGAAGCTGCGTGATCAGGTGTCGCGATCGTGAAATTCGCGAAGAGATTGGAAGCGTGAGAGGAGATAAAGGTTACTTGAAGTTGGAAAATTTGCAAAGTAACATCAGAGCTTGCAGCGTTCGTCTTTCTTGCATACGTAGCCACCCCAATTTGAGAGAGTAAGGTGATAAATGATATTTTAAATTAGAAATGTATCGTACACAGGCATTCTGAGACAAGCTTTGCGAGAACGTGTTAATCGCAAGCGAAACTTGCGCAAGAAGTTGCCATAGATCGAGATGAATAGTCATTCTCCTCGCATAGGTTGTCTAGTAATAATTCGTTGTTTCTCCGATAGATGTCAGTCTAACCCAATACTTTGTAGGAGTCTGGTTTTTCAATAGAAGTCCGTCCGAATGCTGTAGATAAATGCCACTTTCTGAGGCGTTACATGTATTCTTGTCCTATTTTACTCTACGATGTATCTTCAGTTCAATACAGTTTCTGAATGGATTACCACGTTTTCTTCCACAATAATAACACCGTATTATATCAATATCCTATCAAGGCTCAGCCTGTTTACTTATATGGCTGTCTTATCCTGTTATTAAGTATGACAAATTAGAAGTTAGACATATTGCGTTTATCTTACAATGATTGATTCACTTATTGATGTTTTAAGTCTACTTTATGCACAGTAAGGCTAATCGGGACTGGACCTACAGTTTAAAGTGGGATTCGAACCACTATGTGCCTGCATTATCTTCCAATCAATCTGATTTCTTGCTTACCATACAAGATATTGAATAAATGAATAAATTCCGTATAATTCAGTTCCAGCTAGCGTGGATTTAAGTACATTCGAGACCGGTTGAAAAGGTAAAAAAGGTAAAGTGTTCCCCTGTGCATAGCACCACGCCATGAAGGCGTATAGGGGGTGTGGGGGTAACGCCCCACACTTTCTTGATCCGGTCGTGAGTGGGGGTGATGTGATCAGCATCACGCCCCTGACCGCCTTTACCCCCCAGGGTTTCCCCCAGGTACCCATGTTATTCGACGCTGGGTGGGCGCCGGGGCCGCTTCCACCGGTTGAACAATATAAAATTATATTTCGAATTTCAAAACGTATAATGAGTTACGTAAACAATTTGTAGTCATGCATGGAAAACATGTTGAATATTTTATATCGGAATTCTGATAAATTATTCACAAAGCTTGTCTCGTCACTCGATAGGCAGAAGGCAATCGGTCGAAGAATAAAGACAACAGAACAAAATTACAGCCCAATAGTTTTGTTTACGGTTAATCTATGTTTATATTTCAAATGGACAAGCGGAGATTTTTGTTATGTTATTTTCATTTCCGATTCTTTCTTCCATTCGTGTTTCCACAGTTACAGTTCATTTCCATTCGATTTTCTTGAAAAAACACTGAATGTTTCGTTTATAACTGATGAACATTCTGTTTGAATTTCATCGATGGCATGGCATTGTTATTGTGTTTCAGGTAATACACGGATGAGGGGTTATGAAACACTGACTTCATTCAGAGAGTTGTGTTAATTGCACCTTAACAAGATTTTGCCGCTGTGGTTGTAAATAGATCCCTGTGGTATTAATATTGACAGGGGAATTAGTTTAGACGAGATATGTAGAACAGTTATACAATTTAAGCGGAACCGAATTTAGCGGTCAGCAGAATGCACCGCAAAGGGTGCACAATAGTATCTACTGGAGAGTAGCTATAAAGCAACAGCACTCCAGTAGGGGATCGAGGGACGTTATACCCCATTATCCAAATATGCAGCGTTGCTAAAGGATCATGAACCCAAATATTCTAATGGGTTTCGCAACAGGGCAGGAACGTTTCTTCTCGCAAAATTTATATTCGGTCCAAGTTGGGTATTGTTTCTTTGAAAAAAGGTTCCTGGACAGTATTTAAATTGATACGGATATAAGGTTCCAGGACCTTATTTAAATTCATCCGGAAAAAATGTTCCTGGGCCGAATTGAAATACTTTAAAAAGAGAAAGGTTCTTAACGATTCAGAACCAATTTATGCTTGCCGATTTTTCCTCCTGGACTGGAGTTGAATTTAGTTAAATTCTTGGACCTTTACAACCTTGCTCTTATGTACAAATCAAACATATGAAAAGAATATGGAAGGGCAAAAGGAAGATTGCTTAGAAGCTAGAACGAAGAAATTGTGAAACAAGTGGAAAATAAGAAGAGAAAAGGAGAAGAAAGAAAACAGAAAGAAGACAAAGAGGAAAGGAACCATAAAATATATCAATTAAGTGGAAAACGAGAGAAAATGGGGGTACGAACGAGAAAGGAAGATCATGTACAATATGGAAAGAGAAATTGTGAAGAAAACGGTAGATAAAAGGAGAGGCGGTGAAAGTAGACGAAAGGAATGGAAACAAACAGAAAAGGAGTCGAAAGAAAAATGAATCAATCGGAAAGCAACAGGATAAAAGTGGAAAAAGGGAAAAGAAGGGGAAATACGCAAAAAAGGAGTGGAAATAAATAGAAAAGAAGTTAAAATCAAATTGTTAACCAGTGGGAAATCGTACTAGCAAAGGCGTGCCGGAGATCCGTTCAGAGGATGGATACGGTAGATCATTATGATGATTATGAATATACAATAATCAGTTTGTAACATATTTAAAAGTAAATCATGGGAGAGCGTAAGCGTATTTAAGGAAGGTAATACCCCCCACCACTCCAAAGAAAAAGAAAACTTAAATATTTATCATTCATCAATTCACTGCCTTATGTATATATGGAACGAACGGAAGTATTGTGAATCCGCTGTCTTGTCATGACACTAGTTTTGCTGAGAAAATCTTCTTCTAGCATTGGAATTGAAATTGGAGCCTTCCGACAACGTAGTGGTAAAATGGATCCCAGGTGGAGGTACACTGAGGAATAGTAATTAGGATTTCACTTTAAACTGTAGGTCCAGTCCAAGCTTAAAAGTGAACTTAAAACATAAGTAAGCTCTCTAACTAAAATTGGATCAACTTCCGGTGCTTCTTGTGTATCTGCGTGTTCCTTTGCTATTATATACGTCAGTTATTATGTAAGGTAAAGTTTCTCGTGCACTTTGCACCCTGTCATGTAGTAAGAGGGATGTGGGGGCTTGGGCCCCACACATTTTGTCAATCTCTGCCATATTGGAGATGATGTGATTAGCCCCACTCTCCGGCCGCCTTTACCCGCCAAGGGTTTCAATTTTATTATATATTTTTTTTAATTGGGAGTTATAATTTATTTTTATTTAATATGTTTCAATATCATCTGAGATTTATTTTTATTGCTTTCCCATTAACTTTGACTGGTTGCCCCCAGGAACCCATTGATTTGAGGCTGGGTGAGCTCCAGAGCCTCTTTATGCGGGGACAAGGCTGGAAATAGTCCGACCTTAGTAACACCATTAAGCCTTGTTTCCATGATATGAAAAACTCAATATGCTGGCCAAGGCAGAAATTTATTTTATTATAAAACATAAACTAAACGTAACGTTTCAACTTTTTAGCAAGGTCTTCTTCAGACTCTGCACCAAGTACAAATGTAAAAAGGTACAAAACAGGACGATATATATATATAGACAAACATTACTGCCCTCCAGACTATTATAAAGTTGTTCTGGAACATTCTAGCAGGTGGCTTTCCCTTGTCAACTGTACTTTCGCCTGAAAGGCTAAACATTTTCTTTCATCTGGAATGTGGTTGGACTCTTTATCTCACACTCTTTTTCCTTCATTCTTCTTCCTTCTTCTCTCCCCTTTCTCTCTTGTCCTTTTCACTCTTTCTAACACCTTCTTCCATTTTTTGCTTATCTTCAGTTACCCATTCAAGTTCATTGTGTCTTCTTCACTAGTGAGAAAATGGAAAGAGGCCAAGGAAATAGAGAAGAATGTTCCAGAACAACTTTCTACAATAATAGTCTGGAGGGGAGTTATTTTTGTGTGTGTATATCGTCCTGTTTTGTACCTTGTTACATTTGGTGCAGAGTCAGAGAACCTTGCTAGAAGGTTGAAACGTTACGTTTAGTTTATGTTTTACAATATAATAAATTTCTGCCTTCGTCAGCATATTTAGTTTTTCCAACCTTAGATCGCCCAGCCCGGGAATCGAATCAGGGTCTTATCTCTCGCTTAGCATTGAGACGCCGTACCGACTAGACAACCGCGGCTCCAGTTATTACATGGATGTGTAAACATTAGCCCTGAAGTAAGTGAATGGTTGTACGCAGCGACAACTAGGAAGGCGGGTGACTTCTATCGTACGATTGGAGAACGAGCACCCTGTTGCCAAAACGAACGCCACTGGAGATGCCGAATTCTGCCGTTCTTAGTTTCGATGAAGAAGTTGAAATCGTGAAATAAGCAAATTTGGCCCAAGAACTCTGGTATTTCTTCTTCTTCCTCCTGCCACTCTTTCGCAATAAATAAGGTTGAAGAATTGACAACCGCGCTCGACTGCTATTCGTTGGATTTTCGCGCGCTTGAGAGGAATCTTTTTACTACGGCCCCTAGGATTGGTGTTTTCTATCGCAATGACGAGCCAACAACGTCATTAGTTACGTCACTACGTCGAGATAATATTACGTTCTACATACATAATTGAGCTTCTCCCTCTTTTGCCTATCAAATGATATAATTTCTATGATAGTTGTTTTGCATGATCGAAAGGTTTGTTAAAATCCAAATTTTAACAAACAGTATTCTTGCCAGTTTATTCTGTAATCTTACTTATATTAAGAAATATTTCAAAATAAGTCTTTCTTATTCTGGAATATAAAATTGTGACTGCACATACACTAAGCATCACACAGAAAAGGTTGTATTTTTATCACTTAATTTTGTACAGTCACGGACACTTCTGGGTTGTAATGATTTAATTGAAAGTCAATAGTGTTGTTACAAGCCAGAAGTGTCCGTGACTGTACATACGAAAAATGACCTAACGTCGAATCTGTATATTTCGTTGATGTACAGTGTACAGTCAAATACACTTGTGGTTGAATTTCAACGGAGTAGTTACAACTCAGAAGTGTACTTGACTGTCAAATGCTCGATAACGTTCAAACAATTTTTAAAATAACGAAGTTCCAAGAAGTTATTTGGTAACACTGAAGTTGCTATAAAAACGAAACATTGCAAATTTCACGTTTAATATAATTAACCCATAAAAAGTTCTTAATATTTGCGTGAATTAGAAAACTTAGTTTGAATTGAAAGTTCATTTTATGCACTGAAAGACTAATCGGCACCGGACCTCGGGTATTAAATCCGGGACGACTTGATTACAAGGCGACAACATCATCACTACGACATATTCATATTCATGTGATCAGTGCGCTTATTACACATTGAAGTTCAAGCGCCATTTGGCGAGATTCAAAAGATACCCTCTTTCACCCGAAAAGTATTTTCTGAAAGCCAAAATCCCCTCTCCTTACAGAAGAGCAAAAAATGTCCTGAACAGATTCATTAGATGCTGCTGACGTGTTCCTCTGAACTGTTTTGAATGTGTTTTTTTTATTTCTATAAAACATATACGTGGGTTGGAAATTTAAAAGTGGCAACTATTAATTTACAATTGATAAGAAAGAGATATATCTGTGAAACTTTTAAAACCCTTCGATGTAGTCACCAGTATTGTGTACAACTGTTGCCAGCGATGTGGAAGACATAGCATATCTATAGCAGAGCAGTTTATTGCCTGAAGAATTTATGGATGGTATGGAGGATGGTAGAGCATCTGTCAGCCCCATCGAACTAACAAATCAGTCACAGGTTGCGCTACATGCGCCCGAGCATTGTCCTGCAAAATGACGGGTGGATTGAGCAGAAAGTGTCTCCTCTTCTTTCGCAACGCAGGTCGCAGGTGATGTTCCAAAAATGAACAGCAATACCACAGACAAGTTAATAAGTTAATAAAATTAACTTGTCTGTGATAATACTGCGCATTGACTGTCGGTCCTGGAGGTACGGCAAGAATTACCAGAACATTCACATTAGTGGGGTTCTGAGTCTGACTACGCAACTTTAGACCGCCAACTTCAATTATACTTTGATGCTCAGGCCACTGCGCATGCGCCTAGTGTTGGAAGGAAGAGTCCATGTACTGGGAGGTAGGTTAGGTATCACACTAACGTGTGGTATTAGAGAGAAGCACCGGTTCCGTTTCATGGCGTATATACAGCAGTGTTGCCACTATTAAATTTCCAACCCATGTATATTTTACAAAAAGCGTTTTCTTTTACCTGATTTTGGCGCATACCCACATGTTTAATGAACGAGAGAGGATTTACAAGTCTAGTCAAAGTTCAACGGGCTTTCGGGGTGCAAAATGGAAAAGCTATGTCCTTAGGTGGAATATATTTACGGCATGTTAGAGTTAGACTTACAGCTTTTGTTTTAAGTTCACTTTATGCACAGGAAGGCTAATCGGGACTGGACTTACTGTGTAAAGTTGGATACCTCCACCGGGTATCGAACCCGAGATATACGGCATGTTTGTGTCATAAGAAGAACAAGAAGTTTTTCGGGAGAGAGAAAGATAAGACAAGAAACAAAAGAGAGAGACAAAGAATGAAAAGAGAAGTAAAGAAACAGAGAGTGAAGAAGAAATATAAATAAAAAATACAGGGAGGGTTAAATAAGATAAGAAAACAGATATAGAGTCATGCGAGGCAAAGAAAGAATGGAAGAGAAGTGGCTGAGAAACAATAAAGAAGGAAAATAAAAAAACAAGAAATTTTCAGAAAGACAGCAAGTAAACACGAGCCATGAGATATTAAGAAGAAAAATCAAAAGGATGTAAGAAAAATACAGGATAGAAATACAAATAAAATGAAGGGTAAGGACTACACTCTGTCCAAGTTATCTCTGGAGCAGGCGAACGAAAACAAGTATCTGCGCAAGTAGAGACGCGAGACGACTCCACCAATGAACAGCATGTACGGTTTTGCTCTGTTCATTTGATTTCTCTCCCTTCTCTGCTGCTATGCGCAGCTTTGCTCCTGAGATAACTGAGACAGTGTATAGTAGATATTTTTCCTTTTTGCCAGGGAGGGTCATGTGCCCTTCTCACCCCTCCCTGCGGGTGCCATGATTAAGCCACTTGTATTATTCAGTGAGATTAAACATTAACACGGAATAGCCGAAGAGATCCAAAGTCTAAGGAAGAGCTGTGCCACTTGAATATAAAATCTGGGACAGAAATTAATTTTATCTTCATCATAATATTTGTTATTGAAGCTTGAAACGAAAGTGTATACCATATTCTTCATTGTTATCGCGTCAGTCCGATGACCGAGCGCTGCTCTCAGACTCGTCACCGAAGTTCCCGGATTCGATTCCCGGCCTGGTCTTAGGTGTTAGTAGTGAGTAACTCTTCATCAATTTCATCTATTCATTACTCATCCTCGTCCTCGATATTAGCCAAAAGTTGAAGAAAAGCGACGCTAAATAATTGTTCCAGCTGTTCAAGTAGCTTCGGCTCCCAACCAGCGTAGCATAAAGTGGGTACCTGGAGGAAACTCTGAGGGGTAAAGGCGACCAGGACCGTGGTGCTGATCACACCAACCTCACCTCCGCCTTCATGGCGTGGTGCAAAGCACAGGGAAGCACTTTACTTTACTTGTTATGTATAGAACAACATCAATAAGAATGTTATGTTTATTGATTTATTTAGATTATGTGACGTCACATTTCTTCCAATTTTAGCTAATTGCAACGATGGCGATGAAATGTGATAAGCTGAAATGGATGAAGAGACAAGCTTAAATATACAGAGTGATTCAAAAATTGTTAACACTATATGGGAAATAGAAAATGTACAACTTACCGTCTACGCTTACTTCTTTCATGAATAACATCCATGTTTGCATAGATGTACTACGTGGAAGTGAGGTTGTCTTTTTAGTGCCTTCAGCCAAGATCAACACTTACGCCCCACGTCATGACACGGACTTCTTTAAGGAGGACAAGGAATGGCTAAATAGCTTTGACTCCCACATTAAAGAAGGAGCGACTATACTACTACTGAGCCTATTTTGTTTCGCGATGTGGCTATTTAGTCCCGTTTTTTCTTCCTCCGTAAGTTAATAGTGACGAAGAGGATGAATAGTGAGTAGATGAAAGAATAAACTCAATGGAAGACCATGTCCTGCCGAAGACATGAACCCACACTCGTAAGGAATATCATGAGAAACAAACAGAAAATCTATTCTAAAAAGATTCAATGCAATAAATTGAAATTGTAAAGAATAGATCAGGAGAAGAAAAATCATATGTTAGGAGAATTAGTCAGCTGAATGAAACTGAATTACTGAAGGACCTTTCACAACCATAAAAACAGTGTACCCTATCTAAGAACCTGCATAAGTCTTATCGTTGCTGACTTATTTAACGCCGATTTTTCTAGCGAAGCTTACGGAAACAACGAATATGAAAGCAAGAAAGATTTAAGAAAGGAACTAGGAAAGGAAGACAATGAAAAACCTTACATAGAAAGGGCGGGTCACTGTACAGTCACCTGCTATAAAAAGGAGACATCCATATCCTGAAACACTCGCTTGCCTGCACTGAGTTATGTGTGTTGCATAACTCTGCGGCGATATGCAAGACTTCAATAGAAAGGAAGCAAGTGTTTAAAATCTGTGTGTCTCATTTTCATTGCGAATGACGTGCCAACACCGGGGATTAAATCCTGAACACCTTGATTACAAGGAGCTAGCATTATCACTACTCCAGCAGCGAGATCCATCTGTCTTTGCTTTTGTAATGGAGTACAATAATTATGACCTGGTATTAATTGTGACCATGGAAAAATTCTTGAACTTTAAAGTTCTTGTGTATCCATTAATTTGAACTAGTAATATCTGATTTGTTACTATCTTCTTTCAACTATCATGCTGGAAATATTTCCGATCTTATCGGACTTGTTAGCGGCTACTAACTCGGTACTTTTACTCGGTTTCATCATGCGTACATTCGTGATTAAACGAAATTACATTTGGATTATAGTATTTTCGCTTATATTATTCCCATGTCAAAAAAGATATTAACAACGGTGCGTATTTAACATTTATTTCCAGAAAAAGTATTTAGAATTGTTTGCATACCAAGCATATATATACTAGGCATGTTATGAACAGTCATAGATGCTTCTGGGTAGTAACAACCCCATTATCTTTGTATGATACCGTTACAACCCAGAAATGTCCGTGAGTGTACATATATATTGATCAGTTATTACACAAAAATACGTAATGTATGAACTAAAGTTATTTACATTTTGTTGTTCTGTTTAAAGAATAAAAAAGTCTGTGGAAAATAGGTGACACAATTCACTCTCGATTTCGGTATCCTATAAAATTGTTTTCAGTAAATAAATGTCGTAAGACAAATTGATGTAGCAGTTCCTGAAGTTTCTTTTTTTTCAAAATTTAAGTCAATAATGTTTTCTTAACTTATGAACTCCACTATGTACATAATTTTAGAATCTTTTTTGCTGTATGAACAGTGTTTTGCTATTATTTGTAGTGTTAGTTTGATTTTTCATAATAATATTAAAATATTTGTGTGACATCTGTCGTTTATATTGTATTTAATAACTGAAATTGGGGATAGTTTACTTGAAGATCGTAAGATGGCTGTACGACGGTGTCATTGCTCAAAGGCTTTAGATCTGTCTCAATTAGTATGTTTGCTCAACATAACGTATTACCTCAGTGTGGCATATTACAGGCAAAAGTCCAGTTTTATCACTGCCTGGTTCTAATATAGCGTATCATTGTCTGCTATGTTTCGAATTTCAATCTATCGATAATGTCTCATCTTTGTATATCCTTTCATACAATCGTCTAATTTCTACATGATTATATAATTTACCAAACCAGAAACTTAAAGCTGATTTTTTAAAAAAAATCAGTTGGATATTGCTTGCAGAATTCAAGTTGGTAAAAAATGTGAACGAGCTATTCTTGTTTGCTCTTGGTTCTGATTGACTGGTTGGTTTGGTTTATTTTGTTCGCTTTTCTGCTACTCTTAGATAATCGCGAAGATGAGGATGAATGGTAATATGATGAAATTGATGAAGGGACACTCCCAAAGAACAACCATGCCCAGGGCGGGGATTCGAAACCGGGACTCTTGGCGTCATAGCGCGGTGTGCTAACCACTCCGCCACAATGACCGGCTTGTTCGCTCTTGGCTCAGAATTCTTTTTCCCGATCATTTTATTATTTTAGGTCTCTTTTATGCTTCCTTGAGCTAATCGCGATCCCATTCTCTGTTGAGGTCAACAAAAGCCGAGGACAGGGTAGCATGGAACATTACAATTTTGTGAATTTTCCCCACAAAATCGTATGTTTAAAGCTAAAATGTAGTTACATATGGCTTCTGATATTTGCTGTAGTCTTGTACAAAGAGACGTTAATACAGTAACTTCATAGAAGTTGTAACGTGAAGCAACTTGCGTTAAAAATCTATATTAAAATATTTTACGAAAATGTGAAAAAAAGTAAGCAGTTATTCTTTCAGTTATTATGAATAAGCTCATCTATTCAAAGTCATCTATAATTTTCTCCTTCGTGACGGATTGAACACACTGTTCTCTGTCGTTTGCTGTATTATTTGTTTTACAATTTTTACTGTGTGTAATCTATAGAAATTTTAATATCTTTGGAGCTGATAATTACATTGAAAACACATGGAAACATGTTCATTGTTTCAAAGAACGGTACTGTGAAACGTAAAATTATCATTATGCAAAGAAAGTGCAATGATGTTAAAGTGAAACATGGAAAACTTTCAATTGTTTCCCTTGTTACAAAATCTCTTTTTCACCTGTTGCATTCAAAGCGGATCGAAAGTCAAAGGAGAAAGCAACAGATGCATTCATTTATTAATTTTTACGATGATTGACTTGTGTGCACTGGCGTACGCAGGGGAGAGATGATTCGGCTACACCCCCTCCCGAAATTTTGAGAAAATCAAAATTTTCAGATTACAGGGGTGAAGAACTCCGGAAAAACCAGAGTGGCAAATGTTCACACCCCTTAAAATGGACCTCGATTATTACCTTTGTATTTGAACAACTTTTTATAACGAAAGTTGAAAAGGTGTTTTGAAATATTTTATAATGTATCCCGCCCTCACTAGAACACAGCTAAATAATATCCATCTTCACAGTTCCAGCCCCTTACCGAAAAACAAGAAGCCCTGCGTGTGTGGTTAAATTTTATTCTATGTACATTCGAGACTTGAAATTTTGATGGCGTCTTGATATTGTTACATTACCACATGGAACTACTACCTAGTTCACTCGTGTTCGAAATGAACCTGTATAAACATGGAGTGCATAATTATATACAAGTTGCTTGATTTAGTTTATTTTACTTCGCTTTTCTGCCACTTTTGGCTAATTGCGAAGATGCTGATGAGTGATGTGATTAAATTGATGAATGGACACTCACAAACACCCATGCCGGGATTCGAACTCAGGACCCCTAGCGTCGTAGCGCGATGTGCTAACTTTATGTCTCCATTAAGTTTGGATTATGTGTCCATTAAATATATGGATGAAATCATACACCTTCTAGAAAACATGTCATTGGTGGTAGAATGATAATGATGATGATGTTATACCAGAGGCCCAAACTTCTTCGTTTCACGCACCCTTAGTGTTTTAAGTTTTTCCCGCGGCGCCCAAGTCAGGATGTAGGCCTATCTAACACTTGCAAAGGTACGTTAGTGTGGTTACGTTGCTTGCCTTAAGTTTAAAAATTGAAATTCAGAAACATTTTTAATGTAAAAAGTACTGAATAACCACATATTTGGAACAATCATATCATATCATTACTAGTAAGAGTCATTTCAGTGAAAATATTGCAACATTTCGCGGCGCCCCTGTAAGCCAGTCGCCGCGCCGCACGCTTTGGGAACCTCTTGTTATACCCATACTTGACATGAAAGAGGTTCACCGAAGACACTCTTAAAATGAAAAGTTATGAAACAAGTATTTTAATTATTGCATTTAAACACAAAATATACATTAATAGAAAGGTTTTCATGCATTGAAGCGGAAGGTATATGCTATTGAGAAAGGTTAACGTATATATTCGAATACAGCTCTGCCTATGCCGCGCTAAATTCGTAAAAATTCTAAAGTTTCATTTTAGCGTATAAAAACAGACAGACAGTGGTAAGTAAATATGTTCTAAAGAGCCGGAAACATCGAGAAACCCGCAGCGAGCACGTTGTTCCGTTAGTTCTCTCCGCTTCTATTTGTTCTCGTTGAGAATTGGCGGGAAACAAAACCGCGCGAACGGGAAACATCGATCGTGCGCAAGAACCACGAGTTTTCCTTACCTGTGCCGCTTCGCTTGTCCGGAGGAGCGATTCTGCAACCTCTGCTTCGAGCTCTGGATGCCAACTGAGAGCTTTCCGGTCGGAAAACTTAGATTTATATTTGCCACCACCCGCCCGCCCGCGCGAAATCGCCGTCTACGTCACGCGCGGCGGAGCCAATCGGAGCAATTTGTATTCGTCAGTCGCTGCTGGACCTTGCGCGATTATTCCAGACACCTGCTACGGGAAGAAGATTTCGACCCCCTCCGCTCGCCCCCCCCCCCTTTCTCTTATTCCGAGCGATTTTCCCCAATAGCGGAGATTTCGCGTTACATATCAGGTTTAGAACAGGGTTGGGGATTCTTTTAATCAGGGAGATTCTCATAACACATATCCACACGGAACGAAAACTGATTTTCTTGCAACTGTAATACGTTTGTGTTACCAGTGACGCAATCATTATTATATTTCTGTTGTTGATTGATAAGGCTTATTTTACCACGCTTTTCTGCCACTTTTGGCTACTCGCGAAGATGAATGATGATGTGATGAAACTGATAAATGGATACTTACAAAGAACGCGCACGCCCATACTGGGATTCGAACCCGCGAACCCCTGACTTCGTAGTGTGCAGCGATAACAACTCCACTACTGATGTCGGCATTTCTGTTGTTGAAGCAGCACTCAGATTATTTGCTCCATTGATCCCGGAAACAAGATTAATTCTAATTAGGTTAATTTACGTCGCTGTTCTGTCTCACTAGGTTCATCTAACGATGACAATGAATGCTATACTATTTTACTGCGCGTTTCTGTCACTCCTGGCTAATCGCGAAGATGAGGATGAATAATGATGTCAAATTGACGAAGGGACATCCATGCCCAGGCCGGAATTCGAAGTCTAGACTCCTGACGTCATAGCGCGCTGTGCTAACCACTCCGCCACGGCGTTGCGATTTAATAAATTGATGAAGAGACAATTATGTCAGGATCAGAACTCGAACCTAAAACCTACGGGAGCGCGTTCAGCCACTGAGGCGGTAAAATCACATGATGTTTGCAGGAATTTGCTTTTCCTCGCTGTTGTCTAACCGATAACTTCATTTTAAGAAATCTGTTTATCGTAATTACATTTTTCCCACACCTGTACGACTCACTGCAAGTGCAAGTAATACATGTGCATTGGCAATTGTCTCCAACCCCCCTCCCCCCTCTACACATCTCTTGAACATTGAAGATATTGTACTAAATAACGAAGAGTCTTATTAAGAGGTTAATTCGTAAATTATGATTGAAGATCAAAGTGCCATTGATATTGACAGACGTCGGAGTATTTCAAGCTTGTAATGAGAGGGGTGCCTGTAGAAATGAAGAAATTAACTTTGTAATTTTCAAGTTTCCTTTCTATGTTCAAATCAGCTGAAGAAATTACTTGCTTAGTGAGGAATCGAAGCCAAAAAATTAATTTCCCTTGAGTGTTTCGACCCGGATGTAGATGGATATAACATTACGTATCTACTTGTCAATCAATGCCGAAGTGGTGAACTGGCTGTAATTGTGTAAGAGCGCTCTCTTATGCACCTGTGGACTGAATAGGTGCGGAATGAAGTGTGGGGCTAAAAATCGACTTTCGTGCACTGTGCAAGCGGTAAGTTCACAACGCACGAGAGCAGTCGCCGACCTGATTGATTGATTTAGTTTATTTTACTTCGCGTTTTGTGCCTCTTGGCTAATTTGCGAAGATGGGGATGAGTGATGAAATGATGAAATTGATGAATGGACATTTACAAACAACCAAACCCGACCGGGATTCGAACCCGGGACCCTTGGCGTCGCAGCGCGATGTGCTAACCACTCGGCCACAGGGTCGGGCCAGTCGCCGACCTCTACAAGTGCAAGCGAGTTTCTCATGCCTGAAGTGCATGGCACTTTTCAATTCATAAACTTTCGTCCAGTATGGAAGAATTTAAATGAATGAATGAATTAAAATTGTTGGGAGCTTTGGAACATTTTGGCACCCTTGAATGTATGCGGGCAAATAAGTCCTTTCTCTAAAATTCTTATTTAAGAGTAAAAAAAAAACAGGGGTGTAAAAAGGCGCTTGGAAAATGTTAAAAGTGCTATTTTGTGAAGGCCCTTGCACAGGACAAACACAACATGTTAAAAGGTAAGGATAGACTAAAAACTTCCTCAGAGACAGAGTAAGAGGCCCGCTCTTCTCAAAAAGCTAAAAAGATTTGTTTAAACACTGTTGGCATTAAAATATACAAAACAGTATTTCTCCCTATAGTATTACGATAGGCTAATCGTACCTATTGCTTAAAGTGGGAACCGAACTTCATGGAGCCTTCACTGGGTATTGAACTCGGGACCAGTGCGGGATCTACAAGCTGAAAAACCCCTCAGTGCGGGGGAGCCCGGAGACAAGTAAGCCTTTAGGGAGCCCTGAGCCATTGACATAGTAGACGGTTCGTCTATGCGAATGTAAAAAATAAACATAGTAACTCAGGGGGTACAGAAACGACTACAATATATAGGTAAAGTTCCCTGTGCATATAGCACCGTGCCATGAAGGCACATTTAGGGTACGTGAGTCTCACATATTTTCGATGTCGGCCATCTTGGAGGTGATGTGATGAGCACCACACTGTGGCCGCCTTTACCCACCTTCCCTCCGGGTACCTTTTGATTTGAGGCTTGGTGCGACGCGGGTTTCCCCCGTGGCAGTCAAACTAGAATCAAATCAGGCTAGAATTTCACTAGAAATGCAGTTTCTTCAACGTATCTTTAATCAAGAAAACGTTACGACTGCATTATTGTAACAATGTATCATTTTCCAGGTGTGGGAAAATAGTTTCATATATATCACATCACCCCCTTCCCATTTAAGGGAATGTATTACCGCTGCAATACAGGAAGGCCCTATAGAATTATATGAATATGGAACGTGGTGGTCCCTTGTGCTGAAATTGGAATATAAATTTAAAAATATTTCTGAAAAATATTTTGACATAATCGAGATCAAATGGAAATGGTTGTGTAATAGTGAACGGCATAATTTCTATTCATATCCTATTGTCACAACAATAAACTTAAGAAAATGTTAAAGGCTGTAAAGTTTAGGTTCACTTTATGCACAGATAGGCTAATAGGGACTGGACCTACCGTTTAAAGAGGGATGCGAACCAATATGTGCCTCCACCGGTATCAAACCCCAGGAACCTTGATGACAAGGCAGTGACGTTACCACTACGCCATCGAGGAGGCCAAGGGTGTACAGTATAATCAAATGTATTGATTATTTTTAAAATGGTTGAAGTTCTTAATCATGAAATAGTTATAACTGCTGAATTTAGGAGAACTTCCTATTGCAAAAGTGGGACCACAGGCAAAAGGACCTGCGCAGAACCGCGTGTCCTGTGCATCCCCTCTGTCCTTTATGGCGGAGGGGAAGATGCGCGAAGGCTTTTAGCCGAAGGTTCTTTTGAACTAAGTCTTGAAGCTTTTCTGCCAACGAATTGATACGTTCAAGCCTGTATTATTATACTATTAAACGTATTATTATATTTATTAATAATAACTTAATAATAATCAGCGGTGAACGATGAGACTCGGCGAAGTACACACTCCTCTCAGGTACAGGGATAGTGTTAGGCAAAGACAATATTCACAGCGCAGAAAAATAAAACCACATTGCTGCAGTAGATAAACTAAAAGGTTTTACTCTTTATATATGGCAATTATAATGCGAATATACTTGAGACGAAGGCGAGGATTTCGCTTTGTCGATGAATGGACTCAACTAAAAACGCATAATCTCAATGCGTGGCTATCGGCAAGCCTATGATCACATAGACCTAGCTTGTGACCTGAACTACCATACCAGGATGTATGCACAGTACCGAGGAGTTATTTTTAATTTTAAAAACTTCGTCGATCCGTGGCGAAAGTGTGTGTTATTTCTTATGCGATATCCTCGCTTTTATACTATTTCGAGAACACAAGATTCAAGTACAGATGAATCACTCACTATTTACAAAAAGATGCTACCAACAAAACTGACATCTATGCATGTTTAGAAATACAAATTCGTATAGTGCACTCTCTCAAACAAAGATACATTAAATTACCCATAATGTAGCATAAAATACAATAAACAAAAGTTATACATTACAAACAAGGTACGCTTTCTTGCACAAAAATAAATACATTAGTGACATATTTTCTACTGGTGACGTCACATAAAAATATGGATCATATCAGAATGATGAAAAGATTCTCTCGGGCTATCGACCAGGTGAGTTGTGGAAATTATTCCAAGCTTTCGAGAGCTAATGCCACTTTCATCTTCAGGGTAGAAGTGAAGGTTATTTTGTTTGTGGTCGTCCTATACATGTTGCTAAATTATGATATCACAACCAAAGGTACTGAAACATCTTCACTCCGAATGAAAGCAGAGCGTAAGTATGCATTAGTAATTGTTAACAAAGCTACACACGAATGAAACGCATGTTCTTATTTCTGAGAGTCTAGAAGACGTAGAAAGTGTGGGTTGAATATCTACGTTGTAAATCGGATGTTGCTCCGTGCCAGATGCCCTCTCCCATCCCATGCGAGATGGTATCCTAGGAAACCTTCGGAATCTTTTGCCGGAGATGCTCTTGAAATATATTGTCCGTCAGTACCAGGAACTCCTATCAAGGCGGGACCATTTAAGTTAAGTTTTATCTGTGGTTTATGTTCCCCTTTCGTCCTTCTCTTGTGCACCCCTTCCCCCTTTCTTTATTTCTCTGCGATGGTTTCCGAGCTTCAGGAAACTCAAGATAAGGAATTATTTGAAGCGTTCCTGTCTTACGGTACAACTTTCCAAATTAGATATGTTGCAAAAATATGATTTATGTCGATTAGGATTTATGTTCATGGATTGGAGATATTTTCAAGGCAAGCATCGCCACGGTGCAGAACTCATATTTATTATAAAGATCTTAGAAAAGTCGCACATAAATTCCACCTTTACGTTCTATTAAAAATGCAGTTACTGTTCAAGAGATATCGTGAATAACTAAAGTAAGTATACAGCTAGTGGAAACGTGCCTTCATGCATGTCCAATCTGTGGCACATGAAAAGCAAGAAAACTTACCATATGGAATTGATACTGTAACTAAAGATCAGGTTAAAATATTAGGTAGGGACGAGTCGTCCAAAATGGGATACTAACATATTTTGACCTACAAAAGCGCAGTTATCTAACATAATTTGACCTACAAAAGTGAAGTTATGGAACACATTTTGACCTACAAAAGCTAAGTTATGTAACACATTTTGACCTACAAAAGCGAAGTTATGTAACACATTTTGGCCTACAAAAGCGAAATTATGTAACACATTTTAACCTACAAAAGCGAAGTTATGTAACACATTTTGACCTACAAAAGCTAAGTTATGTAACACATTTTGACCTACAAAAGCGATGTTATGTAACATATTTTGACCTACAAAAGCTAAGTTATGTAACACATTTTGACCTACAAAAGCGATGTTATGTAACATATTTTGACCTACAAAAGCGAAGTTATGTAACATATTTTGACCTACAAAAGCGAAGTTATCTAACATATTTAGACCTACAAAAGCGAAGTTATCAATGGAAAAATGTTTCAAACCTTATCTTTTCTGAGTGCGTCCTAGTCTATCAGGAAACAAGGCTTTCTCGAGTAAAAACTACATATGGGGAGTTAGGAAAAACATTTTTCAGAAAAATTTGCAATATCCTCGTTTTGGACAACCGGATAGGTGAAACGAGGAGCTCATATGAAACAATGCAACATTTTGTTATACAACGTTTTTGTTAGAACAAAGGTCAAGTTAACCATGAAAAAGACAATAACATTATGAGTCAGAAAGTATCTTTGTCATTTTTGTTTTTAAAAAGGTCTTCACTAACAAATAATTTCTTATACTCAATATATACAGACATGGGCCTCTCGGATGGCGTAGTGGTAACGTCGTCGCCTTGTAATCAAGGGGTCCCGGGTTCGATACCCGGTTGAGGCACATGGCACAGTGGTTCGTATCCCACTTTAAAACTGTAGGCCCAGTCCCGATTAGACTTCCTGTGCATAAAGTGGACTTAAAACAACAAATCAATCAATTTAATAAACAACATATTATCACAGATTTGACTGCGAATTAAAGCATAGGCCTAGTATAAAATATATTTCAATATTGGTCGGTGGCGTTCAAGTCGGGGACGTCCCAGTTTTATCCTAGTGACGGACCCTAGAAAACACAAATGTAAGATAACCTATCAAGCAGTATGTCAAAATCTAACTTAAAATTTGAAGAAGGCATATTGTACTTACCAAAATTGATGTTCAAAGGTGGCTTGATAAGACCCAACAAAGGCAAAATCGAAAACTTTCTTAACGAAAACATGAGAACTTCGTAGAAGAAGAACGTCGGGCTGCCGCGTCCACGACTCGATTCAAACTAGCATATAGACAGCAAGGAATGGTAGTACCTTCTTGGATCCTAGGTAACAGCGTTAATCAGTGCCAAATCGAAATCCCCATTTGACCCGCCGCCCTCGTTCAGAATAAAAGCCTACGATCCATATGATTTTTTTTAAAAAATTAACAAATAGTACTCACGGCTTCATTAAAACATACGTGTTACAAAATCTATCGCTTATGTCAAGAGTGCACTATTTAAATAGATACGTCTTCCCAAGAATTTGGTTTGTGACAGCAATTTTTCCAAGAACCAGTGGCGCAACCACAGGGGGGGCAGGGGGGCATTGCCCCCCAACGTTGGTCGAAAATGAATTCTAGGGGGGCAAACACTGACGGCCAAGTGTACCTGCAGGGGGCAATTACCGCCCACAACTTCATATTTTATGCAAATAAAAATATTTTTCGTAAACTTTTCTTGCTCGATTCACTCGCAATACCTGCTTTTCTTAGTCTTATCAAGTCCAGAACCGTAGCACCGGACGATCTAATGAAAATAAGTTATAAAATTGATTGTTTTTTGTGTACTTTATGCACAGAAACGCTAATTGAGACTTAAAGTGGGTTCCGAACCACTATGTGCCTCCACCGGGGATCCAACCCGGGACCCCTTGATCACAAGGCGACGATGTTACCAGTACACCATCGGGGAGGCACAAAAGTTGTAAATGATATAATGCCATGGCGTTCCATGAAATTATTTGCGCCCTATTCAATTAATATTGATTCCGGCCTGCAAATAAATTGGACCCAAGTATTTTCTTGCTCGTTTCGCTCGCGGTTTATTTTTATTAGCTGTAATGCATTGTAAATCACCACACAAAGAAATAGGACTTCTCTTAATTGATTTTGTTTTAAATGCATGAACAATTGTTTTGAGGAAAGGGAGCTTGCACATTTGAGAGACAATTTATGTAATTTTTTCTGTTGGTTTATTGTGAGATGGATGAATTGGTTGTGTAATGTATTTAAATAATATATGCTGTATATAATATTTATTAAATTGATTGATATTGATTTGTTGTTTTAAGTGCACTTTATGCACAGTAAGGCTAATCGGGACTGGACCTACAGTTTAAAGTGGGATCGGAACCACTTGTGCCACCACCGGGTATCGAACCCGGCACTCCTTGATTAATATTTATTAAATAAACTTTGAATACGTACACAATTTAGTGTCCACGTCACTCCACGTTGCATATATGTGAAACATATATCATGCATGAAAGTTATGTTAATAAAAAAATATTTTGAATGCATTTATCAAGCATTTTCTGTCTTTCAAAAATAGTTTATGTCCTTGTTTCCGTTATTAATGTGAAATTGAGTTTGAGTTGGTGTTTTAAGTCCACTTTATGCACAGTAAGGCTAATCGGGACTGGACCTACAGTTTAAAGTGGGATCCGAACCACTTGTGCCTCCACCGGGTATCGAACCCGGGACCCCTTGATTACAAGGCAATGACGCTACCACTGCGCCATGGGGGAGGCTTAATGTGAAATTGAACGTGTTAAAAAAATAATTCAAATCGTTTGTTCGAACACAAATGCTTTAGCACAAACTTCTACCCGCTTCTTGCATAATTTACAAGGGTAATAACTAATAGTAATAATAAAGTTGGTCCTGGGTTCGAATCCCGGCTTGGGCATGGATGTTTGCGAGTATCCATTCATCATTTTCATGATATCATCAATCATTCCAATCTTCGCAAATTAGCCAAAAGTGGCACAAGAAACTAAGTAAAATAAAGCAAATCAATAATAATAGTAATGTTACTAATAATGTTATTAACTTCATTTTTATTATTATTATTATTATTATTATTATTATTGGTACGTTTATCCTGCTACTTGCCCCCTCCCCCCGACAAAAAATCGTGGTTGCTCCTCTGCCAAGAACATCTGCAATATGATTGCGATCGTTAGCTACCTATTTCTTGTGGCAAGGTCAGGTATTCAGAGTTGCTTATCTATCACACAGCAAAGCAACAGGGAAAGTCAGGTAACCTAGGCCTGACGCACATGGAGTGGAAACGCGTAATATCCAGACCTTAGAACAACAGCCAGAAAGCTACACAGCGAAAGTGCTTCGATACTGGACACAATTCCTTTGACCTTGCCCATGAACACGGAAGCTGTACCAAAGACCCATACTTATCTTTCAACACCAATTGGCTTGGTTAAAGTTACAGTGGTGTAAGTCACTTTCTAAAAAAAAGACTTAGACACAGAAACTAGATCGAGATAAGTCAATCTGTTAACAGAAAACGTGAAGTAAGTCAGAGATTCATTCAACTGGCAACATATGACAGTTAAGTTCTAGTGATAAAGGAAACAGCTGTTGTGTTGATCAGCAAAGTGCTGTGAGTTAAACTTTTGCTTTTCTAAAACAAGTGACTTACACCACTGCAACTTTAACCCGGCCAATTGTAGAACGTATTTATCGGCTGGGAACACGAAGAACGACACGAAACCTGCAAGTCAACGACTTGTATCAACACGAACTTGACCTAAATACACAACTGACGAAAGCAGAGCAACAAATTCCCAACAGGGCCAGGAACATGGAGTGGCGGGTAAAGCATTTGAGAAATAAAGTTCAATCCTTGGGATATATTTTAGCTCATGATAAATACGATACAAAAAAAGATATAGATTCCTATTTAGTTACACGCATTTATGTTGTATATGCAAAGAAGAAGATCTTGTAGACTATAGAATAACTACATGTCAACAAGGAAGTACCATGTGGCAACAATTAAGAACGATGTTAAGTAGAATTTGTCGTACTACATAAGCTTGTTACGTTACACAGATTGTAACAATCCCAAAATTTAGGTTATACGCAATGGTTCGGATTCCACTTTAAACTGTAGGCCCAGTCCCGATTAGCTTTACTAATCTGGACACACAGCTAGTAAGTATGAGTTCTAAGGGGGGGTCAAGGGGGCAAACATTGACGACCAAGTGTACTTGCAGAGGGCGATTACCGCCCACAACTTCAAATTTTATGCAAATAAAAATACTTCTCTGAGACTTGCGTTATGCGCTGTTTATAAGTGTTTGTGATTATCTTTTCATCCCCATCTTCTCGATTATCCAAAAGTGGAAGAAAAGAGAAGTAAAATAAAAAAAAATCAATCAATCACAGTTTCAATTCGACCACCTTTGCCCCCAACAGTAGCCCCTGTCATTGATAGAATATCAGGGTCGCTTTATGCAGGAGCATTCCCTTAAAAATTGTCACCTTGTGAAACCAACCCGGATCTTTCGTATGATAGTGAATCGCCGTACTGACTAGGCCACTTCTGGTTGTTTGGAAATTGTAATTGGCCTAAAATACATATGGTTTCTGAAAGGTGAGAATCGAACACACCTATGATATATTGTTTGTTTATATCTTATGAAGCCTATGTTAAGAGTAGATGGCAAATCCATTTACAGTTTTTAAAAATGGCAATATTCATACAAATATGCTCTCAAATTGCCAAACATTTGCACTCTTTAATACGCACTAATAAATTCGATATATTTTTTTGTAAATCAAGAACCGAAACTTTAACTCGTTCTATAGGATTGTCAAGAAAAGTTTGTCCACCTTTCATTACAATTTAGTTACTGTTCTAAAATTGAATAATGGAAAAGTTATATTAGTTTAGCTATCATAGCAAAATCACCTAGTTAGTGAAACATCTTACTTATCTAGAAGCTGTATAGCTTTTCTTATAAGTACAGCACGCTACGACGCCAGAGATCCCGGGTTCGCATCCAGGACTGCACATGGCTGTTTGTGAGTGTCGCATCAATTCCATCATATCATCGCTCATTCTCATCGTCGCGATTAGCCAAAAGTGGCAGAAAAGTGAGCCTAAATAACAAGAAATCAATGAAGCATTCCTTAAGTTGGTCCACGTAATTAACCTCATTACCTTTTCGAAACAAATTAGATACTTCTCTAAGTAACAAATGAAGACTTAAAGTGGATATTTCCTGTTTCAGTTTCTTTCCGTGCAAATGTCTGGTGAGCGCAGGTGGGAGACTCGGGGGCAGGTTTTAGCCTGCCAATTTGTTTCCTGCTGGCCTTAATCCAATCAGGAACCTCCGTGTCATGTTCCGCTGTTTAAGACCGGGTATTTACTTGTTGACAAGGCCCAGGATAGAGGACTAAGACGATCCTATCCCAGACGGATGGAGTGGTTTTGTTTTTCTGTTTGGAAAATGGGAAGGCAAGATACGATACGCTACATAACTATGTAGTTTGGAAAGGGGTCAGGATTGTCGCCCCTTGGTGGGCAAGCGTGGGATGATCTATCTCATGCCCACCCAAATATCTTAACAAGTATCTTCAACGCAAGGAGTTGATGACACTTCTCGGTGGGGGCACATAGTTGTTCGGATCCCACTTTAAACTGTATGTTCAGTCCCGATTAGCCTTACTGTGCACAAAGTGGACTTAAACACCAACTCAATCAATCAATGATGATACTTCTAGTGTGAGAGAAAGAATTAAAGGTAAAAATAGATGAAACATGATTGAAATGGAAGCACAACAAAGAGAGATAGAGATATAGGGACGGAAACCAGAGAAACAAGAGAGAGAAAGAAAATGATGGATAAACAGAAGAAAGGACTAGCGAGAGAGAGAGAGAGAGAGGGAGAAGGTAAAGAGCGATAGAGATAGAGAAACATAACAAGAAAAGTGGGAAAGATACACAGAGAGATAGCAATACAGAACGAAATAAAATGATGCAGGAAAAGAAGAAAAAATGCTTAGAGAGAGGGGGGAGTGTGGGAGGGAGGAAAGCAAAGAAAAAGACAGGGATAGAAGGAAGGAACTGGTTAGCGAAGGAGATGGGAAGGGAGGGAGAAAACAAGAGAAAATGAAAGAAATTATAAAGAAAATCAAATAGGGATAGCGAGAGAGGAGAAGGGCCAAAGGAAGGAAAGGAGAGATAAATGTAAATAGGAGAAAAAAGAAATAAGAGAAGAGAGAAAGAGGAAGCCAGGGGATAAAAGGAGAGATAGAAAAGTGTAATGAAAATGACAGAGATAGAAGATGATTTGGTCAGCGAGATAGGGGTGAGGGAAAACAGAGAATGAAAGAAATGAAGAGAAACATATAAAACAGGGGACAGAGAAAGAGAGAGAGAAAGAGAAGTAAATGATATGGAAATAGGAGAAGAATCGTTTAACAAGAGAGTGTGAGAGAGGGAGGTAGCTAAAGAAAGAATGAGAGAGATAAAAAGATGGAGAAAGGAATAGCAAGAGATAAAAAGTTCCAATGAAATAATGATAGCACATTGAGGCAGAAACGATATAGTTTAATGGATTTCTATGAAGATAAAATAATGGGTGGATTGAATTGATGAAGGAACACTAGGAAAGAAAGCCCCTAAAGCAGATGGGATTTGGACTCGAAACCTTGAGTGCCGAGATTATTGTGGCACAAAAGTATCATGTGAATGTCTATCAACTGACTGATTTGTTTTATGTCACTTCGCTACGTTTGGCCAATTGCGAAAGTGAGGATGAAGTCCATGAAGGGACAATCACAAACATATATGGCGGCCTCCCCGATGGCGTAGTGGTAACGTCATCGCCTTGTAATCCCACTTTAAACTACAGGTCCAGTCCAGAATAACCTTTCTGTGAATAGTGGGCTTAAAAACAAAACAAAAATGGAGAGTAATGGACACAAGGGCTGCGAGTCCAGACGCCAGTACTTCGCTGTCTATCAATTCAAACTTCCAGTTCCGTGCACTGAAAAATCTCGGTACATCAAATTAATCATTGTCTCGACTCATCGGAATGAATTTCATCTTGTTTTATTTTGCCCCTTCCCGAAAAAAAAAAAACAACACTCCATTCTCTTATTTCGTCGAATATTTCACGGTCTTTCATGAAACGGTGAGCTGAACTGAAAAGTTAATAGGGACCGCGAGAACGGATGTTGGGAAAGAAGGCAGCGCCACAAACAAGGAACGAGCAAGAATGAACGAGGCGCTTGTGGGGCGACGAGCGACGGTTATTCGACCATGGGATGACGAACGACGATAATAAAGCTGACGACGCGAGAGAAGTGAACTCATTGTTTGTCGCATTTGGGTCGGGGATAGGTTCACCTCGCAAACCACCGTGAAATAGAGGCCTCCTTCCCTCCTGAATGTCGAACGATGCGGCTGAAGTTTTGTGGGGGCGGGGAACTGTCGGGATGAACTCTTCGGTTGCTTTTCACCAGTCGCAAGCAATCTCCGTAGAGACTGTCCAAGATAATCTATTCTCGGTGACCTTACATTTAGACTGCGACAGTTGCATATTAGCATTTGCTTGAAGGGGGAATGAACAGCGTGACTTGTTTTCGCTTGATTCCTGTCTTTCGGTTATGCTGGTAGCGTTCGGTGCATTAGCATTGCATCCCAACATACAAAAATTGTTATATGATAAAATCCTTCAAGAGCGCCCTTCGATTATACTTTTCCAAACAAAGTTTAGCACAAATAAGCTAATCGAAATAAGATTTGCTAGACACTGAAGTATGTTTACATTGAAAGCCTAATCTAGAACATCTTCATTACACAAAGAACATGTTAATACTGCACCATTTTGAAGGCCCTTAAAGAATGAAGTTTTTTGAGAGGCTATCCGTAAATTGACAGAAAGCCCCACTCTCTCTCTCTCTCTCTCTCTCTCACTCACACACACACATACACACACACGAGCATTGTACACGTTTGTCCTAGTAAGTGACTTCTCAACTTTCATTCTTTCCATGTCGCTTTGTCATGAAGAGCGCCCAGATTCAAATTCCATTGAAGGTACATGGCACAGTGAATTGCATTCCACCATAACAGTATGGCTGCACTTCATATGTAGAAAATTCTACACTTTGCATTTCCAAATACCTGAACCCAATATGGCCTACCTAAGGTTTGCGATTGTTTCTAATGGTGTACAATGTCGGAAAGGTAAAACTAATTGCAAGATTCAAAAGGGGGAACATTTCTGGACATTTACTGAAAATTGGACCCACTTCCAATGAATAACATGGGTGCATTGAAGAGTTTGTTAAAACTTAGCGTTTGGGCCATATTGGGTATTGCACACAATATGGCTTACTAATATATTTTATTTTTTGACATCAAAAATGCAACAGAAGGTGTATACAAAGTATCAGAATGTTATTTTAGTAGTATGATTTGTGATAGGATGAGCACCACTTATAGGTGTAGAAAAGAAGAGCTCTTATGATTAAACAGTCCGATTTGCCTACACTTAAAATTATGGCAAGATGCTCTTATTCCCCAATTCTTCAAGTGTGATATGCTCTTAATCCCCAAGAATTTTGAATCCTAGTGTAGAAAAGAAGAGTTCATATGCCCCGATTTGCCCACACTTAAAACTATGTAAAGAGGGGGCATATAGCCCAATCGGCCATGTGTGTACATATTTAAATCTAAAGAATTTTGAATTCTAGTGTAGAAATGAAGAATCCCCCTATGACAGATTTGCCCATGTGTGTAAAAGCTACATCTCCCAGTTTGTTGTCCTTAAACTTGTCAAAAATATGCCCCTCTTGTTATTGTTTTGGCTACACTTAAAACTAGGTCAAAAATGCTCATAAGAGCTTTTGCTTACACAATAATATAATGTAATATATGCTTAAATACTTGTTGCTGTTATGTTAATATGTTACCTGGAATATGCTCAATATTTTAATTGGACACCAGCCTCAATTTGCATATCTAGTATTAAGACAATGCATTGTGCAAAAATCTTCTAGAATTGCTCTGTGACTCTCTCATTTCTTACATCATAAACATATGATTTTTCACCTATGAGAATAACACTACATATGGTGTCATCGGGGAGTGTATCGTGGAATTCACAGATAATTTTAATGTTTGTCCTGTCATTAACCACAACTTGTTTCCTTTTTGAAGTGTTGATGACAAACATGGGTCTCTGTGCTTTGAATTCATCTGGTGTGTAATACATGTCAGTATTGCAGTAGTGACCCTTTTGTATGCTGTAAATGCTTCATATAATTTAAGGAAATCATCCTTGGACATGTCTAAATTATAATTTTCTCTAGGGAATACCTCATTTCTGCCATTTTTAAGATATATGTTCTTGATGTTGCAGTTATCAAATCTACTTGAATTTTTTTCCTGATTATTGTGTCTTCCAGTTTGAAACAATACCACCACAAAATCCGGCATGTCATATTGTATACTGGAGAATGAATTTGTAGCATCAAACTCATAATAAGTACCAGCGGCAGGCTTCTGTACACATTGATATGTATAAAATTGTAAAGGTACTTGTGGATTTTTTATTATATCTGCTTTGTATTTAAGAGCATAACTGGCTTCATATTCAACAACTGGGATTCTTAGCTCCATAGTCTGAATAATGCATTTGCCTTCATCAGGTAGGGTATTAGACAAAGCTTCCCCTGTAGAGTTTAATGTGCTGTACCTCATCAAAGCATTATTATCATTGGCAGCTCTTCTAAATGTGATTCTTAAACCACCCTTCCACATAATATCTTTGTAATCTGAGAAGAATCCTGGCAACAGGCGCATAGGGAACAGCACTGTGTGGCTCTTAGATAATATTTTATCACCAGCCTCAAATCCACCTATTTTGTAGTAAGAAGCCTCGGTTTTGGATAATTTTAGTGTGGCCAAAGCTGTGGAGGTAATGCCGGGATAATCCACTCTGTTTATAACAACACCATGTTTTCTGATCTCAATTTCAGAGAACAGATGCGGCACAAAATTGTCCACCAATCTTATATTTGAATTTGCCGGATAATCTGTTCCATCGAGCTTTACAACATCAAATTTGATGTATAGATCTGCTCTGTGGGGGTGTATAAAGCCATCCCCTACATCAAGATCAACCTCAATTTCTGTGTTGAGTTGATTTAAATTTGCAAATGTCCTCCTGTTTGGGGGGAATGATTGTAGCTCATAACTCTCAATATTTTCCATTTTTTTTGTATGTATTTTTATTTAAATATTAATCTCTATGATTGCAGTTGTTGTGGCTCCAGCAAAATCAACTAATTCTTCTTTTTCATTAGTGACCATCAACTCAATGTTATCTATTCTATTATGGCACACAGGAAAATATAATGTTGGGGATGGAGTGTAGATGATTGGCTCCATAAATTCAGAATTAGGTTTAAATGTTGCAATGATGCCAGTTTGTTTGTGAGTGCCTATGCCATTTGATTTGGTGATCATACCCTAAGCCACATTACAGTGAATATTCAGAGTCTCTATGGCTAAGAATTTAGGTATATTAATAGCAGTGTGTTTGATGGCCGGTTCAAGTTTTGTGTTGTTCTCGAAGCCTAACAGCTCTCCTATAGTACCCAGATCCACTGTTTCTGTAGCAGATACAATCTCTACTCTGTGAGTGACAGAATTTTGAGTTAATACTATACCTCTGGGTAATTGAGCATTTAGAGTGGACAGATTATATTGCCCTGGAGTGATGACAATATTTTGATCACCAACTGCAATTTTGTTGTTGTGGTGTGTAATATTAGGGATCAAGTACATGCCATAAAATGCTCTGAGAGCTATTGTTTTGGGATACACTATATCATCATGTAATCTAAGTTTCAATATTGAATTTTGGCTGGTGAGATGGAATACCCCCATGATGTTTTAAATACCACAAGGCTTTTTGAAAATCTTCAATTGATGGTTTATTTATTTGAGACATATATCTAAGAACAGATAAACACAAATGTCCACAATTAACATCTTTGAAATTTTGAACACGGGCATTATTGTAATAAAGATTAACTGATTTTAGATATTTTATTAAATTTTCAGGTGGAACACCTCCAAATGAATCAAACACAAATACCTCATTGTTTAAATATTTAAGATAACAGATCCAGTGAGTGTCCTGATTTTTGTACTTATTTAAATTAACAATGCCACACTCTTTGTTGAGTGGTTGTTCTGGTAAAGAATCAGACATGTACACACCTCTAAAATTTTTGATGCCCAGTGGCTTGATTAAAGCTTCAATATCTTGGTTTGTAAGCGGCTCTTGTTTTTTTTAAACTTATTCATGGCTCTCTTAACACCTTTGCCTTGTTTCTCCATGGCCAGGTTATGGCGCTTTATTTCATCTAATTCTGCCTTATTTTTCTTGGCATCTATTACTGTTTTTGCTATGGCAGCTGATCCCCCAGCCAAGCTCCCAACAGCCCCAAGTGCTGCTAGGATGGCCGGGATAGTAAATATGAATCCACCTACATGTGATTTTTTTCTAGATTGTTGTAATTTTTTTAATTGGGGGGTACTAAGCAACAATTTCATACCATGGCCCTTTGCAAGACAAGAGCTTTTTTTCTTGCGCTGCTTTTTGGTTAAAAGGCTATCAATAGTTTTAAGAGATATAAGACCTGCATAAGGTATTTGATACATAACACCCTTGGCCTTCATTCTAGGTTTATTATATATATATTCACAACCCCCACCCCAGTTTTTGTTTGGTGTTCATAGCTATGGTGGTCCCCAATACTGCTAGTCTCTCACTCAAAGAAGCATCTTTGCTTACAAATCTACCAAATGCAGCCTCTTCTAATTTCTTGTCTGCAACATGTCTCTTGTCAAGATGTGTGTTGTATGCTATGTCATGGTCTCTACAAGCAGCATCTAGGGGATTAACACCAGGATCCCCTCTGTTTAATCTATGCTCCAATTTTGTACCTGGACCACAATACTGATAGCCTGGAATATGTAGTTCAAATGGCAGTTTGTTTATAATGTCATTAACCAAACCCCGACCCTCAGAAATATTCCAAAATTTAGGTGGTAGAGTATTAATAATTTTTATAAGATATCCAATCCCCTTAGTGTCATTTACTATAAAATTAGACAATTTGGTGCTTATCATGTCCATAATTCCAACCTTTTCATTGTAAAAATTGTGGTTGCCAGCATTTTCCTCCCCAGCTATCACCAATAACCTATCTACAAGTTTCCTGACATCATCAACCCACACAAATTCTTTAGGCAGGGTGTTGTATTGTTTGATTCCACTGCCTGTCTTAATTTGTGACCATATGGGCTTGATTAAATTGTTGTATTTTGCTACACTGCTAGACTTGACTCTTTTTTGTGTGGGATCATTGTTCTGGTATAGAGCATCTGATTTTATTAATATTTCTTTGTAGTGCTCATAGTCTTGATCTGTATAGCTGCCAGGTCTTTTCCTAGTCATCCGTTCCCACAATCCAGGTGTGCCGGGATATTTAACAAAAGCACCTCTTTCTCCAAGATGAGATTCTGAATATACAATGAGATCATCTCCCATAAATGTTACTCTGAAATAGCCAATTCTATGTATGATGTTACCATCACGCTCTGTGTCAGCATATAAGCCAAAGACCTCATCTTTGTTGTCTTTAGGTGTGCTTAAATATTTTTGAGCAAGAAGACCCAATTCAATAGGATCCTGAGTAGCTTCAATTCTTCGAGGAGCAACAGGACTAGGTGTATGAATACTGGAAAGTGGGGTGATTGGATAATCTAATATGTTCCTAGCAGCTACAGGTACAAGCTCTGTGATCAAATTTTGATTTTGCTCTGTAACAGTTTTGATATTTTTACCTAATTCACTAATAGCATCAATTACAGGCTGTTCTGTTTGTTTTTTTCATAAATTCCTCGGTTCTGTGATTTCCATCCCCTAAATCTTTTTACAAGATAATCTCTTAATTTAAGATCATCAATAATTGGCCTTTTCATGTTTATTTATATATGTTTCAATGTCTAGAAAATTGTTGATTTTATTTCTGTATTTGCCACTATTGAGTTTTCTTGTCAAATCAATTGTGACAAACCCATAACTGTCCTGGTTCCAGCACCTACTGCAAAACTTGGAAAAATCATTGTAGCTCAAGTCCCCACCTACATATTCATCATGTATGTGTTTGAGGTTGGTATGATCTTGATGAAACACACATATAAAATTGCTGTTGTCTCGGATCAGCTGCTTCGGAATTTTAGAAAAGTCTGTGCCAGGTAGAAGCAATCAATGTTTTTGTGTCGGCCCTGTGTAAAGAAATTTCTAACCTTGTTTTGATTATCCAGTATAATGTCATCAAACACAACAACAGAATTATCGAGACATTCATGAAGTGGCTTAACATCTGATTCAAAAGTGGCAATATCCAATCCATCATATAGCTTCATCAACTGCTGATATTTTAATTGTTCCAAGCTCTTAGAGAAAACATACAAGTGCCTATTTTTCCAGTCTAACCAGTTGGGTGCCAATAAAAAATTATCAATAATTAGTGTAGCTTTACCACAAGCCGATGGCCCAACAATAAGACATCTAATATTTTCAGGCAGCAACTTGCCATTTCTCTTAATCTGCTGTTCAGGTTCTGGCAGCCTTTTTATAACATCCCAGGTGCTCATATTATCACTTTGTCTGCATCGATCCAGCTGTGTTCTGGAAGTCCTAGCCATTTGACAAATAACTTGTTACCTTTTCTGCGGATGATTTTTTCTATAAGATATGTGTCAGGCTGTTTAGTTTTGTTGAGTTCTTCTTCATAGAATCTGCCTTTGAGAATTTCTCCTCGGTGATCTTTTATTATATATGTGTTAAGGGTCCCAGGTTTAACTTGAACCACTGTAAATAATTCAGTGCTCCAGTTTCTTGTAAAGCCTCTTTTGAATAAGTGCTTATATTTGCTGATTCTTACTTGATCACCCACCTTGTATTTTGCCTTTCTTGTTGTTGGCTGGTATCTAGGATAATAAACAGTCCTGATCAATTTTTGCTCATCAGATGAAGTTACTTCAGAGGGTTTCATGTTGATTGTGGAATGAACCGAGTTGTTATATTTATGTAGAAGTTCTGGAAGAATATTAAGCCATTTATAATTACCTTGAAGTGTAAATTGTTTATACATAAGATTGTTTAGGGTTTTGTTGAATCTCTCTACAATTGAGGCTTTGAGATCACTGTAACTCGAATAATGTTGTATTGACTGGCTTTTAATAAATTGTTGGAACACAGAATTATAAAATTCTTTGCCATTATCTGTTTGCAAATAGCGCGGTGATCTTCCACTCTGATTGATGATTGTCCTGAAGGCTTCTGTAACACATTTTCCAGTCTTGGATTTGAGTGGCACAGCCCAGGCAAATTTTGAAAATGTGTCTATTACAGTAAGTAGATACTTGTAGCCCTTGTTGATCTTGTCTAAGTTTTTCAGCTGTCCACTTGCCATCTCAATCAAGTCGCTCTGCCATAAATCATCTATGCCTTTTGTGACTACTGGCAATCTCTTATAATTATGTCTGGCTTGTCTGTGTAATTCATCAACAATAATTTGTCTAGACATAATATGAAAACAAGAATATTGCAACTATGGGGTGTTCAGCAGCTGATACTACAGGATTTTCTAAATACAGTTTGTCTCCTATTTGTATATGAAATTCCAGAGAGCCATCATCTTCAGCATAAGATGTTTCTAATGTATTGGGATCTGTAAAATCCTCTAACTCTACACTGGTGATTTTTGGTTTGTTGTCAGCATTTGTTATTGATAAGTTGGGGTAGTGGTGTGCCTGTGGTTGTAGCCAATATTTGATCTTGATTGGTCTCAGTGTGCCCCCAACAAAAAACTGGTAATAAAATTGTGCAGGGGACAGCATATATATTTTGCCACCTGGTGTAAATGGTGAATCATATTCTTTGTTGGGGATGCTGTACAATTCAAGAATTACTGTATGTTTTGGATTCTCGATTATGCCTGTTATTTATTTTTCTGCTGTAAGCAATCTGCTTGTTACAGATTCAAGGTGCTCATTGATGGTCCTAACAACATCATCATGGCCTGGCTTGATTTTTATGTCCACAACAAGTTTCTTGTATTGTTGCACAATCTCTTGAAGCTGGGTGGCAAAAACAGACAGAGCATTTGCTTGATTGGATTCCATGGTCCCTAGCTGTTGCTTGATATTAGCTACAATTTGTTGCAAATTTTCAATAACTGCCAATTTTGAATTTTGAGCAGTAAGATCATGGACCTGTCTTCTGATATCCTCAAACAGGGCATGCAGTTCATTAATATGTTGATTAGTGGTAGAGTGGCCACTGTCTGAGTAAGTTGTTTGATCTCTGTCTGGATATTCTTGATATCTTCTGATTTCAATATGCGATTCACTGCCCTCTTTATATTTTTAAGTTCCTGTGATGTAGGCAGATTTGTTACAGTATTTTGCAAAGATTCAAGTGCCAATTTCACATTATTTAATTCAGAAGCATCAGCCACATTTTGCATAGCATTTTGGAGCAGGGCTATATCTGCCTGAGTGGGTGTTGATTGTTGTAAAATTTCAAGTTTTGTTTGGATATCATCGATCAAGTGATGAAAATGAGATAGCTCAGATTCAGTGTTGAGGTTTTCAAGCTTTGTGATTTGTTGCTGGACACTGACAAGTATTTCTACAATACCAGGCAGGCGGGATTCTAGAGATTCTTGTACATTTGTCAAATCACTTTGCACTGCTGCTATTGTACCCTCAAGATGGGTTATGGTACTTTGAATTTTTCCAAAATCTTCATATGTTTCAAGTTGCAGCTTAATGTTGGCAACACTCCGAGTTATTGCACTCAAAGCATCAGAAGATGGCAAGTTGTTCATAAAATTTTCAAGTGTCTCAATTTTTTCTTTAACCTCGGCTATGGCATTGTTCAAGGGGTCCAGATTAGGTATCTGTAATGATTGAATCTGTTCTTTTAGAGTGGAAATCACTAGATCAAAATCTTCTTGTGATTTTATGCTTTTGACAATTGTTTGGAGCTGTGTCTGGACATTATTTATCTGCTCTTCCAATTGTTGTTTCAATTGCTCAGAGTTGGTGGCCTGGGTCTTAAATTTGGCTTGAAGAGCTGCTACAGCCTCTTCTAAACTTTGAAAATTATCTAATGTGGCCAAATCAGTATATTTCTGAAGCAATAATTTGAGTTCTGAGTCAATTTTAAGAAGAGGGTCCATGCATTGTGATTGTAAATTTGTAATTTCTAGTTGAAGACTGGCATTGAGTGTGGTTTGTAAAGCTTGTAAATCACTTATTAATTTCTTGACTCTGACATCAAGCATCAGAATCTCATCACTGTGATCTTCATGCCTTGTATGGCCAAATATATCATTAGGCATTTTTGTTTTAGTGGTTATTTATTATTGAATATCTGATTCTTAATTCTATAAAAAAAGGTATAAGCTTGTCATAGGATCCAGGGACCTCAACATATAAGCAGTCACCAGCAGAAACAGTATATACAGTGCCAGAAATCATGTTTGAGTGCTTAATTCTATAAATATTTCTCCCTACTGAAATCTTGACATTACCCTCAGGGGTTGTAATAAATTGCAATTGACCACCTACAGGTAATTGGTAATGATTTAAATTATTGTTAAATATGTACAATGTTTTACCTGTTTCATCATCAACATCTGTAAATATGCTGTTCAGATGAATAATTAACAAAGCACTTAGTTTAGATATCATATCAGAAGAGGGTTGTGGTGTTGGCAGGTCCATAATAGCCTGTTTTTTGAACCCAAATAAGTTCATAGGCATGTTTATTTATTTCAAATCATTCTCTGTAATTGGGCATTGATTACCACTTTTCAAATCACAATGCCCCCATGGTAGAGTATGTATGCCACATGATAAAATGCATCTCTGATCATCATGTGGGTCCAGAGCCACTTTTCTTACAATATTTGTAGTCAACAAGTGATCCACACTCTGAATTCTATTTTCTGATGTTCTGATTGTGCTACATGATTTGAGGCAATTTTTGTAATCTTCAAATTCAAGCTCTTTGTCAACAATTACTCTGCCAATGCCCTTGGCTTTTTTGGCAACAGCACCACTACATGTTTCAAAACTGTACATCTTGGCTCTTAACCCAGCAAATGCCACAATAACATCACCAAGTGTCTCATCTTTTAACTTGCCAGGCACCTTTTTGTTGTGGGGTTTAATTTTTGAATGTTCAGTGGTATCAAAATATTTAAACAATTCAGGCTGGGCCATATCTTGATAAACATCTTCTGTTTGAATATCAAGAACAAAACTATCTGTGTCCATGTACATCAGTTTTACACGATCCTTATAAAAAGGCTTCAACACATTATAAAACAATATTAACATGTGTAATTTGGCCAATTCCAATATCACAGCCCCTACATAAATGAGCTTATCAAACTTAATCTTTGTTTTTTTCATGTTGAAAAGTGCCATATTCTCATCATAAATTCTTCTCTAATTGAAGTTTGGCTTTGCTATCAATTTTTTGCTCCGGCTGGGGTCAGTAATTATTTTAACATCAATATGTTTTCTGATATTTTCAATTGTTTTGCCATACACTGAATTGACCATCAATTTAAACAAGGTCTTATCAAATTGGCTCATTGCAGATGTTCGAAGCTCTGTGTTTGTATCAATATATGGTTTCAACCATCTTGAGTGCCTGAACCTCAAAACTTTTCCAACTTTGGTCACTTGAACACCATGATGCATCAGGAACTGGAGGTTTTTGTAATATAAGACATAATCCTGTTTTGGCTCCAGAGTCATCATCAATTTCTTCTGTTTAGAGCCAGGTGAACACTTAACCTCAGGAATTGGGGGCAAATCAGAAAATGTGTTGTGTAAATCATCAGGAATTGTCAGATCAACTTCTAGGAACAGCCCATAGTCATTGTCATCAAAGTCCTGAAGATCTTCAATGTTGAAATCTTCAACCCACTCAAGCCCTGCATATGGCAGTTTTTTCATCATAGCATAACCATAGAGGCTGTTGGCATCTACATACAGTATATAATTTGATGGCAGTGCTGGATCATAATCAGGAATATATTTGTTATTTGCTCTGGCATATCTCTGAGAACATTGCACCATGCCTCCTCTTATACATTGTTCCATAAACAGATACATATCTTGATCTTGGATCAGATCCAATTGCATTTTAGTGTTTAAAAACATTGCAGACCATGCTAGGCCCGGGGCACTGTAAAAATACATTGGATCCAGCTTATAATTTTGCATGGAAGATTTTCTAAATGCCTGAAGTATATCAGCTAAGAGAGTGACATCAAGTTTTAAATAAGCCTTGTGATAATCACCAAATGTCTTGCATTTTAAATTGTTCCACATCAACTGGGCATGGTGATAATCTTCATCAGTGATTCCAGATCCTCTGATTTTGCTGTAAAACTCTTGTTGTGGTGGCAGAGAACACTCATCAAATTTAGAAAAATCTGTAACATAATCATATGGATATACACCCTTCCGCCTAATTAATTTCAGCTCCTGATTTGGAAACAAAGCACATGTGATTTTGAATTGATCATCAGATAATTGAGTGGCCAGTGTAGCCAGGCTAGCCGATAAAATTCTGTATGAATCAAGAAATCTTAAGTGAATAGGAACACCATTAACTTTAATTATTTTGCTAATGACAATATATTTTTCATTATTTTCAGCTAAAATATTTAAATTCTGCTTGTCAAACCCCTCGTACCTGATCAGATTATGAAAATCATAATTGGATGCACCATGGCAAAATATAGGGACAAATTTTGGTCTCTGGATTTTAATATTACAGCTATTACACAGGGCCATTAAGAATTTACCATCTGTATGAGAATGGTGATGAATCTTGATATTTGTATCTGAAAATTCAGAATCACATACCGGGCATTTTTCTGCATTGTTGAAATCTTCAATCTGTTCCTCTGTTAAAGGCAACATGGGTTTTGATTTTAATAAGACATTAGATGCTATGTCATGGCACTCATTTTCTATTTTATCTGCAAATTTTTTGATGGCATCTGCTCCCATGTATAAATCTTCTTTACTAACAACACCATCCTGTACAACCACATAATAAAAACTAGAAGGTTCATGTAACTGGTATGATGTAATTGAAGGTTCATCAGGATCTGGGCTACAGAATGCAAGAGGTTTGAGGTTTGATTCAAAATCACAGACTATATATGCTGGGTGTTCCAACAAGGCTTCAATTTTTTTGAATTTAGCATTTTCACTTGGATTAGGCATAAGCATATGAACAGGTTTATGATTCCCACAGTATTTCAGATGCTCAATTAACTTGTTTTTAGCAATTTCTGCATTCTGTTCACAAACACCATTCACCATTTTTCTACCATCAAATACAGTCAAACATCTTCTGCACAACTTGAATATTGTATTGGATTTGTCTAGTTGTGTTCTAATTAAAGCTTCAAGATTATGTATCAGAGTGTAATGATATGTGTCATCCCCTTCAATTAAGAGCAGATCAATCGGAACAGCAGAATCATCATCAAATGTACTGATTCTGAGAGGTGCTATCAAGCAATTGCCACGGTCAGTAGAACAAGTAAATACATTAATAGATCATTGTTTACCATTAATATCCCTGGCTTTTTTTTTCAAATTTATCAATATTCTGAACAGACATTGGATATTCTAAGCCCTTCATTGCATCATCAAAATCATTTTCATGTTGTTTATAATAAGTTATTCTCTGAGGATTCTTTGAAACTGGATACAAAGCAGCTAAAATACACCACAAAAAGCATTTCTGGTCGGTATTTTCTATGTTAACCACGGCTCTTTTGTTTTTAATATTGGCAGGTAATGGCAGATATGTAGATCCTTGCAATGGGCTGAATTCAGAAATATTAACATAGAGCTTGTGTGAAGATCCGCATAGGCTCCATCCAGACTCTTTTGCAGAAAATTCAGAGTGTTTAATATTCAATTGATCTATCAAACTGCTTATTATTTTGTCTGAATTTGCATTTGAATAAACCGGTACAGTTTCTGTTATGTGGGGCTGTGTAAATTTTGTGCCATTTGGCTTCTTATATTGTGTAAACAATTTGAGGGACAGCTTATAAGAGCCATTTTGTGCATTTAGAATTGCCTGCACATCAGGATTTATACTGTTCAAAAAATTCTTAATGTCACATTTTGGCTCTGATACAAACCGGTGATCCCTAAGTTGGCCGTTAAAACTGCTATGGATAGGTGGTGCATAGCGTGGCTGCTTTGCCGGTCCAGCATTAACAAGTGTTTCATGCTTCCTTTTCAGACCAGATGTAGATGGTTGTGGGGGCAATGTTGATGACTGTTCATAACAAATACACTTATGCCATTTGTAATATTCCTTGCTTAATATTTTATGGCATCTTGGACACATTTTTGTGGCCCTTCTGCATTTCTTACGGTCACAAATAAACCGGTGCCTAGCCCAATTAGAACTAGATATATTTTTTTTGCATTGATTGCAATATTTTTGATTTGGCATTTTTGTTGTTTGTTTATATATGGACAATATGCCAAAACAATTATAACAGCAGCTAGTGGCTGAGCTGGTGCTTTTATATCCAAACAACAGCAATAACTAGGCTCTGGTGATCCCCAATATAAAATAATTTTGCTCTTTTATGCTGTTGTACAACACACCTTACCAGGTTTCAAACCTCAGCTGTATATCAGCTAGCAGTGAATATTCTCAAAATCTCACGTGTGGGGATATTATTCTGCCACATGTATTTCAATCTTACACATTTTATCAGGACTCAAACCCAGAGGCTCTTGATTACAAGGCAATAATACCAACACTTTGCCATCAGGGGAGGCCCACACGCTCTACCTGGTTTCAGACCTGGGGGCCTCTTGATTACAAGGCAACAAGACTAGCACTTCTCCATAGAGAGGTCTTAAACCCAGAAGCCTTTGATTATAAAGCATATAAGCCATGGGACTATGTCCACATGCAATACACATTGAATATCAGAACCCAGGAGAGCTATATATCAGCTAAATACAATTCAAAGTTGGACTTTGAAATGTGCAATGAATATCTGTAAGTCTCACTCGGGTAAATATTATCTGAACAAGGCAAAACCTGAATCCAATTCAGGCTTACATGCAAGAGGCCAATGTTCTTTTTACTAAGAATTTCCCTTGGAGTCAATAACATGATGGCATGTATGGGGAATTTTCCCTGAAAGAGCACAGTGTAGATTTTATCTCATGCATGCAAGCATATTAAATCTCCCAGGCGTGCATAATTTATTGCTGGCCGGGACATGAAACTGATCAAAGATTAGAAAGAACATGAAACAATTTGCAGCCTGACCTTGTCCTATTGTATTGATCTGTAAGTTGAAGAGCATGAGAATATAAGCATTTTTGCCCTAGTTTTAAGTGTAGCCAAAACAAAATCAAAAAGGGGCATATTTTTGACAAGTTTATGGACAACAAACTGAGAGATGTAGCTTTTACACACATGGGCAAATCTGTCATAGGGGGATTCTTCATTTCTACACTAGAATTCAAAATTCTTTAGATTTAAATGGCCGATTGGGCTATATGCCCCTCTTGACATAGTTTTAAGTGTGGGCAAATCGGGGCATATGAACTCTTCTTTTCTACACTAGGATTCAAAATTCTTGGGGATTAAGAGCATATCACACTTGAAGAATTGGGGAATAAGAGCATCTTGCCATAATTTTAAGTGTAGGCAAATCGGACTGTTTAATCATAAGAGCTCTTCTTTTCTACACCTATAAGTGGTGCTCATCCTATCACAAATCATACTACTTATTTTTATAGGTAAATAATGTAAGTATATTGATACACTTACATTTTATTTACATAATGAGATTATACAAAGAAATAACATCGTTTACAAACCAATAAACATGCAAGTGTTTGTCACAAGAAGACCATACACATCACAGTCTTGGCAAATGAAACGTCCTTCATCATCCTTATTGACTCCCACACACTCTACGTGAACATAAGAGTAACAAATGTCACATTTCCGCATGTCCTTCACGATATGTTCCTACGTAGGCCATATTGAGTCTACCTTTCATAGTGATATTTTTTCCTTCGTTATAAACAGGGCTTTAGATTCAAGTCTAAACTCAGTACATGGTTGTAAAGTTCAAATTGATCTGTAGGGTAGTACAAAGTTCAACCTCCATAATTGTACAAAAAAGTGCTTCCCTGTGCTTAGCACCACGCCATGAAGGCGTATAGGGGGTGTGGGGGTAACGCCCCACACTTTCTTGATCCGGTCGTGAGTGGGGGTGATGTGATCAGCATCACGCCACTGACCGCCTTTACCCCCCAGGGTTTCCTCCAGGTACCCACGTTATTCGACGCTGGGTGGGCGCCGGGGCCGCTTCCAACGTTAGAAAAGTTCCCGGATTTGAACCGGCCGGGGATCGAACCCGGGACCTTTAGCATGGTAGTCAGACGCGTTACCGACTGAGCCACCGCGGCCAACATAATTGTACATATGGGAATATTCGGAAATACGGGACCTATGAATGTGTGTGTGTGTGTGTGTGTATTACATTTTAGAACAGGCTACACAGCTTTCAATGTTTAAAGTAATATATGCATAATTATGTATTTTCAATAAAAAAATAAAATTTACAAAATAATTTTGATTTTTAAAAAAATATGGATATTTTCAAGACAAGATAGTATTTAACACCTTTCGATAATGTATAGAATTCAGGAACAGATACGCTATAGGCTTCATTTCATAATTTTGAACTCATTTTAAACCGTTTTTACCTCATCAAAAAGAAAAATAATCCGAAAGCACAGTTGAAGGAAAGGAATTATTTATAGTTCCGCAATGTAGTATTGAAACCTAAAATTATAGTTTCAGTGTGGTTTTCATTTTTTTTGGATATGGAGATAATTTGAACAAAATAAACGTTTTTCATTAGGTACTACAAACGAGACTGTTTGAATGGCAGAATCTTAGGTGCATCAAGTTTTTGAAGGAGTTCAAGGGGTAAAATTAGGATCAAAAGATTTAGGGAATACTGCGCCTCTCCCAATAATTTGGAGGAGTCCCTGTTCCTTCGCCACTAAATCCAACCACTGAAATGTACCTCCGCAGGAATCGAATCCGGGAACCCTTTATTAAGGTGATAAAACCTTAACCAATATGCTATGGGAGAGACCCCATGAAGATAGATTAATTTGCGTTATTTTACTTCCCTAATTTGCGAAGATGGGTATGAGTGATGACATGATGAAATTTATGAATGGACACTCACAAACACCCATTCCCAGGCCGGGACCAGTGGCGTCGTAGCGCGATGTGCTAACTACTCCGCCACGGGACACCACGAAGGGATATCACAAGAGTAGATTGAGCCTTCGAAGTCCGTCCACACGATTTGGTGACACATCACTGACATTTTCTGAACTCTATGACCAGCTTTCTGATTTCAGATTAATTTGGTACAAGTAATGCTGAACTTATAACCTGCTCCACTGTGTCCTATGAACGTCACTACTTAATAATATATGTACTGATATTGCAAATTTTAACCGACCTCCGTGGAGGAATGGTTAGCACAGCACGCTACGACGCCAGGGGTCATGGGTTCGAATTTCTGCCTGGGCATGGGTCTTCTTTGCGTCTCTTTATCAATGTTTCATCATATCACCACTCATTCTCATCTTCATGATTAGCCATAAGTTGCATACGAGCGAAGTTATAAGCCAAATCAATCAATCAAATTTTGTAGAAGGAATTTCAGGAATTAGTGAATAAGAAGCTAACTTCTGTGGGTTGATAATATTACTAAATTTACGAATGAACTGAGCAAATCACGCTTTGATAAATACATTTTGTCACTACATACCGAACTGTTATTTTTTTTTGTACTACAGATAAAAATGTTATTGAACATTGCATATTAACATAATCATGCACATTTGAATGAGATATTTTAAATTTACAATTAAAACATAAGAAACATTGATTTGTAGTGTGTAGAGAACAGTCACAACAGGCACTTAACCGTTTCAAAACTTCCTGAAAAGTATTACACTTTATACAGACAGTCGTGGTCTAAGCGCATAGATAAATGGGCAATATTCACACCTACGAACAATTTGTCTCGTGCGAAAACTATGTGTAATGGTTCTAACCCGTTCGCTGACTGATTTTATTGTGGCGAGGAGCGAACTCGGTGTTCTGAAGTTCGAGAATTGTGGTGAGGTCTCCTTCTAGGCATTTTCCATCCCATAACTTCTTTTCAGAGCACTGTACGACAGAAGTTAATCCTCAACAAGCTCTACTAGGTCCCCTGCCGTAATTCCCTTTGTGTCCGCTCCTCACACGAAGGCGCTCGCGCGTGTCTAAACGCGTAACGTGCTCTACATTAAGTATTTCATTCGCTGAGAACTAATTTCTACACCGTTCCAGCCCTACTTCACACCTTAATTGTTCCAGGACGTTGTCCTCGAGGTTTAAAATAAAAGCAGGAGTGGAACGACGTCATTCAACTAATACAGTTTTCATTTAAACTTCGGTGCTACTCATGTGAACTGCCTGTTCGAATGTTGTATTCGAGTGGGCTTCACGGCGTGCTCATCTTTGTTATGTATCCTACTTGTTTAGGGTGACTGTAATTAGATACATACGTAAATTAGAAATTCTACATAATGTCTAAATGCTTAACACATGAGAGTGAAGCCGAGTAGAAGAAAAAGGCAAAATTATATTACAATCATTTGCTCATCACCGCTATGAAAGTTTCTATAATAGAACCGTCAGATGTACGTGTTCCAGTCGGAATATCGGCCTCCGTGGGGAAGTTGTCAGCGCAGTGCGCTACAACACCAGACGTCCGGAGTTCGAATCCCGGTTTGGACATGGCTGTTTGTGTTTTTCCGCAATGAGAAAACAGAATTTAATAAAAATTGATTACTATGAAAACTGAGGAAAAAGCGAATAACTGGGGATACAACCGCTTTGGGCTATTCGTTTAAAAGAAAATAGTCGGTATGACCTCGGACTGCCACACGGGAGGCCAGGGTTCGATTCGCGGGATGGAAATTTCGGGTGGTGAACTTTTCCATCAATGTTCTTGCATGGAGCGGCTCTGGGGTTCAACAAGCTTTTAATTAAAGTTTACCTGGGAAAGGGGTGATAAAGAAGGCAGGAGCGTTGTGATGATCACATCACATCAACAAATGACTTCCGCACCTCCCACATATGGCATATTGCAGTGTAAAAGGGATTAGGTTTACCTACATTTTCTATACTCTTCCTTGTTCAATCGCCCTCCGCCAAGGACCATGGGTTCGAATCCCGGACTGGACATTCCTTGTGAGTGTCCACCAATTTTATCATATCATCACTCATCGTCACGATTAACAAAAGGGGCGGAAAAGTGACGCTGAATAATAAAAATTAAATCAAAATCAAATCATCCTTATTTATTATATTGTATTTATGTATGTATTGATTGATTGTATTGGTGTTATAAGTGCACTTTATGCACAGTAAGGCTAATCAAGACTGGAACTACAGTCTAAAGTGGGATCCGAACTACTATGTACCTCCACCAGGAATCGAACCCGGTATCCCTTGATTACAAGGCGACGACGCTACCACTGCGCATCGGGGAGACCAATATATTTATGTATGTACTCACGCTCCAACCAAAGTATACTGAAGTGTATTGTTGGATTTGTCTTTGTAGTAGCCTATATCAGTTCTCCCTGTCTCTTCACACACACAGCATGTCTGTTGCCATAGCACTGATAAAAATAGTTCAAGTTTTAAGGAAATTAAGTTTAACTAATAACTTGTAATATTGATATGCGAATAAAACCTGGGAAACAGCAGACCCTTAATTCAATTGAATTTACTTTATTGCTAATTAGAGTTATTTGTTGCCGGTGTTAATATACAATGGACAATATTAGTAACAATGAAATGAAAAATGAATAAACAATGTAAAGCAATTAAATTAACAGGTTTCTGGTATCTGATAGGACTGTTCAGTTAGTAAACATGCATTATTTTCATTATTCGTTTCTCAGTGAAAAATTTTGCTTCTTTACAAGTTGATGCGGTATCTCACAGCTATTTGAATTCATGAGTGAATACAGTTGGAAATTAATATTAACTCAATTAAGTCATGTTATAAAAACATTAAAGCCGCTGACCAAGGTAGTTTTATTTACGTATATACACGTAACGTTTGAACCCTGCATCAGACTAAAAAACATATTCAAATAAAATATTTTAATTAATTTCAATTTGCAAAAACCCTATCTTGCACTCTGAAATTTCAATACCTCTCAAACTACAAACTATTTTCGTGGAACTACCATACAGTGACGCAGGATGCAACACTTGGGAGCTTCACAGTCTAATTTTATTACAAGCAAAATAAAAATAAAACCTCCTTAAATATTTCAAATGTAATAAAAGAAATTATGAAAACATATAATTTATTCAAAGGATTTTGTGGTCACCCTGAACTATAAAAATTTTTACAAGGTAATCCTGAAATGTTTCCTAATATCTCTCGAGATTTTTCCCAAGATAAACTTGGACCAGAAACTAAATTAAAATATCACCGAGTTTTCACCCCCTCCTTTTCTTTATATTACACAAGATAAACCAAAAAGGTTCATGCTCTCTGTAAATTATCCTGTTAATTATTGCTAGTATTTCTCTCTGTCCAATAAGCATTCAGAGATTTTCCCTCCTGTAAGAAAATTCCAGATTAGAACATGAGTAACAAATTGCAACACTAAACACAATGATTGTTTACTTTGGTTAAATGTAACGCCTTCGAACAGTCAAAATATTTATTCGGATTAGGGGTGGCCATCCCCCCCAAGGCCTATGACGCACTTCCCCCAAAAAAGGTAGAACATTAGCTCCGCCCGCCCTTTATGCCGAGAAATATTTACTCAAATTATTTTGGTCAGACAAAATTTGCGGAACAATATAATATAGACATCCTTAAGCAATATATATGTTTACTTCAGGTACTGTAGGCTCATTTTCATGTTTATTTATTTATTTATTTATTTATTTATTATTACCTTCAACAGAGGTATATCCTCCAATTACAGAAGGCGTACATATTAATATTAATGATAATAAATAATAATTACAAAATTACAGAATTACAATACAACTTCAATTACGATGGATACATATGCAATCTATTCACAAATTGTATTCATTACAGAAGTATAAACATACAGAACAGTTTATAAGTAAAACAATAATAATAATAATAATAGCCTAATCATATAATCTTGAGTATATTACGTAAATTACTATGTATTAACATGTTATTATGTATTAACTATTGCATATTCGTACTTTCAAAAATTGTCTTTAATGTATTCTTGTAAGTCAAGAATGGCATTGAAAAATCTATGGAATGATTATAAATCATAATTTCATTATACATGTCACAAATTCTATTAATCGGGCAGCTCTTAAATTTTTGTGTTTTTGGAATTTTTGGGATGAACATATTTCTACAACGTAAATTAATCTTCCTTATATTAAACTGAAGTTGTCCAAGAAATAAACTATTATCTAATATGCCGTTTACCGTTTTGTACAGGAACAATTGATCTAACAATTTTCGCCTATTGCTAAGGGTTTCGAAATTAAATTCCAGAAGGAGGTCTCTGTAGGGCGTTGTCATTTTTGGTGGTCTATTATATTTTTTAAAATATAAATATCTTAGAAACTTTTTTTGAATTCTTTCGAGATTATTTTCATATGATTTATAAAGAGGGGACCATATAATAGACGCATACTCAAGTTTGCTTCTCACTATACTTTTATATACGGTTTTAATACAGTCAATATCTCTAAAATTCTTAGTACTTCTTATAACAAAACCTAGCGTTTTGTACGCGTTTTTAATCACAAGTGAGACATGTTGTTTAAAAGTCAGGTTAGAATCTAAATGGACACCGAGGTCTTTAACTATATCTGCCTGTGGAAGTACTTGACCATTAATGGAGTAAGTAGATTGAGAAGTAAACCTCTTATTCGTCAACTGCATGAAGCAACATTTCTTGACATTAAAACTAAGATCGTTCACACAACTCCATTCATATAACACATCTAAGTCTGTTTGAAGTTTTAACGAATCCTCTCTGTTGTCAATTTGTTTGTATAGTTTTATATCGTCTGCGTACATAAGACATTTAGAGTTCTTAACATGAGACGGTAAATCATTCACAAACAAGCTGAATAACAGGGGTCCAAGATTTGATCCTTGAGGAACACCTGAATTCACTACATACTCAGCAGATGTAGATTGTTTGTATGATACATATTGTTTCCTTCCTTGAAGATATGATTTCATTAGATTTAAGAAATTAGTTGTTAAGCCAAAACTAGATAATTTTCGCAAAAGTATGTCGTGGTTAATTTTGTCAAAGGCTTTTGCAAAGTCAATATAAATTGTATGCACCGTTGATCTACAGTAGAGTGCATCGAAAACATTTTGCACAAAATTTACTAAATTTGTTGTGGTAGACCTACAGGGATAGAAACCATGTTGACTATTGTGTATGTAACTCTTAACATGTTTAAATATTCTTGAATACAAGATTTGTTCCAAAACTTTTGCTGGTGCACATATTATGGCTATTGGCCTATAATTCTCAATTTTTGTATTTTCATTTGTTTTTAAAATAGGACAGACTCTTGTTAATTTCCATATCTTAGGAAAATTCTGCGTATTTATTATTAAATTATATATCAGACATAAAGGTATTTTGAATACCTCTGCACAAGCTTTGATTACATAAGGAGGAATTCCGTCTGGCCCACTGGTCTTTTTTGGTTTCAATTTTTTAATAGCTTCCCAATATTCCTTGTCGGTAATTCTATTATTTGAAAGTGGATTAGATACCTGTAGTTCAACTTCCTCAATTATGTCATATGCACTTTCATAATCAGCATAAACAGATTTAAAGTAAGAAGCAAAGCTATTTACTACTTCTTGATTCGTTTGTAATATTGTATTACCGTACATCATACCTTGGTTTGAAATCATATTTCTACCCTTTTTATTTTTTACATAATTCCAAAACAGTCTACTGTTATACTTGATACTCTCCTCGGTTTCCCTTAGATACACGTTGTATGCTCTATTTATAAGTGTTTTTACTCTCTTACGAGTATCTTTATATTTTATTCTGCTATCATTATCATGTTCCATTCGTTTCCTGTAACACTCTTTAAGTCTTAACATATCCTTAATTTCTCGAGTAAACCAGGGAGGGTATTTACTGTTTGAGTGGATTCTCTTTGTTGGTACTGTAGAATTAAAAACAGAGTTAACTCTAAGATTGAAATATTCCACAGCGTCATTTACATTATTCATACTACTAATAGGTTCCCAATTTGTATCTCGAAACAGTTCATACATTCGGCGGAAATTTGCTTTTTCAAAATTTAACATTTCAACTGGATTAGTTCTTGAAGTTTGTTTTGTTTTTGTATAATTCACATTTGCAATTAATGCCGGATGATGCATATCTTCTTTTACAAGAGGTAATTCGTCTGTATTTACTGTAACACAATCCCATATATTAGTTAAAATCAGATCAAGTGTTCTATTGTTTTTATTTATTATGTTATTAATAGAATGCAAGTCATAGAAAGACAAAAAATTATCTAAAGCTTTATATGAAGGTCCTCCCGTCTGCAGATTATAACTTGAATCTACAATATATGGTAAATTGAAATCTCCAATAATAATAATATTGTTACCTTGTAATTCTTCATTGTTTTCGAATAAGTTATAGAAATACATATAATCATCTACTGCTGAGGAAGGTGTGAAATACACAGTAATTATATAGTATATCTTATTATCTAAGGTCACTTTAACACAGATCATGTCTAGATTATTGCTTAATACAACATTGTTAGCTTTTATGTTTTGTTTAGTGGCAATTAATACTCCCCCACCTCTATTATTACTTTGTCTATCATGCCTAAATACCTTATAGTTCTCAGTAAACAATTCAGTACTGTACACACCGCTATGTAGCCATGTTTCTGTAATGGCAATTATGTCATAGCTACACATGGAAATGTTTAGAAAAAATTCCTGAGTTTTTGTGTTCAGGCCCCTCACATTTTGATAATAAATTGTGAAATACTTTTGTGAAGCCATTCCAAATTATACTAACTTATCAACATCTTCAATTGTTTTCAGAACAAAAATATCTCTATCACCTTCTCGTTTTCTTAATTTTATAGACCCTGAACCATCAACCCATAAGTATGCGTAGTTTTTCTCTCTTTTAACTTTCCTGGCATAGCCATAAATTTTCTTCCTGAGGGGAGTGAGACTTTGATTAATATATACAACATCGTTATTTGTGTAGCCCAGATGTGTAACATAAAAAGTAAAAAACTGCTCAGGCCCACTGTCATTGTTATAGATCCACCAACCCATCTGAAACCCTAGCGCGGGAGCAGTGGCGCTAGTGTCGCTAGTTAAAGTTAAGTGGAAGCCTGTAGTTCGCACATTTTCCGAGGTTTCAGAAAGCTTGGTGGATCTATAGTGTACTGAACCTTATTCTTAGCAGTTTGTCTGTTTGGCTAACCTTGCATTAATGCGAACAGCACGTTCTCCCTTTCCAAACCGATTCTAAAGTCATAAAAGTCATTTCAACCCTATCGCCACGATCACCCACAGGCAGGTAAAAAAACTGTACATAATAACCGCAACTAAAAATCAGTAACAAGTCAATCAAACGATACGACCCCCCCCCCCCCATTTTGGAGTGAAGATATATAGAATTGTTATAAAATTTTGTCCCCCAAAAAAAATTCCCATGACGCAAGCGCGTCATGAAACGCCCCTGTGGGCACCCCTGATTCGGATCTGAAATTAATTCCAACTTTACATCAAATGTTGTGTACATTATCATAACGCAAACTTCTTATAAAGATTTACAACCCAAACTTGTGAACTTTTTATGTCATATAAAGTATTTTTTAGCACGAGTGTACGTACTCCCGATACACCAATACAATTTAATACTTAGTGGCAAATCAAACTTTATGAAACACAGTGAAAGATTTGACTTACAGTTCAAAACTCCTACACGAAACCATTGAACCAGCTAGTGCATATTATATTCATACTGTATACACAAGTTTCTAATTATTACAACGACATGAACAATTACCGTCGTGTAATGTTACACATTTGAGATTACTGACAATTATTTCGTGTTAGTTTCATAACACCGATAAGAACAAATCAAATCTTTTCAAATAACTTGTATAACTTATCATTCTTCAAAAATACCTTGTCCGTACATTGAACAAACCGGTAACACTTGTGTCCGTTTTCATACATTCGAACTACACGATGATTCAGTCACGTGACGTCACCAAATCGAACATTCGAGCAACCGTTGTTCACGCAGTTTAAATTAGATTTTTATTCGTGCTAACTGTAGTACTTATGTACCGTATAATAATTTTAGTTTCCCACAGTACAAGTCTTGGTTGTGGAAAAGTGCTTTTTTTTTCAAGATGGCTGCCTGGGCGAAGTATAGTATGTCACTCCATTATAGGTCATGCACTACAATTTATTTCACTGAACTAAAAATTTACGAGTTATGTATAGCGATTTATATTATCGTATACGACGTTTACGAGTTATGTCCTATTGTCGCGAAAGTCTTTGTGTTAGATCTACCAAACGCGAATTTTCATTTCTGCCTGCACTTCACTTATTGAAGCGGAAATTCCTTACCTCATGGTCGTGGCCATAGCAAACCTGTTACTTTACCGTGCATTTTTTCCTCAGCATACGGTTGTTCACAAGATCACCCGGTACTGAATTCGAATGTCCAAGGTGTCCAATAGGTTTTCCGGATCATGGAGATCAACTTTCACCATGATTTCTCGTCCAAAAAAGTGCAAACAAACAAAATACACTTTCGCTCCTGTTTCGATCACCAGCAACGTCTTCCCTCCATTTTTCAGCTCTCCGGATGTCCTTGGTCTGCGCCGTCCCTTCCACGAACGAACTTCCGCCAGCACCAACACATGTAAACGAAGTTAATTCTAAATCGTTACTAATTCTTACAGGTGTGTGTGTGTGTCAAGAAGTGATTACCTACACTCTATACACCACTTTTATTTCTAGTTATATAAGCTCAATGGCAGCACAGAAAATCGGATGCATTTTCATCCACTCCACACATGAATTTTTGAACACATCCGTCCCCTTGGAATCCGTTAAGATGTCCCTTATTACGCGTTATTCTTAAGAAGATAATTCGTACTGTTTACAAAAAAAAAATCATGACTCTCAAGTTCTCTACGAAATAACTGAGAAGTTAATAATAAATATGAAAATTTCAAGTATTAAATTAATGAAGATGTCCTTCATTCTTTATGTCTCCTTAAATAGGGAGTGGTAGCGTCGTTGCCTTGTAATCAAGGGGTCCGGGGTTCGATACCGGGTGGAGGCAAATAGTGGTTCGGATTCCACTTTAAATTCTAGATTCAGTGGCGATTAGCCTTACTGTGCATAAAGTGGACTTAAAACAACAAATCAATTAATTTAAACACTTAATAAACAACATATTAATTAACCAACTTAAACACAGTCATCCAGTGTGTGCATTTGGAATCATACATTTCCGGATCACGTTGTGCCCGTAAGCTTTAGTCCCCTAGCGTGAATTCTCTGCACTACGCGTGCATTCTATCAACGGACGTGCAACTAGTGATGGGCACAATAGAATTATTTGAATAATCGAAATACAATCGATTGATAGAGAAAATAATATACGTATGTGAATAATCGAATGATTTTGTGGAAATGAGTGATTTTGAAACGAATTATGAAATATGAATGATTTTAGGTCGATTATGGATGATGAATGATTTTAAAGCGATTATGGAATATGAGTGATTTTGAACTGAATGAATCGATTGTGTTTGGACATGCGCAGTGATCGAAATTATATAAGGAGGGTTTTGCTGGGATGAAATCATTCGAGTGGAAGTTCTTTTACTGGTAAGAGCTTGCTGCTTACGACTGTGACAATCTCCCGCGCTGTTACATACTCAAGCGTCTCGCCTGAGTTGTCAAGGGCGTTTAGTGGTGGGCTCCTGATCTCACCACCATCGGTTCCAGATTCGAGTCCAGGCACTTATGTGGGTGTTCCCCACAATCTGTAAATCAGTTCCATGTAATCATCCTCGTCGTCATATTTGACCTAAATTTGGAGCAAAACGACGTAAAGTAAATAAAATTGGCGGTGATTAGGGGTGTGTGGGGGCAGTTCCACCACTCCTTACCATTTTTGGCCACGCACTATGGCCTCTCAATGTTAAGCCTTGAATTCAAAGATAAAATAAAATATCTCCCCCCCCCCCTTCGTGCTTGCACCCAATCACCGCTACTGACAAAACCCATTCAAGGATGACCGAATACAAGAAGAATAGCAGTGAAATCATGCCGTATATTGCCTCTTGATTTTTTTTATGACCGTGTAGAACAGTGAAAGCGCGACAAAGAAAATTGAAGGGGAAGGGGGGAATTTGGTAATCAATTCTGGTAGTATCAATATGGTTTTCGTTCAGAACTACTTGGGGGCTTGATTCTACATGTGTATGCCTTGACGAGTTACAGAATTACAACCCGTCTAGGAAAAAGTGGAAAAACGTTTTCTTTCTTAATGATTTAATGCTCTAAAGTCTAATCACATTTCACAGTACACAATCATTTTCCCACTAGCAAACCCCCAGAAAGTGTACATGCTGTTATATTTATTAGATCTTTATATAACATATCTCAAGGTATGTTATATAAAGATTGTGTTAAACTGGGTCAAGCGGAAGTGTCTGGGAAGCACGATAGGCGTCAAACAGGGATGTATCTTATCTCCTCTTTTATTTATACTTTTCATTAATGACATTGTTGAGCACATATAGAATCAAGATCTTAGGGCACCGAGAATCGCGGCCACGCCCATTCCCATGCTTCTTTATGCAGACGACATAATCCTTATCTCAGAGGAAATACAGGGGCTGCAAAGAGGGCTGGATGGTTTGAAGCAATACTACACACGGTGGCAACTTAAAGTAAACATACCAGAAACAAAGGTCATGGTCTTCAAGAAGGGGCATGCTTTTGCAGCCAATGAATATTGGGAATACGAGGGGAGTCAGATTGAAAGGGTCAAGCACTTCAACTATTTAGGCATGACATTTAACATGTCCCGGGAGTGGACTACACATATCGAAAGCGGAAAGGTAAAGGTGCTGTATGCTTTGGGAAAGGCTAGACTGCTAGGAAGGGTTCCTAATACAAGCACTGTACTACTGTAACAGATATATGGGGCTACAGTAAAATCGACTCTGTTGTATGGGGCCGAAATCTGGGGGAGGAGGGGGGCGGTCGAATAGTTAATCAGATACAAGGGCGTTTCCTGAAACAACTCCTGGCCGTAAGTCAGAGTACGAGCACGTGCGGCATACTACGAGATACGGGGAAATATAAGGAAGAAGTCGAGGCGAAAATGAGATCATTTAAATACAGGGTAGCACTGAGACGGGTGGACGGAACCATGCTGAAGGGGCGATGCCTGCAAGACCAAATTGAGAAAGGGTTCCCCCGGCACTGGACCATGGGGATTAAATTTTCTTTATATAGAATAGGGCTAGGGGAACTATGGGAGGAAGAGAGGTCAGCGGGGTGAAGTGAAGCTGCTACAAATCATTAAGGATAGGCTCGTGGATATCAGTAAGCAGGAGATAATGGCAGAATGCAGCGAGAAGGTGTCGCTCATCGCAGCACAGAGCCCGGGGCTGGTGGTAGGCTGAGGTAGAAAGGGCTACATTAATTTTTGCTCAATGACAGAAAGAAGCGGGCTAGCCTGGTTTCTGCTGAGTGGATGGAGACAGAACAAGCTGAAGGGGCGGGACGGGAGTACAATCGGCGCATTGTGTGGTGATATTGAGACGAGGGAGCACATTCTTGTCCAGTGTTCATGGTCAGCTCCGAACAGACTGCGCAGATGGGGAGACGAGGCTGTGAAGAGAGAACGCGCAGCGTGAAATGAGAGCTCTAGGTATCTATCTGAACACTATATGGAAGGAACGAAGGAAAACTTTGCAAGCCTTAAGGGAAAGTGAAGGGTATGACATGACATAGGAGGGATGGGGGAGGAGAATAGGGGTACAACATCCAGGGCAGGAGTGACTTCTGTGATTTCCACCCTGTACAGGTGTAGTACGGTAACGTTCCTCCGCGGTAGAGTGAACATTATCTCTTTACATAATTGTAAACTAACACTTGGTATGTATGTGTACAGCCTGAGGGCTCGCATTTCAGAAATAAATATTATATTCTATATAACATATATTTCAATTTTTATTAGCCGACTGCCCCCTCCCCCAACTGATGTTCTTTGGTTCAAAAGCGTTAAAAGAAAAAAAATCCGGCTTACTCGATCCGAATATAGTATACAGAATGACAGAGCAATGCCAGTACTAGTCTATAATCCCACCCACGCATGCAAGAGACAACAGTATTCCTTCCCACGTAATTGCGACGAGGCGCACAAAAGAACCGGAGGAGAGCACACCGCGTAGCAACCTACACGCAGCGCTAATTCAACCTCAACTGACTAAAAGAAAATCTTTCACTAACATTTAAGCGCTGTTTCTGATCCTTATTCCATTTTGACATTAAGCTCATTTCTCTCCTTAACTTAATAGAAAATGAACCTAGTAGATTTCGATCATACGATTTCACTCTCAAATCACTCCAAAATGTATGCAAATCGATTCGGCAAATGAATGAATCCGTAATCGGATACTCTTTCTTTACTGTAGCCGATTCGGATCAACCGATGAATCGGTTACAAATCGGCTAAGGACATCGGTTATGTTTATAGAATAATCGATGACTGACAAGAAAGACATAAAATCTGAAATTTTTAATTGATTATTTTAATCAATTATACTCATTACTACGTGTAACCCCAAATCACTAATTCAGTTCGCCAAGAGTTGCTAATTAATATGGCTAGTAATTTCTCATCTCGGGAGTAATTTTGACCCAAATCCGTCATAACACCTTAAAAGTTAACTGTATATTTGTATTTTTGTTCTTTTACGTTTCTTCTTTAACAATCTTCGCAATTAGCCAAAAGTAGCAGAAAAGTAAAATGAGCGAAACACAAATGAATTTTCAGTCATGATGATTGAAATGCACATTTTATTAATAGGATTACTTAAGCAAAATATTTACAGGGAATAAATACTCTCTTTGTAATTTTCTGAAAAAGTACCTCGGGTATAATGCAATAATAAAAAATGCATTATTGTGTTTAGACCTTCTAGAGCACACAGAGACGCAATCACGAAATTTTGTTTTGATGGGGGGGGGGGGGAGTACCAGGATAAACGTGCCAACAATTATGAAAATAATATTATAGTGCTAGAAGTAGTAGTAGTAGTAACAAAGACGTTATTAACTTCGCAAATCACTTAAAAAGGGGGTAGAAGTCGGCGCTAAGTATTTGTGTTGGAATAAACTATTTGAAATCTTTGCATTGCGAGCAAGAAAATTTTCAGACCTATATTTTTGCACACTAAAAACAATATTGATTTAGTAGGGCGTAATTAATATCATGGAGCGCCATGGCATTCTCATTTACATTTTTTTTTACTCCCACCGTCCCCGCTCTGAACTTGACGAGAATGTTAAAAAAAGGAGAATTGTTTAAATCGATAGACGAACTTTCAGCATGTCTATCTTATAAAGTAAAATCAGCATCCCAAAGATATCTTAGGAAGATTGATATAATCAAAATAGTGTTGACTTGTAGGTAAAAATTAGAAGGTGTACTTGAAAACGAAATATTACGGAGACAGGATGTTATCGTCGGTTTGGAATGCAGACCCTTACAAATTCCATTACTTGCCTCATCCATGGAAAGGTACCAGCCTGACACCTGGATCTGAATCGACAGGTATTGGAATTTGTATAGCGAAGCAACCGATCAGATCTGAGAAGATCGGAAAGAAATTTCGAGATCAGTTTTGTATTTGGTTTGAGTGAGTCAACATCGTGGAAGAAATAGCGCAGGTATGTACCTGAAGGACGGAGGCGTCACTCCGAACTTATAAAGGTCTGAGCCTATTTACACAACCTCTCGCTAGCCCCTTTTCTTCACCCTATACTTAGATCCAGGTAATAAAAATCTGTAATAAAACTCCCAATCTGGAGTGGGATATGAAATATTGTATATTACTTTATTAATTTCTGAAAAGTCTGAAACTTGTCTGTAGGTTCCATTTGGTTTCTTAACTAAGAATATGCGATGACGAAATGGTGAGTTTTCACAAGGTTCAATGATCTGTTGTTCTTGAAGTCTTGTTATTTCATTTTTCATTTTTTCCCTTAAATTTATGGGTATAGGAATTTGTCAAGCAAATGGAGGAACACATTCAGCAACATCTATGTGTGCTTCCATTGCGTTTGTTTTAGAAAAGCACTTAGGATTCCAATACATGATATCTGCATAAGAGGAAATTTAATTTTGAATTTTGAGCTTTTGGTCCTCTGTTAGTTCTGGATTTATATCAATTTGTTTAACGTCATAAAATTTCCTATGTGTAGTGAGTATTTTTAAGGTTTCCTGTTCTAAATTTTAGTCACCTTCCTCGAATGAATGATGTACTTTATGACCACTATTTACATTCGCATTGACGTTAGTGTCATAAATTTCAGAAATTATTTGGTTACTTCCTGCTGAACCAATTGGAGTGTTTTTCTGTATTACTAACTGATGATTTTTTTTGTTTGTTAGCAAAATGTGGGGCTCTTCTTCATTAACTAATGCATAAGGTGCTAAAATATCTAATGAGTCCAACAATTCTTTATTCGGTTCAAATGTGTTATATTTATTCCCAATCTGGATGTTTTCTAGCCGTAGTTTTACATAACTTGAGCATTTCGGTTTTAATGTTATTTTATAGTGTGTTACAAATGTTGAATTTTGATTTAAATCTAACATTTGAAATATTTGATCAGGAATGGTGTGTACTTTGCTTTCGTCACTAGAGAATTGCCATTTTGGTGAATATCCTAATCTCTGCAATGAGATCGTATTATCTCCTAACGATATATTTGCTTTATGTAGATTTAAAAAATCTATGCCCAAAAGTGCATACTGGAATTTTGTATTAGCTATTCTGAACGGGTGAAAGTAAAATTTCCCACCGATTCGGAATCGTATGAAGGCAATTTGTCTGACGGTTATGGAATGTCCACTTATTCCTGCTATGGTTGAGTTTATGTTTATTCTTTTTGCATTTGTTGGAACCAAGTTGTCATTTATTATACTACAATTTGCACCTATGTCTACAAGTACTTTACAAGGTTTCCTATTTACTGTTGCTTCTGAAAACTAAGATTATTCTGTTTAATTATGGGAACTGCATGTGAACTTTTCCCCTGACGACCGTTCCCACGTTCATAGGGTTTCAATAGTGTAGAGATATGTTGATTAAAAATACGAGAAAACCTCGACAAGAGAATATTTACGCTTGTTTATTCACTGGAATTGTCCGACCGGCGAGCAATCTTAAGAATGCGCAAACTTCGTAACTTCCTCGAAGCATTGACTTAGAGGCAAATACGTGGATCTAACATGATCCAGCGTGCTCGAAAGGTGTAATAACCTTTCGAGGCAGAAGATTATAAAGCAAGCTCGCCTTAGAGCTTGCTCGCATTACTCTTATTTAACTCATACACTTTACAACGAACAAACTACAACTACGGGGTACGAAGTTTACGGCAGCATAAGCCTGAAGCTATTCGTGCGGGATTGCTCGGAATAGTGAGTCAAGGGTCACAGTATCGAACCTTGGCATCAGTCACAATTCGGTCTGCAAGAAGCATCTCGACAAGAACATCATTCGCCTACCAGGTATGAACAAGCGTGAATAACATTAATGTCAATCTTCCATATCTCCTTCCTCTTAGTCGGAGCAGGTTCAACTCACAAGTATATTTAAGCTCTACCTAAATGTGTTATTGAAGCATCCCTGTGACCTCAGATCCCTGGTAAAGATGGGATTACAACAATAGTTTAAACAGGCATTAGGTGGTTGTTGTTCGATGAACCAGTCTGATTGTAATATAATTGTTGATTATATTGCTGAGCTGTATTTGGTTCACGTTGAGGGCAACAGTTTTGACAGGGTTGTCATCTCGAAGCTTGTTGAGGGGGGTTGCCTCTGGAATGGCCTATAACCTCCTCTTGAACGTTCCCTGTTCCCACGTTGATAACCATTGTTTGAATTATTTTATCTATAAAAAATGTTACTTCTTTGTGAATGTAAACTATCCTTACCGTTATATTTTTGGCGTGCAGAAAATCTATTATTAGTTCTAGTAGGCTGTGATCTATTTCTGAACGTTTGTGCACTATTATGAAAATGGTTAATTTGAAGTTCATTCATTCTATTTTCCAAATCTTTTAATTGATCTTGTGTTACTTTTTTTTCTGTTTGCGGTTGACTGTTTATTTCCTTTTGATTATTTGAGCTAGTTTGAGGTTCTTTAATGGGAGTTTGGGTTACTATGTTTTGCAATCCTATCTGATTTGTTGATGCAACTAGACCTTGTGTATATTTAAGCTCCGTTAATTCCCTAGCTTCCCTGTACGCTTGCTCTTCCAAAAGGGTTTGCTTTCTTTGTAAGTTGTTGATAAACCGTAGAAGTTCATCCACCGAATTAAAATTCTT